>NW_016107337.1:3030332-3108965 GCF_001604975.1 Cebus imitator
TGAATTTCAATTTCATCTTCCATGTAAATTTGAGTACATAGTGCAAGCTCAATAATATTCATTGAGTTAAAGGTGCTTGAGTGCTAAACCTCTGAAAATATTTGTAAACACTTGCAATCTATTTTCTTTATTTATCAGATCATATTTAAGTTGTTGGGTTATGTTAGCAGATTGCAGAATTTGATGAAAACAATGTCTTATTAGTGAAAATCAATGATAATATATAACCACATCCTTGTCAATGTCAAGGGTTGTTAAATTTTAATGGAACTGACATTAAGTTTCAGTTAAACTTTTCAGTTTAAAAATGTACTTCAGAAAATGTTATAAAATAGAATGGGAAAGTGAGGTTTGTGATCTGTATCTCCTGATTTCTACAACAATCAATTCTTTCTTAACTAGAGAATAATATTTTCTCTTTTTTATTCATATGTTTTACTGCCAGCCAAAGAACAGATTTTGTTTTCTCTGTCCCTTTATTCACAGTAGGGAAAAAAAGATCCTTTCTGAAGTGTTCACAAATTTGGTTATCTAAGGCATAATTAGTAGTTCACAATGAAAAAACATTACTATCACTGAATAATTAGTAAGTTCCTACTATGTAAATTGTGGTTTGCTTTTCTGTCCATCACCAATTTAAGATGATTTTAATTCCAAGAAATAGAAAACTCAATTCAAACTTATTTAAACAATAAGGAGAATATGTTGACTCATATAATTAAAATTTCTAGGTACAGTTTGCTGAAGGCTCTGGCACATTTGCTTAAAATTCCCTTAGCCTGTGATCCCCTGTATCAATTTCCTTTTCAAATTGTCTTCTACCACTTTAGCAAATTGGCTTCAGCAATTACAAGTCTCAAGTTAACAGACTGTGTTGTAGAGAACAAATTTTGCATGGTATGAACCATGACTGGACTTAATATCCTAGCCACAGGGATACCACGTGTCTCAGTCAGTTCAGGCTGCTACAATAAATTAGAGCAGACTGGGTGACTTAAACAATCAACATTTATTTTTCACATTTCTGAAGCCTGAGAAGTCCAAGATCAAGGTGTCGGCAGATCCAGCATCTGGTGAACTAGTCTCTGGTTTGAAAGTAGCTGTCTTCTTGTATCTTCACATGGTTGAGAGTAGAGAAAGAAAGTAAGCTGTCTCTCCAGTCACCTGTTTACTATGGCACTAATCCCACTCATGAGGGCTCCACTTTCATGACCTAATCCTCTCTCAAAGGCCCTACTTTCTAATACCATCACATTGGGGGTTATAATTTCAATATGTGAATTTGGGTGGTATGAACTAGTCAGAATAATTGTATTGATTGATAGAATAGAAATTTCACTGGCCTGTACATTAGAAAACCTATTTTTTAAACACATCTTATTCGCCCAATAACTTATATTCCTTGAGTAATCACTTACTTTCTGCTAAACGTTGTTTTTTGATTTGTTTATAAAAGTGACTGGCATATATTTGGTGCTCAATCTATAAGACTAATCATGGAAGAGAGAAGATGCGTGGCTCCTCAACTATGTGCTGAGGGTTCCTGCAACCTTTCAGTAAACTTATAGGGACACTTGGCATATTTACGTTTTTGGGGGAAGCACAGTATCAGCTTTTGCATACCACACAAACTAATCATATTATGTGCTATGCACATTACTACTTTAAAAGGGGAATTCTTAGGTATTTCCACTGTTCAGGGAGACTGAAAAATCGATAGAGACAGTTAACGTAATGTCCTCCAGTTTCATCTATGCTGTTACAAAGTACACTAAGAACTAAGGATATCTGGGAATCTGTGAAATATATAATTATTGCACTCCTGACAAATATAAACCTGGAAGACTAATTAAAAGTGGATTTAGTTGTTCGAAATGTGATGTATCTGTTTTAAATGAGAAAAATGGTGGAATAGATGTGTGGATGACAATTACAATGAACAGTATAAACTATGAGGTAAGGGGAAATATTAAACTAATTCACTATATAAAAGTCACTGATGGCTAGAATTAATTAGATGAAGTTGCTTAAAATAAAATTCCCTAGCATATACTTGAATCACGCTATTTAGATTACCAATTTTCCCACCTTGGTTATTATATCTTTTCTATCAGCATATAATGATGCTTCCATTTTGTATACAGTATATTAAAAAAAATTCTCATGACTTTACTATTTCTACAGGTTTATTTATTTCTGTCTTTGATTTGATGGTAAAACTCCTCAAAAGAATCATCCATATATGCAATTCAATTTCTCTTCTTCCATAGTTTCTTAAACCCACTCCAATAATACTTTCACCCCCAGACCATAATCTGTGGTTTGGTTTTGTTTTTCCTATGAATTCACTGGGCATGTCTTCTCATTTTCCTCCGTTAGTATTCTCGTCTCTAAGAATTCTTGAAACCAAAGGCCTTGGGTATCTCATTCTCTCTCTCTCTCTCTCTGTCTCTCTGTCTCTCTCTCTCTCTATCTCTATCTCTTTTTAAATCTATCTATGCTAGTGTATTGATGATCTAATTCAATTTTATGGCTCTGAACAGAATCTACATTATGAAAACTTTCAAATATATACATCAGTACTTTAGTATTCTCCTTTAATCATACGTTCATATATATAATTAACTATTAGATATGTCGACTTGATAATTTAAGTGGAATCTTAAACTTAATATCCTTAAATTGCTTCCAGTTACCTCCTGATACCCCACACAGAAACAGGCATAATATCCCCTATCACAATAGATAGCAATTCCAGTTTTTAAATTTTTCATGGAAAAATTTTGACAACACATTCTTCACTCTTTTACCTATGACAAGTCTAGATACAGACCTTCCAAATTTTCTCTTTTTTTTTTGATTCATAAATGATTAGCTGAACCATTTTGTCTTCACTCATCAATTGAACAAAATGCTATGACTGAATTTTGTTTAAGCTTCTCTTCTTTCCCCAGACTCTAAACATATAAATGTAGATATTAGAGCTAAAAATGACTAATTAAAATTTTTCTCTTTATGAAATAAAGTTGAGCTCCAAAAGAGGCTAGTACAAATCTGCTTCATAATTCAACAACACTAAAAAGTTGTAAGTTGGTTATAGTTTGGTTTTTCAAAATCGTATCCTTTAAAGCATTAAAGCAAACTCTTCCAGTAGTTCCTACCATTAATTTAAAATGTCAATAAATTATTTTTTAATGCTTGGTTCCTTTATCCAAATCATTTAATCAGCTTGTTCTTTCGCTAGTACACTTGTGTAATTGTTTTAGTTAAAAGCCAAGGGATCATACTTTAGACAGTTAAATGACGTAAAGACAAATTGCACTAAACAGACATTCATGGTAATTGAAACAGTGTCATTGCAGCATGTCCAGAAGTTTGAGTTTTTGGTGCACAATCTACTCTTCACCCTTTGTAGAAAAATTACCTGGCTCCTCAGAATATATTGTGTTCTCCATAGTATCTTGTAGCTTTCATTTTCCCTGAAAGCATGATGAATGCTTTATATATAAATTCCTAGTCTTTCAAGTAAATGCAGGGTATAGCCATTAATTAAAATGTGACCACTCCAGTCTATAAAGTATACCTGCAACCAAACTTGAACCTGTCACCTTTGCTTCATTTCTCTTTGTTTCAGAAAGTAAATAGAAATGCAATTAACCTTTCCCTCACTAGATCTTTATTATTTCTTTTTTTTTTTTGCTTCCTTCTCCCACCACTTTATTTTCCTCATGACATCTGTACAATTTATATTTCCTTCCTTTATAAAACACTGAAACACATGCACTTACACAGCCACACCTATATATGTTGTAAGTCAATACATGTTCAAATTAATATACAGGTATGATGTTATAATGTTATGTTCATGCAAAAAATATATGATTTAACTCTGTACATTTAAATATCTGATTTTCCCAATAAATATATTTCAAATACTCTGGTTGTAATCTATTACCATTAAATAACATAGATTAGTTTGATGTTTATGACAGGTGCTAAAAGAAAGTACATTTTAAATTTAAATAAATTTTAAAGTTTTAAGAACATTTTTAATTTCCCAGGTAAATAAGCATAACTTTCAACTGTCACAATTTTTTCAGGTCCCATGTCAGATAACTGCAAGTCAAATTTCTGCTTACAGCTTCATAATTGTTTTTGCCTGTGTTTTTGTCAGATGCTACAAATAAAAAGACTGGTACCACATTCTATTGCTACAGTGGACTTCTAAGAAACAAAACAGTGATCGTATATTAATGATTTTTGTATCAAAAATGTTAACTATGCTATTTACATTGACAATAATAACTGCCTTTGTATAACACACAACCAGATATTATTTAATGTTAAGTAATAAAATAGTATATTTTAGCTCTTTGACACTTATTCTAACCTTAAATATTCTATTGTAATGGTAATAAAATAAACCACATTAAACTTTGGCCAGAATTTATGATATTATATAATTTTATGGGAATACTTTTTTGGATGCAAAGTTATATCATTTTAATGGTACATGAGGGAGTGAGGTAGACTGAGAGTGTCTAGCAATAGAAGTTTTACATAAATTACAGGTGTTGTATTATTGTTCCCAAAATAGATAGAATGTGCTTCTGGAAGAGTTTTTAGGTTGCTCCCAAATTTAATGATAAATTCTTAAATCCTAATGATCTTGTTGGGTGAGTTCTTCATGTCCTGGAGGGAAAGAATGTTAAGTACTTTCTGTTAAAGAAAGCAATCTTTCAAGTGTAATTTACCTAGCAAAATATGAAATAAAAATTATTATTGCCATAGTATTTAAGATGATCTTAAAACAGCTAATTCACTAGATCTGTCTCTATGAACTCTTAACTGAAGTAGATCTACATCAAAATTGGTCGGTTCTCTCAACGTATCAATCTAGATAGCAGATAAGGACATTAATAATTTATGGCACAAAATCTACCTGAATGACAGTTGTACGGACTTTTATGATTATGTTAAATAAATAAAAAGTCATCTGGTTCTATTCATATTTTTACCTATTCTTTTTGAATTAGTGATACCTCCTAACCTTTCATAATTTTATTTTTTAAATGTAGTTTTACTTACTAATTTTCTGCCAGATCTTAGAAATCTGGCAATTCAAAATTTTTACTTTGGCATTAGGCGGTTATAACCATAAGAAGTTGTAAAAACAATGTAGGATGTAAAAAGATACAAACAAACAGAAAATGATTTGAAAGTTTTGAGTGCATATGCAGAATCCATTCTCTAGCTTACCTTGCCATTCAATTCAAGTTTTCTCATGACCACACTTCTGAACTACTATCACACAAGTCGTCTTACTCCCATCCCCATAGCACTAGCACTTCTTACTCTCAACTTTCTCCTGACACTTCACATTTGCATACTTCATAACCACTTTTAATCACTTCTCTGATCAATAATTTTCAGACTACCTCTACAATTGTGATATAGCTAATCATTTTATCTAAAGCTTTCCTCTTTCATTACTTGATATAGTCCTCTGTGATCAGTTTTGACCAATATATTCCCAGTGTCCCCAACCCCCAGCCTCTGGCAACAACCTTTGTATGTCCCTTTTTTTGTAAATTTCAACATTCGCTTTACATATATAAATGAGATTATGCAGTATTTATTTTACTATGTCTGGCTTATTTTATTTAGCATAATATCCTTCAGGTTTATTCATGTTGTGGCAAATGACTGGATTTTCTTATTTCCTTTTTTTTTTTACATTTGAATAATGTATATGTATATGCCATATATTCTTTATGCATTCATTCATCAGTGAGCACTTAAATTATTTTCATAGCTTGGCTAGTGTTAATAATGCTGGAATACACATAGAAGTGCAGACATTTTACAATTATGTCATTCTCTTTGGATATATATTCAAAAGTGAGATTGCTGAATCATATGGTAGTTATAATTTTTGAAAGATGTATCACACTGTTTTCCATAATGGCTGCACCAACTTCTGGTCCCACCAACAATGTACAAGAGTTTCCTTTTCTCCAAAATCTTGGCAGCACTCACCTTTTCTAGTTTTCATAGTAGCCATTCTAACAGATGTGAGGTAATAGCTCAGGAGAAATATCTATTTCAGTTCTTTGCCCATTTTAATTGGGTTAATTTTTATTTATGTTATTATTTTTTACTATTGAGTGTTTCAGTTCCTTATATATTTTGAGTAATAACCCCTTACCTGACATATGGTATGCAAATATTTTCTCCCATTCCTAAGGTTGTCTCTTCACTCTGTTGATTGTTTCCTTTTTTATGCAGAAGCCTTTGTTTTAATGCAACTCACAATTTCGAATTTGTTTTTGTTGCCTGTGCTTTTGTGGTTATAGTCAAAAAATTATTGAACCATCCATTGTTTCTTCTAGTAGTTCTATAGTTTGAGATATTATGTTTAAGTCTTTAAAATATTTGAGGTTGATTTTTGTATATGCTCTGGAATAAGGTCCAATTTCATTCTTCTATATGTGGATATCCAAGTTAATGAACACTGCTTACTGATGAGACCATCCATTGTGTGTTCACGACATCCTTGTCAAAGATCAGTTGCCCATAAACCTGAGGTTTTACTTCTGGAAGCTATATTATTCTATCTGTCTTTTTTTTCTGTTTTTATGCCAGTGTCACACTTTTGATTACTATAACTTTGTAATGTGTTTTGAAATTACAAAATGTGATGCTTTGAGATGTGCTGTTTTTCTAAAAATTATCTTAGGTATTTGGAGTCATTTTTGGTTCTATATAAATTATATGATTTTTTTCTATTTTTCAAAAAACAATCCATGAACATATCTTCTATTTTTTTGTGTCTTCAATTTCTCTTACCAATGTTTTATAGTCTGGAGTGAACAGATATCTCACTTCTTTAAAAACATTTATTTCTATATCTTTTATATTTATGAAAATGGAGTGTTTTTTTTTCAGATAGTTTGTAGTTGGTATTAAAATGCAACTTATTTTTGTGTTGATTTTGTATCTTCAAACTTTACTGAATTTGTCTATTAAGTCTAACAGTTTTTCTTTCGGAGACGTCCTTAGGGTGTTCTATACAAAAGAACATGCCATCTGCTAACAGAGACAATTTGACTTTTTCCTTTCTAATTTGAATGCCTTTTATTATTTTTTTTTCTTGCCTAATTGCCCTGGCTAGGACTTCTAGTACAATGTTTAATGGAAGTGGCAAGACTTTGCATCCTCATTTTGTTCCTGATCTTAGAAAAATAATGTTAGCTGTGGACTTGTGATGTATTAAGTTTATTGTGATAGGGTATATTTCATTAATATCTAAACTCTCTGAAAGCTTTTATCACAAAAGGATGTGAAGTGTTGTGAATACTTTTTATGTGACTATTGAGATTATATATTATTTTAATATTTTATTATTTTAATGTGGTATATTATTACTGACATATGTTGAACTGTGCTTGCATCTAAGAGGTAAATCTTGATAGGTCGTAATGTATTATTCCTTTAATAAGCTGTTGAATTCAGTTTACCAATATTTTAATAAGAATATTTGTTTCTACATTCAACAGGGATATCAACCTGTCTAGTGCCAGGGTAATGCTGCTCTCATAAAATATGTTGGGAAGTGTTTCCTCTCCTTTAACTTTTTTGTAAAATTTTGAGAAGAATTGGTATTGAGTTTCAGAAATATTATAGTTATGGTTTATTGCAGGGAAAAGATACAGATCAAAACTAGCCAAAGGAAAAGACACATAGAGAAGTGTCCAAGAGTGTACCAAACATGGAACTTCCCATTGTCCCCTCCCAGTGGAATCAGGATAGCACTACTTCCCTAGTATCGATGTGTTTCAATATGCATGGAGTACTGACAATCAAGGAAGCTCAACTGATACTGGTGTCCAGAATTGTTTTTTGTAAATATTTTTTGTTTTTCTAGTGTCTATTTGTTTCTGCCTTAAAATTGATTATTTCCTTCTTTTCACTAAATTTGGGCTTTGTTTTCTTTTTCTAGTTCTTTGTGGTATATTTAGATTGTTTATTTTAAATATTTCTTTTTACTTAAGATAGGCATTTATTACTCTAAATTTTCATCTTAGCACTGCTTTTGCTAAATTGCATGTTTTAGTATGTTGTG
This sequence comes from Cebus imitator, assembly GCF_001604975.1. Classification (NCBI taxonomy): domain Eukaryota; kingdom Metazoa; phylum Chordata; class Mammalia; order Primates; family Cebidae; genus Cebus; species Cebus imitator. The sequence goes on from NW_016107337.1 coordinate 3,038,458, forward strand.
TTTCTAATTTCGTATGTCTCAATATATATTTTAATTTCTCTTTTAATTTCTTCTTTGACCTATTGTTCAGAAGTGTTGTTTAATTTCCTCATATTTATGAAATTTCTGAAATTTCTCCTGTTATTGATTTGTAGCTGTATACCATTGGTGGTCAAAATGCCTACTTGATATGATTTCAATTTTCCTAAATTTGTTAATACTTGTTCTGTGGCCTATAATGATCTATCCTGAAGTTTTTTTCAGGTATAAATGAAAATAATGTGTATTCTGTTGCTGTTTGATATAAGTTTTTATACATGTCTGTTGGGTCCTGTTGGTCTATAGGGCTGTTCATATCTTCTATTCCTTTATTGGGATTTCCATCTGGATAATTTATTGATTGTTTGATGTAAGGTTTTATATATGTCTGTTGGGTCCTGTTGGCCCATAGGGCTGTTCACATCTTCTATTCCTTTATTGGGATTTCCATCTGGATAATTTATTGATTAGTGTATTCATGTACCTCACTATTATTGCATTGCATTTTTTATTATATGTTTTATTCCATTCTGTTAATATTTGCTTTGCATATTTAGGTACTCTGATATTTTGTGTTTATATATTTATAATTGTTATATACTCTTGTTAAATTGACATAATGACTTTTGTCGTGTCTTGTAACAGTTTTTGACTTAAAATCTGTTGTTCTTAATATAGTTATGGCCACTCCTGCACTCTTTCAGTTATCATTTACATAACGTATATTTTCCCATCCATTTACTTTCAGTCTGTGTTTGTTTTTTAAGGTAAAATGAATCTATTATAAGCAACATATAGTTAGATATTGCTTTACATCTATTTAGACACTCTATTATGACTAGAATCAAAGAGACTGGTTTGGAGGCTACTAGACTATTCTGCTATAAGAGAGAATGGTGACTTAAATCACAGTAGGTGGGGGAAAGATTTAAAGTTATTTTAATGCAGAACCAAAATAATTTGCTTTCAGGTTGGATGACGTGTGAAAGAAGTCCAGGATGGCTATAATATGTTGGAATTAAATAATTTTTAAAATGGAGGGGTCATCAATTAAAATAAAAATAAAAGGACTTCATGAGAAGCAAATAGTGACAGGTTAGAATATTTCTTTGGACCAGGAAAAATTTCAAATTGCAATATCTTGTTATTTGAGACATTCATCAGATGTTTCTAAATTTCCACTGATTAGATCATGATAGATCCCTTTCTGAGCTAAATGAAAATTCAATGACTGCATCTCTGATGATTAGAGGAAAACAGAAACAGAGCGAGTTTTTGGTAAGCTTAATGTCTGCTCTTGACACAAGAGAGATAAGTCTATCGAGAAATGTTTTCTGTATTGTCTTTAATGATATAAATATTTCAAGTTTTCTTCTGAAGGAAGAGTAGAAGTCAGCATTGTTAGAGGTAGAAGACTGACAAATTAAACTGATATTTAATCTTTTTTCTATGCCGTATAGCTTTTAAAATATTATTGTTAGATTAGATAAAAATATATCTAATCCAGTTTCTCCAAGCCTCATCAGTCTATGAGTAAAAATTAAATTAGTTAACAGTAATTTTCAAAATTTACTGGCTGTTGTTCTTTCTTACTAATACAAGATTTGCATTATCTTCAGTGCATCTCTGATGCATTTCTACAAATTCAGAGTGAATATTTTGACTAATATTTACAAACCAGCCTAATCCAAATGACAATGAGATTTTCTGTTCTATTTTTTTCTGGATATAATTTAGCACCATTTTAATTTCAAGTAAGCAAAAATCTATCCTTGTACATATTGATTAATAAAAATATGACCTTAACTTCCTTAACTAGCTATTAGGAGAAAATAAACCCCAATTCTCATGTAGAAACCATGAGGGAAATTGGGCTATTTCAAATATTTCTATTTCTGATTAGTACATGTAAAGAGTATACAGCATTAGAGTGCAAAGTCAATAAAAAACTGATTATTTAGACAATACTTCAAAATATACCTATATTTTGTCTTACTTTGTTGACAAGTAGTGTCCCAAGAAAAGGCCTGGGAGCAAGCAAATCGTAGCCTAGGAAGGGCCATCATAATATGCTTTTCTTTGACCACATCCCTCTCAGTGAGAATTCTGTTGGTGTGGCAACTTATGCTTTGGATTCCAGATTGAAGGTTAAAGCAATGTGCAACTAAGACTTTTTTTTCCTCCCCTTTGCTGACAGCCACTTTTCAACAAAATATGCATATTATCAATTATAATTTCTTTGAAATATGAGAGTACATTCTAAAAACTTTAAATAACCCTATCCCAATATGAAAGCATCTACTTCTATTTCAAGATTCATCTCAAATATCATTTTATTTTTGAAATTTCATGGATATTCCCAAGCTGTTTTTACATTTCTTTTTCTCCATAATAACATATGAACATGTACCAAACTCCTTTGCTTTTATTGATTTATATTCATGTCTCTTACTAGATCATAAACTTTTAAGACAAGGAATTCTTGTTTATCTCTGTTTCACTCACAAAAGCACTGTGATTAGCACATGAAAGATATCCAGTAAATTTGGAAGATTAAATAAATGAATGACTGATGAGAAAATTTCCATAACATACTTTACAATTTAATTTTAGAATTTTCTTATGAAGTAGTCACCATTCCTATGCACAGCTTGTCATTTTCATATCTCAAAATCTGCTTCCTCTAATCTGAAATAAGCCTTGCATTGAGGACATGCCAGTTGAATAGATCAAACAGTTTTTAAGCAGTTGACTCCAAACAGTTAGATACCAGTAAACAGAGTTTTATTTCAGTCATGTTTATTGTATCATTTTGAGTTAGAGAGATATAATTCAATAGAATCCAGTAGAAAAATCAAGTGATAAGGAATTGTCAGATCTGGAATTCTATTTAAAATGTGGCTCTGTCTTCTCTGTATTTTGTCAAGTCACACATATTAAGTAACATATGGCTGAATTGCTCAGATCACAGTATTAATTTAAGACAATTGCTTAGTTTATACATTGCTTTTAAACATTGTTGCATGTGAAAAACAATTCTCTGGTGTGTATAATGATAAAAACTCTGTAATGGGCACATAATATGCCTCTTAAATAATTTTATTTAGACCTATCTTATGTCATGCAGGAAAGAAAATTATTATTACCCATGACAGTGTCAAACAATATAAAAAAGAGATTGAGAGTTGCTTTTCTGTAATCATTCATGGTTTTGCATCATTCTTAATTTTACAATCAGTCAGAAATTAAATTTTAGAGTCAAAATAATGATAGTAGGAAAGTTTAGTAACATTTCCAGCTCTCAATGTTTCTGATTAAAAACTTATGGAGGAAATAATAAAAACTCTTCAGTTCTTATGTTGCAAGAGTACTGAATAAGAAAGTATGAAAAGCTTTGCCTTTTGATAGTAGGTGATATTAGCTTTGTCAACAACAAGCACAGCTTACTATTCAATTCAGTAGCTGAATACGATTGCATCATTATTTTGAAATATGTTTCTGCCTTTGTGTATATTTCTTTTGTTTTCATTAGGAAAGACTAAATATTGTTTGAATGGCCTTGAAGCAGTGGTTTATATCTTGTGGGAACAGGCCCTTAGAGACTACAAGTGTATCAAACTGCAATGGAGAGGGAAACAATTTTCTAATCTCACACATAGTTCTATATTTCCAAGGGCAATCAGATAAAACATTTGTTACCTTCCATCTTTATTTTTTAAAATGAACCATGATTGAAACATTTATATATAATACATTCCTTTAGAAAAGTCCTTGCTGATAACACGGTTTTAAAAGATTGATGCTCAGAATAAAAACTATTTTGACCTTCAATTACTAACTTTAAAATCCTTTGAAAACAAATCTTTGAAATTTCAATAAAAACTTTATATTGAATATATAACATGTTGACTGGGTCCACTATTTTATTACAGTAACAATCTTAGATAGGAATTACACATGTTCCATATCAGCAGTTACTATTCAGTTCAGTAAAACAAGAGTGATCAAGGACAGGAAAGGCAGAGAGCCAAGCTTTAAAGATTCAGTAAAGCACAAGTTCAGCACTGTGCTGTGGCAGGACTACAGCCTACTGGGAAATGATAGAGAGAGAAGAAAATCCAGCTGGCACAGGAAGCAATCAGAAAGGGACAAGTCTCTTGCAGAAAGAAGGCTTTGGGCAGATTCCAGGTCTATAATAGTCAACGACAAACCACAATAGAAGTAAAGTAAAATTTTAATGTGTGTTCAGAATGAGCAAACCTGTGATTAGGTACTTCAACACAGTAAACCTTTGAAATACACTTAAATATGAATAAAAATATAAACCATGTTTATAAAACATATAATTGACTTCAAATGAAGACATAGAAAACATAACATTGCATAATTGCTAGAATTTCTTAGGATTATATTTCAAGAATCAGTCACCTACTTAATAGTATTATACATCATCTATGGCCAACCATATCTTGAAAGCTAAGATATATACTCAGGATAAAGGGCTGCACTGGTTATAATTTCTGATTTTATCTGTCAAGCAAGGTCAGTCTCAGTCTTTGGTTGCATTCTAGATAGCTCACTTGACTATACATGCCAGCTGGAAGCAGGCCACGTATGGTGATTGCTATGACAATAGTTCTTAAGTAAAGAAGTTGCCAAACTCATAGTCTAAACTTAGGAATGGCTCAGAGAATTTCCTTGTAATACATAGCCATATTCTTAATCAGATAAAACAGGTGACTGAATCTGAAATGGTCAATAAACCCAAGATAAAGAACCTATGATTTTGGCAGTAGCTTATGGCTACTGCTTGGTGAAAAGTTTTGCCCAACAGGAAGAGTAGTTTTAACTGAGCCAATCTCATTTTATCCAGAATTTGAACTAGAGATATGAGGAGAGACTGGTATATAATTAAAAGTGGAGACACAGACATGAGCACTTTCTGAGACTAGTTGTAATACAAGAGTGATTGAGGAAACACATCCTGCTAAACAGTTGAGAATATAATCCAGACTTTATGAAATTGTTCAGTCTTCCACACTGAAAAAGTATGTCATTGTCTTCATAAGTTCTTTGAAATACCTAGTGCCAACAAATCCCTGTCAACTGAGTTGCTAGATTATCATTTTTTTTATAAACTTGAAGACTAGCATTATTCTTACTTTTCTTCAATCCCCTTACTATTTTTATTTTTTTTAATACATATTTTATTGTGTTTTAGGTTTTGGGGTACATGTGAAGAACATGCAAGATTGTTGCATAGGTACCTACATGGCAATGTGGTTTGCTGCCTTCCTCACCATCACCTATATCTGGCATTTCTCCCCATGTTATCCCTCCCCAACTCCCCACCCTCTGCTATCCCTCCTGTAGTTCCTCCCCTACAGACCCCAGTGTGTGATGCTCCCCTCCCTGTGTTCTCATTGTTCAACACCTGCCTTTGAGTGAGAACATGCAGTGTTTGATTTTCTGTTCTTGTGTAGTTTGCTGAGAATGATGGTTTCCAGGTTCATCCATGTCCCTAAAAGGACAGAAAATCATCATTTTTTATGGCTGCATAGTATTCCATGGTGTATTTTATAGTCATTTTAAAACTTAAGAACCTGCAGTTTTCTTCAATAATGTTTCATGGTGTTGCCTCCACTCTCATACATAGTGCATAGCTAATAAATAAATTCTCAGTAATTAAACTATTAAAAAATTAAAAGATAACATAAAAATACAATTGCTTTCCGGTTTATAATACGTTTATGTTTACAAAAATTATTTCCTTTGCTCTTCACAACATCTCTGTGATAGTAGTAGGGAGGTAATTCTTCTAAATCTGGGCAGAAAGATTTAGAAAGTACAAAGAAAATATGCAACACTAAGAATGCCAATACTGAGTTTGAGACTCCAATATTTTTCCCTGCATGTGACTGTTGCACATATTTAAATAAACATTGCAATATACATTACAATATTTATTTAAATGTATGTATTTAAAACTTAAGAGAAGACTTTCATTTAGTAATGGCTTCTTGCATCATTTCTTTTACTTTCTCATATGAATTTTACTTTCTTACTGTTCTTATAATGAATGCAGACTAGACTACACTGAAGCTGGTTTGCTGATTTCAAAGAAACTCACAACGTGTTTTAGACGCTAAAGGGTTCATCTCAACAAACATTTAGATAATTGGAGGCACAGGGAATAGAGAAAGCATTCCATGAACACTAAACTATTACTACAATAAAAATTGCAAAATTATCAAATTTTGAATTATAACATACAAACCTATCAAATCAGCCTGAAGAAAATGTAATAGCTTTGGAAACAAATTTCTTCATAGTTGTAGAAAAATCATATAACTTGCATTGAAAATGAAACTTTTCAATTTGTTTGCAATATGAGTTGCTCACTATACTGTCCTTGATCTTTAGAGATATAAAAGTGCTAAATTGTAAGGATTATAAGGGAAGCCAAATAGAAGCTGTGGCTTCTCCCAGATATGTATAAGGTTTTGTTTTGTTTGGTCTTACTTCCCACTCACATGTACATTAAAGTTTTCTATCTGCCACTTAAAAGCCACATAAACATTGTACCTGCTATGAAAATGTAAAATCAACATATGTCCTTTTCCAACTCCATCCCTTTTATTCACACAAACCTATTTCCTGTGGAAAGACGGAGACCAGGAAACCATCCTACATATAAATTCTGGAGGAAAAACTAAACTGCAATATAGACCTCAAATAGAACTTTCTATAACTGATAAAATGCCCTCAAGGGATCAGGTATTTATGTTAAGATGGTTACCCTGAGGATAAGGTGAAAATTATCATAGAGAGACTTTCCTTGGGAGAATAATTATTTTTTAATTCCACAATCAATCTTGTGATGAAACCTTCATTAATCCATTAAATAAATACTAGTAGTTATTTTAGTGAGGGTTGGTTTCCAAAGCTACCACTAATAGAATTGTGGAATAATTTTACATTATAGATATTACTATTTTCAAATCTGAAACTTTGAAATTCTGAGATGAATATTCAATTGAAACCTTCCCAGAGGACTGGCATTATGGGTTAAAAAAACACAAATCCACACAACTTAGTAATTTCCTGAATATGAGTCTGTATTACCATCTTGTGTGATTGTATTTGTCCATTTTCCTACTGCTATAAAGACATACTCAAGAGACTGCGTAATTGATAAAGAAAAAAGGTTTAATTGACTCACAGTTCTGCAGGGCTGAGGAAGCGTCAGAAAATTTACAATTATGGAGGAAGGGGAAGAGGCAGGTCTTACAGGTATTGATCGACTTACGACCTATGCAACTTACGACCATTGGACTTTGGGACCACAATCGCTAGCCACGACTGCTCTGCATCTGGCAGCGCAAACGTTGCCCAGCTGGGCGCACAACAGTGCCGACCAGCTTCCAGCAGCAATACCATCTCCACATGCACCATTTCAACTGTTATCCCAGACTCGGTACAGCAATTTGTGTTTTGTGTCTTGGATATTTTTCATCAAACCCCTCCCAATAAACTTCTTATACATTTTGAAGCAATGGACCCAAACATCAAACCATTTGCAAGGATTGAACAGATGGCGCATGATGTGTTTCGTCCATAACATGAAATTTATGAAGAAAAAAAGAAACATACAATTCAGACAAAGCTCACTATGTTTATGAAAAAACCAACTCCGGTAAACCCAACTGCTGCCTCAGATGACGATATCAACGATCCGCAGCCAAGCACCAGCGGCCAATAAAATGTTTCGTACATGTTTATATATTTTGATATGTTTTGCAATTGGGAAAATGTTTCCTATGGTATTTTTTACACCTGTATTTTGTATTTTTGTATGCACCTGTATTTCGTAATTTTGTATGTTTTGCAAATATTAAACCAGTTGTACTGGTAATGCAGTATTTTACTTAAACCTCACGAATGTAAAAATAAGAAACACAATGGTGTAGAGATGATACAAATGGCATAAAATGAACAAAGAAAATTATGATATATAACAATAATGAAAGAAAATTATGACAAAATATGACTTAAAGATTTTTATAACATCATTTCACAGTACTGTACATATAGACTACTCAATTTACGACCAAATCGTGTTACGACCAGTCTGTCGGAACCAATCGTGGTCGTAAGTCGAGCACTAGCTGTACATGATGGCAGGCAAGAGAGAGTGATGGGTGAAGGAGAAAGAGCCCCTTATAAAGCCATCAGAGAAGCATGGAGAAACCACCCCCAGTATTCAATTACCTCCACCTAGTTTCTCCCTAGACATGTAGGGATTACGGGGATTATAATTCAAGATAAGATTTAGGTGGAGACACAAAGCCTAACCACATAATTTCCCCCTGGCACTTCCCAAATCTTATATCCTCACATTTAAAAACACAATCATGCCTTTCCAACAGTTTCCCAAAGTCTTAACTCATTTCAACATTCATTAATTCAAAAGTCCAAGTGGCCTTTTTTTTTTTTTTTTTCACAGCTCCACTAGGCAGTTCCCCAGTGGACATTCTGTGTGGGGTCTCCAACCACACATTTTCCTTTTGCACTGCTATAGCAGAGGTTCTCCATGAGGGGGGAACCCTTGCAGCATACTTGTGCCTAAACATCCAGGCATTTCTGTACATTCTGTGAAATTGAGGCAGAGGTTCCAAGCCTCAAGTCTTGACTTCTGTTCACCTGAAAGTCTAACACCACATGTAACCTGCCAAGGCTTGGGCCTTGCACCCTCTGAAGCAACACCCTGAGCTGTACCTGGGCCCCTTTTAGCCATGGCTGGGATGCAGGGCACCAAGCTCTGAGACTGCACAAGCAGCAAGGCCCTTGGCCCAGCAACAAAACTATTTTTTTCTCCTAAACCTCCAGGCCTGCCTTGGGAGGGGCTGGTGTGAATAATTCTGACATACCCTGGAGACATTGTTTTCATTGTCTTGGTGATTAACATTTGGTTCCTCATTACTGATGCAAATTTCTGCAGCCAGCTTAGATTTCTCCACAGAAAATGTTTTTTTTCTTTTCTATTGCATTACGAGGCTGCCAATTTTCCAAACTCTTATACTCTCCTTCCCTTCTAAATATGTTTCAATTCCAAACAATCTCTTTATGAAGACATAAAACTGAACACTTTTTTAAGAGCAGCTGAGTCACATGTTGAACACTTTGCTGCTTTGAAATTTCCTCTACCATATACCCTAAATCATGTCTCTAGTTAAAAGTTCCACAGATCTCTAGGGCAGGGGCAAAACGCCACTAGTCTTTTTGTTAAAGTATAGAAATAATCCCCTTTGTTCCAGTTCCCAATAAGTTCCTCATCTCCCTCTGAGACCACCCATGCCTAGACTTTATTGTCCATATCACTAACAGCATTTCGGCCAAAGCCATCGAACAAGTATCTAGGAAGTTCCAAACTTTCCCACATCTTCCTGTCTTCTTCTGAACCCTCTAAACTGTTCTAACCTCTGCCTGTGCCTTCCTCTGAACCCTCTGAACTGTTCCAACCCCTGCCAGTTCCAAAGTTTGCATATCTTAATATCAGTACCTCACTCCTGGTACCAATTTATTGTATTAGTTCATTTTCCTACTGCTATATGGACATACCTGAGACTGGGTAATTCACTAAAAAAAAAAAAAAAAAAAAAAAAAATTTTAATTGACTCACAATTCCACAGGGCTGTGGAGGCCTCAGGAAACTTACAATCATAGTGGAAGGGGAGGAGGCACATCTTACATGGGGCAGGTGAGAAAGGGTGGCAAACAAAGGAGGAAAAGCCCCTTATAAAACCATCAGATCTTGTGAGAATTGACTCACTACCATGAAAACAAGAGAACAGCATGGGAAACAGAAGAGTATGGAGGAAACTCCCCCATAATTCAATTACCTCCACCTGGTTTCTCCCTAGACACATGGGGATTATGGCATTTACAATTAGGGATAATATTTGGGTGGTAACACAAAACCTAACCATAGAAGTGATCTGTTGAGATTTCAAGAATTATATTTTAAAGGTCCTAAGAATCTTTCGTGAACTTCAGAGGAAACAGAAAATGAAAGGAGAACTTGTCTTACAAATTACAGCTAAATAGATTCCCTGTTGTTTTCTAATGTGCTCTGATTAATGTTGCTACCTTTGCTAGGCAGAATTAAATATATCTCATTTTGCTTTGCATGAAAGCCAAATATTACTTTTTATTGAAGAATAATTTAATGGAGCAGAGGAATTTCTCTCAATAAAATTGTGTCTCAAAGTTTGCTTTCATACAATATTTGGTATTTTCAGATTGGTCTGCTAGCTCTGCATGTATTAAATTTCTGCAGTAGCAATCAGGGAAGAAATAGCAGAGTTAGCAATTTGTAAATCCAGAAAGGAATGAGATTTCATCCTATGCTGTATTATAAAAAACACTCCATAATATTATATAAAATGCAAATCTGACCAATGCAGATCACTGAATGTATATGTTTAAAATGATTGTTTTACAGAAAATGGATATATAGAGTTAATGGGAGAATAACAAAATAAGAAAATAGAGAATGAAGAAGTGGAACAAACAGGCAAATATTAATAAAAAAATTATCTATATTTTATTATGAGTTCTCAGTGGCTTTCAGTAACTATTTAAATTTGGGATCATGTTGAAATTGGAGCAATGCCAAAGTGCCTGCAGGAAAAAGGGCTGAGTGGCCTTGATGAAGTACTCAATATTGGCAGGACATTGAGGAATCAACCAGTTGTCAGGTTCTGGCTTTCAGTCTTCAAGACAGAAACATAGTTTACACACAGATTGAGAATGACTCTCTTAGGGTTGAAGTCAGATTAACTAAGATTTCAGAGACTAGTATATGCACTTCAAGGTGGATGTTATTAATTTTCAATAGAGAAGTGTAATTTATTCATATTGAGATGTTTGAGTTGCCATTACTAGCATGCAGAGAGATCTGAATAGAAACAAAAAATTAGAAGAGCATAAGGTCAGGGCATGCATACATAATGTACACTGTGATCTTTGTCAGCTAGAGAAGGCATTCCCCTCTTTCAGAACCATTACAACATGTACTTGCAAGAGCTCTGCAAGTATGTTTATGGCTTTTGCTTGCTCTCTTTTGCTTTTTTTTGCTTGTTTTTGAATTTTTGTTAGTTTTTAATCAGCCCTGAAGTTACATTAGTATATTCACACTATGGTCCACATTCTGCCAAATACATTTTATTGACATTTTATTTACTTTCTACTCAGGGAAATTATATGGCAGTTTTGTATTTTCAAAACTGTTTTATGATGCAGAAGGATAATGCTTACCTCTCCTTTATAGTTTCAAACTTTATTTATATAGCCTTACAGTTGAGTATATTACATGACTATTTCCTAATTTTGTATTGACTAATTAATATAATTAGTATAATGAATATGTTGCATACATAAGCATAATTTATCATAATTGTTTTCATAATAAAGTGAGGTAAATATTTACATTGCTTTGTGTTTGTTAATATTGCAAAGCTAAGATTATTATAAATAAACTTTATTTAAACATTCAATTTCAACTTTGGTTAGTTTGTCTCAAACTGAGATACAGAATCCATATCAACTCATATAGCCTCAGAAACATTCTGAGAGTTCTATAATATTTTTAATTAAAGAAAATCCTCACATTACTCAATTTTGGAGGGCACTGGGGTTTATCAAATACACCAAACTCACCATTGTTTATAATTAAAATTTTAGAATAGAATTGTATTGGTGCCAAAAATGTTTTGATCTGATTCCTCTTTGAGTTAGTAGCCACTAAAATGTGGGGTCAACATTGTTACTTACAGGAGGACTCCAAATTTCCCATTTCACTACCTGCAGCATAATTACATAATTGATGAATGTCTTGTTCTCAGGTTGTTAGGTAATTGAGATTTTCTGTAAGAATCTTCTATTCCTGAGCACGAAGATAGTGAGCAAAAAACAGGGTTCACCCAGTTTTCAGAAATTTCTAAAACAAACAATACTATTGTTATTTACTGTTAAAAATTTTTCACTGGAAATGGCATTTTCAAACTCAGGTAATATATAAAATATGAATAAAACATAGCTAGATTTTCCTATGCCAATTATTTATAAACATAATTTCTTTTTTTAAATTAAGAATATGATATAAACATTTATTTGATTGGTGTCCATCTTGATTAGGAGCTGTTGAGTTCATTCTTCTGGAGGTTCCTGTTAGTCTATTTCTCTGCCTTGTTCTTGGTTTAATCATTTTTTTCTAAAGCAACAGTTAGACAGTTATTTTTGATCCCATAAGAGATTACTAACAGTGCCTGTCTAGGTTCATAGGATATTTTGGAGTTTGTTCACAAGCTCTGTCTGCAAGGGACTTATTTTTCACTTTAGCTTTTTCATTGTAAGGTTTGTTGATCTTGATTTATGGTTTCATTGGATTTATTCACTCCATTCTTTCTACTCCCTATGATATTACTTTGTGATTTTCCCTTGTTAACCTCCACTTTCTCCAACTTTCTGTCAATTACTTTTTCTATAGCTCATTTATTCTTATTTTTCTTCACTATATATAGTCTATATATTTTTCTATCAATCTAGTGTTGCTAGGGCTTGGAATGACATTTTATTAGCATAATCATTAGGAATACAATATTTCATCCTTTCAAAGTTAGGAAAAACATACAAAAAACTTTATTCTGTGATTATTATTTTTTCTTTATGGTTATATTTCTAGAACATATGACTTAGGAACAAACAATACGAGTCTGAGTTAGATGTGGCCCAAAGTTAAATGTGGGTATTCTGCTTTAAAGACAGGAGAAGTATTATTGCCAAACTTTTGCTTCGATTTATTTTCATTTTAATTAATCGGGGGAAAGTTCTGAACTACAGTTGAAGAACAGGGAACAAAATCTTAATTGTTAGCACTGTTCTCCCTCAAACTGACATAAGCCTTTACAGAATTTAATCTCAGGTATTTTTTCCTGTGATTCATATTATTGATATCTTGTAGATAAACAGCAAAATATTTTTAATATAAAATCATTTTTTTCTATAAGGGGTAGCCAAGAAAGAGGAATAATTTGAGATTAAATACTAAAGAATGACATAAACTGTAACTAGTTGATACTTTTATGTAAAGCAGGGGTGTCCAATATTTTGGCTTCCCTGAGTCACAATGAATAGAAGGGCCACACATAAAATATAATAACACTAATTATAGATGAAAAAAAATCTCATAATGCTTTACAAAAGTGTACAGATTTGTGTTGGACCATTTTCAAAGCCATCCTGGGATGCAGGAGGCCCACAAGCCACAGATTGGACTAGTGTGACATTAAGCATATATATCTAGGGAATAATAATGTTCAACATTATTAATTAGTAATTAGTTACTATTAATTACTAATACATAGTAATGTATTCTTATTTTATTGTCCTTATTTATATTCTTGTATTTCACAAAGAAAATATTCAAAGTGGCCCTGAAACATAGAGGCAAATTTTCATTTAAAAAATTCTCTTATAACAGTTCTCTCATTTAATATTCAGAGAAGAGCATACACATTGGGTTGCTGTAGTGGTGGAATTTATTCTTCTACAAGCTAGTAACTACCTGTGTCTCAGAGGCCTCAATGTCACGCCACAGATGATTAAGATTCTGTTTATGGAGCTACATAATTCGATAATATTTTCAGTTCAATAGTGTGTCATGGTATTGAAAAGGGCCAGAGAAAGAAGAGAGAATAAAATATGAAAACGTAGACTTTAACAGGAGATGACATATGTAAGGGTCAACGTCGTGACAGAAAACAGTTGGCTCACCCAAAGGGCTCAATACAGAGCTTTTAACGAAGGGACTATATGCAAAGTGATGACAGGATTAAGGGAACCTGCAAAGCTTCGTTAAGCACTCATGGGCTGTCCAGAAAAAATGTGTTAATATCTTCAAATTATTAATTTTTTTCATGTGTAAAAAAAGTATGGCAAATTTTACTGGGTAGAAAGGAATATTAGAGATCATAATACCCAAATATGATTTTAAAGTATATTGTTAAAGTATTTTCATGGATATAGCATTCCACATCAATTTTTATTATTATAACATCATTTTTCATGAGTGACTGAAATCAATTGATATAACTTCCATCTTTGCTCCTAGGTTTGCTCTTTTGCTTTTTTTCTTTCCTTCTTTTCTTTTTCTTTTTTAGTTTTCTATTTATGTGTTTACTTTTTGAGAGAAGATCTCATTCTGTCACCCAAGCTTTAGTACAGTGGTGCAATCCAGACTCACTACAGCCTTGGCCTCCCAGGCTCAAGAGATCCTCCCACCTCAGCTGCCCAACACTAAATTAATGTTTCTATTTGGATTGTCATTTTGATGGTATTTTACTTCAAAATATGGTTTTTGGTATTAATCAAAATACCACCGCACCACAGGCACACACCAACATGCCCAGCTAATTTTTAATTTTTTGTAGAGTTGGGTCTCCCTATGTTGCCCTAGCTGCTCTCTAACTCCTGGGCCCAAGTGATCTGCCTGCCTTGGCCTCCCCAAGTGCTAGGATTACAGGCATGAGCCAACATGCCCAGCCTCAGTGAATTACTTTAATAGCCCTTTTCATGGGGAAAAAATGCTTAAAAACATTTACAAATACTACAGAGTGACATATTTAAAGGTATTTTAAGCTCAAAACTGAAAACAAATTTTAAAGCTATATAATTTCTGATCATCTGTGTCTATTCCCTCCTTTGCTGTTACTGTATATATATCCCAGTAACTTAGCTAAGGTCAGTCTTTACACCTGAGGTTTCAAGCTATGCTAGAAGCTGCTCTGGCATTTTTCATCTTTTATGCATTTCTGATTTTCTCTCTTTACTGGAATAGTCCCACCAGTCTACAAATGTACTGCAGTTTTTACTGCATTAATACATAGGAAATTCTTTGTCCCCCTTTTCAACTTCAAATACGTTTTCTCTCTTTACTTTTATAGCAACACTTATTAAAATGTAGGCTCATAACACTGCCTCCTATGTCTCTCTATTTTGAACACCAGTGATACAGAAGTTAAGAAGTAATTATTGCCTAGGCATGGTGGTTCATGCCTGTTATCCCAGCAGTTTGAATGGCTAAGGTGGGAAGAACACCCAAGGTCAGCAGTTCAAAACCAACCTAGCCAACATGGTGAGCCCCACCTCTATGAAAAAGACACAAACTAGGCATGGTGGAGTGCACCTATAATCCCAGCAACTTGGAAAACTGAGGCAGGAAAATCACTTGAACCTGGGAGGCAAAGGTTGCAGTGAACAGAGATCACGCCATTACACTCCAGCTTGGACAACAGTGAGACTTCGTCTCAAAACAAAATAAAACAAAAATTACTTAGTCAGATAGTGAGAATACAGAAGCCCTTGTTTAAGGTTTTCCTTTTAATGAAAAGCAGCCCCAAATCATTTTCCTTTCTAACAAAAAGCAACCTATAATTTGAACTGCAGACATAGATGCTGGCAGTTGTGCCAATCACGTTCAAAATGTTGTCCCATCTTCCCTTCTCTGCCAGCCATGTTTACAGTAAGGAACAGAAAAGATGGTACTGGCCACGGGAAAGTTCATTTTCATAATATGATTAGGATGGGTTGACCAGCCATCCCCCAGCACTGTGTAAATATCACAGGTGATTGAACTAATCTGTGAGCTCTACATAAAACAGAGACACCTCCTACTCAGGCCTGACAAAATCCTGTGCATTCACCTGAGACAAGTCTTTTTTCCTCTCAGAAGCCTCCTCTCTCTCAATAGAGAGAGCTGTTTTCCTTTCTCTCTTTTTTTTATTTCTTTTGCCTATTAAACCTCTGCTCCTAAACTTCTCATCTGGGTCCATGTCCTAAATTTTCCTGGCGCAAGAAAAGGAACCCCAGCTATTTATCTCAGTCAATGTAATCACTTCACCATTGCAATCAGACTTTTGCTCCTAGCCTTCAACGAGGATATCAATATCTATTCAATGTTCCCATGTCAAATCCACTGCTCATTCACCATACTCATATTTCTAGATCAGTTACCAGCAGCATTTGTGAAAATTGATCTGAACATTCTCTCTTGAAATCCTTAACATTCAGGATCTCATTCATCTTCTCTCTCTCCCTCTCTCTCTTTCTCTCTCTCTCTCCCCCATGTATGTGTGTATATGTGTGTGTGTGTGTGTCTGTTTTCTTCTTCGACACTGTTTGTGCTTATTCTTTACTTTTTCATCTTCATGTTCCATTCTCTATATGTTTGAAAACTCTAGAACTAAATCCATAAACTTTTTTGGAATATGTTTTATTTCACTTTAGGTTCTGGGGTACATGTGCAGAACATGAAGGATTGTTGCATAGGTACATACATGGCAATGTGGTTTGCTGCTTCCACCCCATCACCTATATCTGGCATTTCTCCCCATGTTATCCCTCCCCAACTCCCTACCCCACACTGTCCTCTCTCTAGTTCCCCCACAACAGACACCAGTGTGTGATGCTTCCCTCCCTGTGTCCATGTGTTCTCATTGTTTAACACCCACCTATGAGTGAGAGCATGTGGTGTTTGATTTTCTGTTCTTGTGTCAGTTTGCTGAGAATGATGGTGTCCAGATTAATACATGTCCCTACAAAGGACACAAACTCATCATTTTTTATGGCTGCATAGTATTCCATGGTGTATATGTGCCACGTTTTCTTTGTGCAGTCTATCATCGATGAGCATTTGGATTGGTTCCAGGTCTTTGCTATTGTAAACAGTGTTGCAAATGAACATACATGCTCATGTGTCCTTATAATAGAATGATGTATAATCCTTTGGATATATACCCAGTAGTGGGATTGCTGGGTCAAATGGAATTTCTATTTCTAGGTCCTTGAGGAATTGCCACACTGTCTTCCACAATGGTTGAACTAATTTATACTCCCACCAACAGTGTAAAAGTGTTCCTATTTCTTTATATCCTCTCCAGCATCTGTTGTCTCCAGATTTTTTTTTTTAATGATTGCCCTTCTAACTGGCATGAGATGGTATCTCAATATCATTTTGATTTGCATTTCTCTAATGACCAGTGATGATGAGCCTTTTTTTTTTCATATGTTTGTTGGCTTCATATATGTCTTCTTTTGAAAAGCGTCTGTTCATATCCTTCATCCACTTTTGAATGGGTTTGTTTGTTTTGTTCTTGTAAATCTGTTTTAGCTCTTTGTGGATTCTGGATATTAGCCCTTTGTCAGATGGGTAGATTACAAAAATTTTTTCCCATTCTGTTGGTTGCCAGTTCACCCTAATGATTGTTTCTTTTGCTGTGCAGAATCTCTGCAGTTTAATTAAATCCCATTTGTCTATTTTGGCTTTTGTTGCCAATGCTTTTGGTGTCTTAGTCATGAAGTCCTTGCCTATGGCTATGTCCTGAATGGTTTTGCCTAGGTTTTCTTCTGGGGTTTTTATGGTGTTTGATCTTATGTTTAAGTCTTTAATCCATCTGGAGTTAATTTTAGTGTAAAGTATCAGGAAGGGGTCCGGTTTCTGCTTTCTGCACACTGCTTATCAGTTTTCCCAACACCATTTTCTAAGCAGGGAATCATTTCCCCATTGCTTGTTTTTGTCAGGTTTGTCAAAGATCAGATGGTAAACTTTCTCTAAGTTTTAAACTGCTTGCTGTTCTGAAGAACATGATGAAACTTCTTGTCCTAATCCATCTTGCTCAGCATGATCATCCCTGTGTATAGTGCATCTATACTGTGTAAGCTGCTACCTGCCTGTTAGTCACTTTGTAGCCATCTGGGTTATTAGATCTAGTGCCATAGTATCATAATGATTGTATTCAAGTAGCCCTCATTTTATTTAATAGTGGCCCCAAAGCACAAGAGTAGTGAGGATGACAATTTAGATATGCCAAAGAGAAGCCGTAAGTGATTATTTTAAGTAAAAGGGAGACCTTGGTGTTAGTTGGCTAGGGTTCAGCACTGTCTGAGGATTCAAACATCCCCTAGGAATCTTGAAAGGTATCCCCCCGAAAAGGGGGATACTGCTGTAAACACATAAAGAAACAAATAATACCGTATGTCCAAATTACTTTTCTAAAATATACTGGTCAAACATTCCTAAAATAGTTAATTATCTAAGCTGTGACTTGAAAAAAGAATCAATTTAATTAATATATTTACTAATTGAAAATAAGGTACCTCTCTGTTGTTATAAACGATTCAAACTGGAAAAACTCATCTCTTATATAAAGCTTAGTTTCTTTATAGTTATTGTTTATATTTCAATGATCTGAACTAAAAATATTAATAAGATAAAAATAGCTGTTTTATCTGAAATACAGATGAGATATGAGGTAGTAATTCTATAATTAGAAGGATTTGATCTGCAAAAACTTAGGCAATGCTATGCAGAAACTCTTTGAGAGTAAAAGAAAATTCTGAGCTGGAAATTTCCCTAAAACATCCATAAAATAGAGAAGCTGGGAAAAGCACTTAATCTAGGGCTGAATTGGATGCGACCTTAAATGAAGAGCAAAGTATTAATTTGTCTTTGGGAAGAAGGTCACATCATTTTTATCTATCCATAACTGATATATCTATCTATCTATCTATCCATCCATCATGATTTATATTGTTGAAGCAACTTTCAAGTAGTAGAATTTAGCCATAGAAAAAGAGCTATGTTAACTGGTCTTACTTTAAAGTCATGCCAAGAAATCTCAAATGTGCCCTTAGTGCTGTCTGAACTTTCTAATACTTTTTAAATTAGTGTAACTCTCCTACTTTTAGAGAGGACATATTTTTCCCCCACAATGTTTTCTGTCTCTTCAAATGTACTCTACTTCTTGCCTCTGCTTAGCTGTAGCTATTGCATTTCTTTTCAGGTATGTTGAGAATACAGAGGTAATAAGAAAATGAATTTCCACATTTTTCTACCTCCAAATTATACGCACATGCCTATGTCTGCCTCCTGGCATTCTTTTTCCTTCAAGAATGAACAGCTCATGCTGGTAAATAAACACAATATCATAGATGCACTAGATCCTACATTTTTATTCTCATCCATTGACTTTGCATTTAAAATTGCCCAGTGTCTTCTGCATCATGATTTATTTTTATCTTTTTTTACTGAGTCAACCCTACCAGAATATAAACAGTAGGCTTTAATATTGCCTAACTTAACACACACACACACGTGCACGCACACACACACACACACACACACACTCACACTCTTCTATTTCAGATACTTTCCCAAACCTCTGATGTCTAGAACCTACTACAGACTTTGTCTTTCTCAATATATACCTGTCATAGGTAATTTCATATATTCTTATGACCATAAATACCGTATAAGTAAGTTATTGATAAATACCAATTTTTAATTTTCAAACTTTTCCTAAATTTTCAACTAGTATGCCTGTCTATTCCACATGCCAATCTGGCTAATACCCTTAGAATCTGCTCTGTCTCCAGGCTTTCTTTCACATTTATTAATGGCAAACTATTATTTTAGTTTTCAGTTAAAAGCTATGTAGTTATCTTTTACTACTATTTTTCTCCCACAAAAATTCCGACAAAAAATCCTCATTCATCTACTTTCTTAATAGATCAAAAATCTGATCTCTCACCACCACCACAACAACAACATGCAAAGCCACCTTCTCTTCTATTCTTATTTATTGTAATCGTTTTCTGATTTCCAGAATTACCCTTTCCCTACAATACACTCATGACATTTTCTGTACCTCACCACAATAGGAATTCTCAGTATGGCAAAAGGAGTGATTAATGGCATACCATACCACATCCCTGCTAAAATTCTAATACTTTCTCATATCTCTCAAAATAAAATCCAAAGTCCTTACTATGTTTTGTCTCCATAACACTACTGATATAAACTCCTTCCATACTCTAATTTGCTAACTGTATACCAATCACACATTCTCCTTTATGCTTTTAAACATATTAAATACTCAATAACTTTTTACCTCTGTCTTTAAAATTCATTCCTAGATATCTGCATGAATCAGACCTTCAATACTTCCATTTATTTGTTCAAATGTTATGTTATCTTAGAGATCTCTTCTGAGCATTCTTTTGAAAGGAGGGCTCCCTGCACACTTTATGCCTTTATTCACATATTTTGTTGTTCATAGCACTTACCAACATTTGACATATTATATATTTGGTTACTTATTGTCTGCATTTCCCTGCCAGGTTATAATCTTCATGAGAATAAAAAATGTGATCTGTTCACTTTGCCTAGAATAGTGTGTGATGTATAGATAGACATTATAAATATAACTTAAATGATTGAGTTAATATGCACCAAAAGTAAGAATTTTATGTGAAAATTAAAACCAAAATTTTGTATCAAGATAAAGTGCCAGATTGTAGAGGTGAGAAGGCCAAGAAATGGAATGTGGGGGAATGATAAACACTGTCTTAGGATGCATTTGGAGTGTCAGTCTGAGAACCACAGGCTTGTCTCTCAGTGCCATTATATTTGTCACAATCTGGCTATAATAAATTCTGACATCAATTATTTGTGTATAAATTGAAAGGCCATTTAGGGAATTTGTTGGATGGAAAGGTCTTCTTAGGTACTTTACTACTGTTAGGGGTGTTATTTACAATTATAATTTTGAGTTAAAAACAATAACAGCAACATGGACCTCACTATTCTCCATATATACAAATTGCATTTAATGGAACTACATAGCTTAGCCTCAAGCAAGAAGTTTAGAAAGCTAGCTAATTCACATACTTCTTTTTCTTAAGTATTCAAATTTTAATCTTGTATTCTTAATTTTTTTTAAAAAACATAATCATTAGGGAAGATAAAGTAGTCAGAATTATTGTGTGTGTGTGTGTGTGTGTGTATATATATATATCTCCATGAAATTTTAAAGTGCTCAGCAAATTTTATGAAATAAAGGAATTGTGATACTATGGCAAACATTTCTTTTCCTAATTTATAAAGCAAGTACAAGATAGGAAAGAGATTAATGTACACCACACACACACACACACATACACACGAAGAAAACAGTTGTTAAAGTTTTCAGAACATATGCCATTGTAACAGTATTTACCACCCTGAATACCAAGCAAATAATATATTAGAGAAAATGTAGGAATAAAAAGTAAAAAAAAAAATTCAATATTTAAGAGAACTAGAAACCACACACAATCTCAAACTGTGAATCTTTTAAATATGCTGCTGTATTAACAATCGAGGAACAATGCTGAGTATAAATACATACTTCTGCAGGATTATATGCAGTGGTCAGAGTTCTCCATATGTAGATAGAAAATCTTCATGATTCATAAAGCATCATAAAGATTCTTGTTGTTCTGTATGGGATTGCAGGCTAAACACCGGACCCTGATACATGCAGCAACAATCTCCTCTGCAGCTGCTAATTGTGGTCAGTTGAAGAAAGCAGTGTTAAGAACATAACGACAGGACCTTTGACAGAATTGCTATCTTGTCAACAAGGAAGATAGCAAGCTAGTCTGAACCAGAGTCAAACCTCTAGGGCAAAATGTGGTGTGAAAATGCACTGAAATAATAGACATCATCTTATTAGCTTCATGCTCAAGCTCCTGACCCTAGCCCTTTCTCAGACATGTATTGGATAAAAGCCACATGAGAAAGCACGATCATTATTCAAAAATAACTAATGATGGCAAAGTAACCACCATGTAACTGTATCATAAATAATGCTAAGACAATGAAAGAAAAAAGTATACCACATAAAAGACAGGAAAATAATACATACAAAAATTATATCATAAAGCAGAGGAACTATACAATATTTAAAAAGCAGTAAATAATTGCTCAAGAAGCTAAATACATTTTTTAAATGATCTGTCAAATAAAAGTTCAAGGTTCATAAATGAAATTCAAGTGCTTAAATAAAACATCATAAAAACATAATATTTGGCATTTTTAAAAGGAGTAGGTATAATACCAATAAAATGTTGATATCTGATAAATTTAGCAAAAAGAAAACAGTAAAATTGAAATAATGATAATCTCTCAAAAAATTTGACAAACATAAGTAATGGGACAAAGACTGTATATTCAACAAATGATGCTGGGAAAATTGGATAACCTTATGCAGAAGAATGAAACTGGTCCCAATCTTTCACCATATGTAAAAATTAACTGAAGATGGTGAAAAGATTTAAATTGAAGCCCTCGAATTATAAGAATCCTAGAAGAAAACTAGGAAACACCATTCTTGACGTTGACCTTGTGAAATAATTTCTGTCTAAGTCCTAAAAATTCATTGCAACAAAAACAAAAATTGACAAGTGGGACCTAATTCAGCTGAAGAGCTTTGGCACAGCAAAAGAAACTATCAACAGAGTGAAGAGATGCATTACAGAATGGGAGAAAGTGTTCGCAAACTCTGTATTCAACCAAGACCCAATATCCAGAAGCTGTAAGAAACAAGCAATTCAATAAGCTAAAAACAAATAACCCATTATAAACTGGGCACAAGACATGACCAGATACTTCTCGAAATAAGACATACTAGTGGTCAGCAAACATATTTTAAAAATGCTCAACATCACTAATCATCAGAGAAATGCAAATCAAAATCACAGTGAGATACTATGCACACTGGACATAATGATGATTACTAAAAAGTGAGAAAAAAATACATAGGCTGGCAAGGCTGTAGAGAAAAGGGAATGTTTATACACTGTTGGTAGGAATGTAAATTAGTTCAGCCACTGTGGAAAACAGGTTGGAGCTTTCTCAAAGAACTTAAAACAGGACTGCCATTCAACCCAGCCTCTCACTACTTGGTATATATCCAAAAAATAAATAAATCATTCTGCCAAAAAGATACCTGCATTCATATGTTCATAGCAGCACTATTCACAATAGCAAAGACCTAGGTGCCCATCAACAGTGGATTGAATGAAGAAAATATAGTATATATAAGCCACAGAATACTCTGTAGTCATTTAAAGAAACAATGCAATCATGTCCTTTACAGCAACATGGATGCAGGTGGAAGCCTTTACCCTAAGCAAATTAAGGCAAAAACAGAAAACCAAATATTACATGTTCTCACTTAATGGGAGCTAAACATCGGGTACCCATGGATATGAAGATGACAACAGTAGTCACAGTCACCAGGACTACCAGAGGGTGTAGTTATGGAAGGGACAAGATTTTAAAAGCGACTATTGTATACTATGCTAACTACTTGGGTGATGGAATCAATTGTACCCCAAAACTCAGATCATGCAATCTACCCATGTAACAAAATTGCACAAGAACCACTTAAATCTAAAATAAAAGTTAACATTTTAAAAATGACAAAGGTAAAATAAAAAGAAATAATGTGTCAATATCCAAATAAATTTTATTTCAAGAATACAGTGCTGATACATAATTGGTAAATATATTCAATCATTTGCTGTATTAATATGACAAATGAAGTATACCTTATATTCAACCTGATAAGTTTTAAAAGATATTTTATAAAATTTAGCATCTATTCTTGATTTTATAAAGGAAAAATAAAGTCCTATATATTAAAATTATTTCATACACACATGCATTGATATAAAAAACCGAAATATTTTGAAAGATGAAATTCTAATCACACATCAGGTCTAGTTAAGGATATGTACTATAATAGTTTATTTTTTGATATTTCTGAAAATATGACTTTAGGAAATAGACAAGAACAAAATCTAAGGTATATTATTATCAATAAGAAAGAAGGCAAAGTATCATCATCTTCACATATGAAAATCAAAGTAATCATACAGAGAATTTTATGTTTTCTCCCAGATTATGTGAATATTTTAAAAAATTGTATTTTACTATGGTAAACAGTGCCACAATGAACATATGTGTGCATGTCTCTTTATAATAGAATGATTTATAATCCTTTGCATATATACCCAGGAATGGGCTTGCTGGGTCAAATGGAATTTCTATTTCTAGATCTTTGAGGAATCGCCACACTGTCTTCCACAATGATTGAACTAATTTACACTCCCACCAACAGTGTAAAAGCATTTATATTTCTCCACATCCTCTCCAGGATCTGTTGTTTCCAGCTTTTTAAA
Source organism: Cebus imitator (assembly GCF_001604975.1). Lineage (NCBI taxonomy): Eukaryota > Metazoa > Chordata > Mammalia > Primates > Cebidae > Cebus > Cebus imitator. The sequence continues at coordinate 3,062,602 of NW_016107337.1, forward strand.
TTATTGCTATTCTAACTGACATGAGATGGTATCTCAATGTGGTTTTGATTTGCATTTCTCTGACCAGTGATGAGGAGCATTTTTCCATGTGTTTGTTGATCCCATAAATGTCTTCTTTTGAAAAATGTCTGTTGATATCCTTCGCATACTTTTTGATGGGGTTGTTTTTTTCTTTTAAATTTGTTTTAGTTCTTGTAGATTCTGGATATTAGCCCTTTGTCAGATGGGTAGATTGCAAAAACTTTTTCCCCTTCTGTTGGTTGGCAGTTCACTCCAATGATTGTTTCTTTTGCTGTGCAGAAGCTCTTAAGTTTAATTAGATTCCATTTGTCTATTTTGGCTTTTGTTGCCATTGCTTTTAGTATTTTAGTCATGAAGTCCTTGCCTATGCCTATGTCCTCAATGGTATTGCCTAGGGTTTTTATGGTGTTAGGTCTTATATCTAAATCTTTAATTAATCTGGAATTAATTTTTGTATAAGGTGTAAGTAAGGGGTCCTGTTTAATCTTTCAGCACATGGCTAGCCAGTTTTCCCAACACTGTTTATCAAACAGGGTGTCCTTTCCCCATTGCTTGTTTTTGTTACATTTGTCACAGATCAGATGGTTGGAGATGTGAGGTTTTACTTCTGAGTTCTCTGTTCTGTTCCATTGGTCTATATCTCTGTTTTGGTACCAGTACCATGCTGTTTTGATTGATGTAGCCCTGTAGTATAGTTTGAATTCAGGTATCCTGATGCCACCAGCTGTGTTCTTTTTGCTTAGGATTGTCTTGGCTATGTGGGCTCTTTTTTGTTTCCATATGAAGTTTAAGGCGGTTTCTTCCAGTGCTATGTAGGATGCCCATGGTAGATTGATGGGGATAGCATTGAATCTATAAACGACTTTGGGCAGTATGGCCATTTTCACAATATTGATTCTTCCTATTCATAAGCATGGAATGTTTTTTTTTATCTGTTTGTGTCCTCTTTTATTTCCTTGAACAGTGGTTTGTAGTTCTCCTTGAAAATGTCCTTCATGTCCTTTGTTAGTTGTATTCCTGGGTATCTTATTCTCTTTGTGGCAATTGTGAATGGGAGTTCACTCATGATTTGGCTTTGTTTGTCTGTTATTGGTTTGTAGGAATGCTTGTGAATTTTGCACATTTATTTTGTATCCTGAGAATTTGTTGAAGTTGCTTATCATTTTAAGGAGATTTTGAGCTGAGATGACAGGGTCTTCTAAATATACAATCATGCCATCTGCAAATAGAGACAATTTGACTTCCTCTTTTTCTAACTGAATGCCTTTTATTTCTTTTTCTTGCCTGATTGCTCAGCAAACTGACACAAGAACAGAAAAACAAACATGGCATATTCTCTCATATGTGGGTGTTGAACAATGAGAACACATGGACACAGAGAGGGGAACATCACACACAGGGGCCTGTTGAGGGTGGGGGGCTATGGGAAGGGTAGCTGTCGGGTGGGGAGATTGGGGAGGGATAACATTGGGAGAAATACCTAATGTAGGTGACAGGGGATGGAGACAGGAAACCACCATGGTATGTGTATACTTATGTAACAATCCTGTAAGATCTGCACATATACTCCAGAACTTAAAGTGTAATAAAAAATTGTATTTTAATTTGTTTATTCAAGTTTTTATTTTTCCTCTTTACAGTATATTGAGATTTGTTTATTGAAGTTTTTATTTTCCCTCTTTACAGTAAATTTCTGGTAATACTAGAAATTACAATATAATTTCTTCTCAAATTGTGCTTCAAAATATTAGATTAGTACAAAAGTAATTATAGTTTTGTAATTAAAATTAATGGCAAAAACCATTATATAATATATAAAACCAATTTATGTGAAATGTAGAAACCTCACAATGATATAAAGCCATTTTGCATTCCAAGAGAATTTTATGTTGGAATTGTCATAGGTGTTACATTTTCGTAATCTATAAATCCCACAAGAAAATGTTACATATATGCTTTTCTTTAAACATTAATACAAATTTAAAAGAAATTAAGAGAGAAAGTGGACTTAAATGTTTACTCAGATATTTACTATATTTAATGATCTTCATTCCTCTTGGAGGTCTAAATTTTCATCTGAAATTATTTCCCTTCAGCCTGAAGAACTTTCTTTACCAGTTTTTGTAGTACACATCTATGAATGACAGTTGTTCTAGTCTGATTTTATCAAAAAAAAGTTTATATTGTACTTCAGGTTTGATGAATATTTTCACTGGATATAGATTTCTGGCTTGCCAGTTGTTTTCTTTCGGCATTTCTAGGGGTTGGACCATTGTCTTCTGCCTCAACTATTTATTTATTTGTTTTTATTTTTGTTTGTTTTGAGATGGAGCCTTGCTCTGTCACCCAGCCTGGAGTACAGTGGTGCGATCTTGGCTCACTGCAACCTCCACCTCCCGGGTTCAAACAATTCTCCTGCCTCAGCCTCCCGAGTAGCTGGGATTACAGATGTGCACCACCACACCCAGCTAATTTTTGTATTTTTAGTAGAGATGGGGATTCACCATGTTGGTCAATCTAGTCTCAAACTCCTGACCTCAGGACATCTGGCTTGCCTCAGCCTCCCAAAGTGTTGGGGTTACAGGCATAAGCCATGAGGCCCGGCTTGCCTCAACTATTTCTGATGATAAATTTATGCTCATTTAATTCATTGTTCATTATAGTAAACTATTCTTTTCTCTTTCTAGCTGCTTTCAATATTTTCGTTAAATTTTGATTGTCAGCAGTTTGTCTACAATTCACCAGCTATAATTGTCTTCTATTTACCCTCTTTGGGTTCTCTGGGCTTCTAGAATTTATAATTCCATATGCTATACTAAATTGGGAAGTCTCTGGCCCTTATATATCAATTTTTTCTCATACTATTTTTTTAGGTATTGCATCTAAGATTTGCATCTAAGAAAGAGTGGCTTGAATAGTCTTTTTAAAAAAAGACTATACACATATACTTTTTAAAAGACTATATATTTTCCACATTTTGTATTAGGTTATGATAGTGCCATAAATGCATTGAAGATTAATTGCTATTTTTTATTCTCTAGAAAATTGTATATAGGCTGAAGTTAGTTTTACTTGAAAGAATTCATCAATGAAGCCATCAGGACCTGGATATTTCTTTGAATGAAAGCTTTATACCTAAACTTAAATATTCTAAGGAGAACACATTTCTTTTCAGATATTCTGCTTCTTCTATTGAATATTGTAGTATATTTTAACTTTTTGTTTGTAAAACACTTTTGATTTATTCCAATATTTTATGTTTATAGGGATAAGGTCCTTCATAACATATTCTTATTAACTTGTAGCATTTATAGAAATTGAAGTAATGTCCTCTTTTCATTCTTGATATTCATAATAGTACTTTTTCTTTATTTTTTGTGCCAGAAACTTATCGATTCCAATTTTGTTTATGAAGAACCAATGTTTAGTTTTGTTGATTCCTTTCATAATTGTATGTTAGTGTTTTTCATACTAATTTCTGGTTTTGTCTTAACTTTGCATTTTTTTCTCTCACTTTCATTTGGGGTTAATTTGCTATTCTTAGAGGATTGATTTCTAATTTTTAAATTATTGATTTGTATCTTAATATTATATCAGAGAACATATACAATTTTAATTAAAAAACTCTTGAATTTAGTTAATATTTTCTTTAAAACAGCCCGTTATACAATTACTTTTGATAAAAGCTCCCTGTGTACTTTAGCAGAAAAACAAGCCTATGAATTTAGTGTCATATTCTGGACAAAACAATTAGGTAATTTTGTTTATGATGCCATAATTACTGCTAATCAGAGCTTATATTCAGGGCAACTTGAATCTATGTCTCCTGGGATGTAGTCCTCAACCTTTGCTCAAACACTACTACTTATTTTAATTTTGCCTCAGTTTCTTCCTTTAGTCTGACATTTCCTTAACACTGGAACCTTAGAATGCTTCAACTATAACTACCTCCCTGACCCATTTTGTTATGCTTGTTGCATAATTTGATTCCTCCTGTATTTAAAACTCTACAAGTCACTCTATTTGAATACATATTTAAAATTTGGTTGCATATTCTTTAATCACATTTTCCTGTTCTAATATTGTATAATTTCTATATGGAGAATATACACCAACACAACCTGACGTCTAACATGTGTTGCTTTAAATGTGTTTATTATTATTAATTTTGAGATGTTAGGAATTTAGAAACCCACCTTAGGTAAACTAAATCAGATTCTTATTCTGAGGCATTGACCATCTCCTACACTAAATAAGCATAAACAGATAAATGGCAAAGGCCTAAAACAAATAAAGGCACACCCCAGGCTGTTGCTTTCACTTGCAGCTTTTTCTTTTGTTTCTGTACTCATCATTGTCTCACTGTATAGTCTCCCTTGCTGATTTGTTTCTCTTTGTATAAAATACAAGTAATGAAGACCATGGGATAAATTTGCCATTTTTAATCATATCTTCCTGATTAACATATCAAAACTCCTGTGACCGTCTCTTCAGGAATTTCTTTGTTTAAAATGCACTGTGACTTCAAAATTGTACATATTTTCCCTCTACCTCAAGTATTGAGTAGCTGCTGGTCACATTTTCATTATTCGTATCTATGGATGGAAACTGTAGGTGCTATTAATGTGGCAGCAAAAAGAATACAACAGAATCTTCCACACAGTAAGTGTCTAGTACACATACTCAATTGAATGAAAAATGTTTAGGTATATCAGCCCCTGGTTAATAGAAGACTTTAAAAGGTGGTAAACAGCAATGACTTTGCATCGTAATGTTCAAAACCTTGTTTGATTTCCATTGACAGTAAAATTGAATCAGAATTTGAATCCACGCATTATGATGCCAAAGTCATTGCTCTTTACCATCTTTTAAAGTTTTCTGTTAAGAAACTATTACAGAAATGTTTCAGGTCTTATTTACCCACACAATCCATTTTGGAAGAAAAGTTGTATTTAACACTCAGCTGATTAAATTAAACTATATTTTAAGTGCTTTGTATATAGATATAACTTTAATCTTAACTTACACTACTTACATATATATTCTTCTTTTGGAAAATACATGAGTAAAATTAAATGATATATTTAAGAGACAATGTTACAGATGAGAAATCCTATTAACCAGTTAGAGTTTCTTCTCTTTCTAACCCATACATTCATCTTCTTCCCTTTATTGAAATCTCTATATTTCATAAAATATTAAATAATTATGTATTTAAACTATTCTACAGAATGTATTTCACTTTCTATTTTCAGCTATAATCTTAAATTATATTAAATCATTCCTCTTTTAATGGCTATTTCTTCTCAATTTTAGATTATATTCCTTTCTCCTCTGCCATTTATATCTCTAGTCTTTTATTTCTAGTTAAAAAATAACTTATTTTCTTAATCAGTTAACACCCTTTTCCTAGCATGCTTTTCCTTTTATTAAAGATAGCTGTGTAATGTAATTCTGATCATCCCTGTTATTTTAAAGTGGGCTTAACTTTTAGGAGCTGTTTATCTCACTGGGCTAAGCACATAATTACAAAATATATAAATAAAGTTCCTAGGTGTGGTAGAAAAATATTACCTTTTTAGCTGATTCTTCAACACAAAAAATAAGTCTGAATCAGAAGTATATGGAAAGAGATAATCCAACATTTTGAGAGTGTTTAATTTCGAAAGGGTGAACTGGCAATAGCAAAGGATAGTAATAAAAGTACATCATGGCCTTTTGCTTCAGGAAATGTGTAGATAAAATGCCTCAGATGGGAGACTACATATTTATAAGGCTCATAAGGAAGCATAGTGTATTAGTGCATTGAGATGTGGACTTAGGTGTAGAAAGAAGACAGGGTAGCCAAAACAAACGTTTAAACACTTACAGGGCAAATAACAGCAAGATTGAGAGCTTGTGATAGAACAATTTGCTTTCTTAAATTTGGCTACCTGTGAAGGGAAATAGAAGCTAAGTGAGAGTTTTCTGTGTGGGAGATGCTAGAAACAGGTAAAAGCTACAGAAATTAAGGAATTCTAAAATTGCATATTTAAGTCATATAACTGAATAAAGCAATATTTTGAATTCTTGAATTAGAAATTGAGTGTTTAGGTTATTCTTCAAAACATTGTCGCGATGCTTACAGAGTGAGAAATGCCTGAAAAATCTCTAACAAAAGATGAATACAAGGATGTTTTACAAAACAAAACAAGAACTAACATAATTGAACTCTTAGTATGGTTAAACAACACTTCCCACAAATACAACCATGTGAAAAACTGAGAAACTGGCAGCCATGTCTTTATGTTTATTTCTAACCACAATTAGTAAAGTACAGTAGTAGAAAAGTTAATTAGAGGTAAATTCTATTGAAAATATCCTCTGTAAAACCATTAAAACATATATAAATACAAACATATGAAATGTATGCATATATAATATTTATTTTAATGTGATAATTTCAGCCTATGAAAGAGCAAGTTCTAAGGGTTGATGTAAAAACCAGACTATTAATGAACAGATTTTGATTTTAACAGAAAAAGGTAATACTTTTTTAAAGAAATATTAGTATTTCTTATTGTTTTTCCTAATAAATTTTGATTCAAACTTATAATTATTATATGTAGCATTTAGCATGGCCACTATTCTGAAGTTAATTCAGATCACAAGATTTTTATAATGATCCAATAAATTTCTGAGAGTTTATAACCATATATATATATATATATATATATATACACACACACACACACACACACACATATATGTATATTAGGATTGTGTATTTACCTAATATGAGGCTTGATCACAGGATTAAAATATTTGTATAAACACACAAGTAACTATACAAGAGAGGTTAATAACACAGCAAATGAAAGATCAAAGAGATTTAGAAACATTATTCTGGTAAAAAAGGCAAAGTGTATTGCAAATTAGGGCAAAGCTTAGTTATAATCACAGTTGTATTTCCAGACTCCAGGACCTTATCTGGTATTAACAAGGCACTCAATGAACANAAAAAAAAAAAAAAAAAAAAAAAAACAGAAGAAAATATATATAACATAAATACCCAAATACTTTAGGGTAAATCAAATACTTGATTGAATTATATAAAATTATTGATACTTGCATTGATCTATAAATATAACAATTTTATATGGTTCAGGCTATAGAAGGAATATATGCAAATAGTATGACTAAGCTTATATTGAGGAAAATATTAAATCTGTGAATCCACTGAGCAATGAACTTGAATTTTTTCTGATTTTATTCATGACCTGAAGTTCATTGGTATAAATATATGCCACAGCAAATTATAAGTTTCTTATTTTCTATATTTTTTCAGAAACTATCAAAACATCTTTTAAAAATCACTTGACACTATGTTCCTATCTATCCTGAAACTTGAATGTGATCAGGGTAGCTGAACTGGACCTATTAATTGGTGTAGCTGAAAAAAACAAGTATATTGATTGTGTTTCCATAAAATACCTAAATAAATAGATGTTTCAATTTTCTATTATTATTAATAATTATTATTGTTAGAATAGCATGACTGGAACTAGTTCAACTAAAATGCACATGGGTAACTGTCAATGCACAAGGCAATTGAATATCCTGTGGAACATTACAGCAGCATCCCATCTTTGCTTCCAAACCTGACAGATGCTTTGGATTAAATTACTAGATACTAACTCTGGATTTAAATTTATGCTTTGTATTTCTGAATTAAGTTATTTTACTGCCCCTGGCAGAAAGACAGAGTCATGTGCTTTAGTGAAACAAAAATTACTATAGAGAGTATAGCTAAAAACAAAGCAGTTGCCCTGGACCACAATAATAACTTTATATATTTATCACTGGATTTTAAACTTCCACAATGTATAACTAGGGTAAGAGACAGCTTCTTGAGAATTTTCTGGCACATAGGTGATAATCATTAAAAACTGGAAATACTTTGGACAGTAGAGATAGAGAATATTTTTAGGAGATGCTTAATGGGAATGCTTTGGTAAGAATTCCTAAATGTAAGTTGTTAGAGATTTTCTCAGTTAAAAACAAAACATAAGAAAAAGAAACATAGAAACAAAAATCTGTATATACCTGAATATCAGTTAAGATTGATTTATACTTAAATAACGGAAAGGAAAAACAACAGTGGCTTAAACAACAGAGGTGGAAGTAGGCAATCAACTGATCACACAACCACTTTTTGTATTTTTGCTTATTTAACATGTTGGTTGTCATACCTGTACTCGTGGTCATAAAAAGATTTCTTCATATCAGCCATCATATTTGCATTTCTGGCAGGAAGAAATGAAAAAAGTAAAAAGACACGGGGTAAAGGCTCATGCCATAAGCTTGTTTCTCTGAATGAGGTACACAAAGTTATTTTCAAGCAATGCCACAAATCAGATTTAGTTTATATTTCTTTAGCAATATTTGAGTTACAAAGACACTGGTCCAATACTGAGGAAAGAAAATAAAAGTAACTATGTAAGATCTGGTGATCTATTTCTCTAATATTGAGAATTGGTTTTGTTATATTAATCGTATTCTGGATAATCATATCTTAAAATGTTCAAAACACTAGCTAAGTTCTCACATTGTTCAACTTAAAATGTCTGATTTTAATAATAGCTTCATTACTGTTTGACAGCGGAAACATCACATATTTTCTCTTAGCCTTGATCTCCCAACCAATAAAATTGAAAAGCAAATAATTCCTTTTCTGTATAGCTCAGAGATTTTTTATAAAAACCAAATGAATTTACAGATTTATAATTATAAAGATCTATTAAAAAACAAAGTGTTCAGAAATCATTAGTGAATGACATATTAAATATATGATGATGCTAAGAGTTCAAAATATCTTTTAACAATCAGGTAGATGATTTACCTTGTTTTAATTATGCAGAAAATATCATCTCACCAAAAGTTGTGACAATATTTTATGAGTTTTTTCTTATTTAATTTCTTAAATAACATTATTTTTCAAGTATCATTTTGTTAAATGCAGCTCCTTAATTTAACATCAGTGCATACTATTAAAATAATTGTTTAAGTTATCAGCCTTTTTTCCCCTGATGTTTCAAGGCCAATTTTTGTAGCAAACAATATGGATATTGCCAGACATAAACAGAAGCCCAACATCTATAAATCAACATTAATCACCACGGTTACTTCACTTTTGAAGGCAGTAGCAAGTATCACGTGAATATGTTGAAAACACTTCTTGAAATAGTTGTTTATTGACATTTTAATCCTTTTAAGTCTATTCTTGCTAAAAATTTACCAACATTCAAGATTCTAAGAAATTAGAGTAAAAACTTTCAAGAAAACTAATAAATTCATGTTTTGTAACTGCAGTCCTTTTTAATTAGGTTTCACATGAAATAATTAAGGTTTTGGGAAAATACAGGCTTTATTTTCAACCCCTACTAGTTTATGTTCTGTGACTGTTACATGAGCTCCCCTTCAACCACAAACAAAATCCCTAATTAATATTCATAAAAGAATATAATGTGAAGTGACATATTTTCCATAAAAATATAGTTCTTAATGACTTTTGTTTCATGCATTTGTTTCAGAATCTGATAAGTGATATTTTCTTCCTATAAATGTACATATACTTGTAACATTTAGGAAGTTATTTCAATTCAACAACTTCCAGACCCTAAAATCCTGTTATGTTCCTCCTAAGCTTCATGGATTCCGGAGGTTTTCTTATTGTTCATACAGAACCACTAATAAACATAAGGTTTCACCTGAATGAATAATTTAGGATCAGTGCTGTGCCTTCAAACAAGTTTGCCTTAGCACCAAAACTTTATGACAGCTTATTTGGAAACAGCTGAAATCAGTATGAATCCCTTCAGCTGATTTCTAGGCATACGTTCATTTATTCTTTCAAAGGATTTTAATCAAGTGTTTACTGTGTAATAGAGAAACATGAAAAGTTTACAAAAAATCAATTGGATATTATTTCAAGCCATTAAGTGGTGAAACACAATTAAGAGATATTGTGATAAAAGTCCTTAGGACCAAGTCCTCATTAAAACCATCAGAAATCTAATGAGCTCCTGAAGACTACTATACATATGACAGTGGCTAGAATATAAGTTGCAGTAGTTTTTTTTTTCAAATAATAGTTAAGTATATATAGGATATTAATCATGAAAGCATCTCAGCAGTAAGAAAAATGATGTGTTGAATTCCATATTTTGTTTAGAGTCTAACTGAAAATTGAAGTTAAATCAGAATTTCTAGATTTATATTCATCATGAATAAGGGAAAACTTTCTGCAAATATCTTATAAATGGAAGCAGTCAAGGTTCATGTAGCTCTATTATTAAACTCTTTATTTGGCAGAACATTTCAGCCAATTTCAATTCATGCTGTTAAATTTCTGTGCTTGTCTCCTATAAGCCTATACTTTCGTTTAAGAAACAACCCAATAATTTTCAATATTCCAGAATCATTTGGCATAACAGCAGTTCTCCTATACTTGAACCAGTAAAATAAGCCTAATGGAGCCACCATTATTCAAGGAAGCTTGCCAGGTGTAGGGACAACATCCAAACATTTACATTAAATTAATAAAAAATAGACATTACTATTTTAAAATACAAGATTACATTCTTAGGTATGATCATATTTTTTTAAAATTACTAAAATGTGCAGGGGTATTTTTGAAATACTGTTCGTCTCATCAAACTGTTTATTCTAAAAAACTCTTGTACAAGTTGTTTCCTATGCTTATTTTTCCTGAGTTTATTTCTTCATTTAAATTTGAAGTTCTTATTTTAGTATTTATGTATATATGCAAAATTGACATGATGTCAGTGACAGTTTAGTTTAGGATTTTACAGGACACTGGATTTTTCCAGTCGTAGTGAGCAATAAGTATTTCTTCAAAAGACAGCCAACCTAACACACATTTATTATTCTCCTTTGTCTTTTAGATCACATGTACAAAGAATCAACCTGTTAAACCAATATTTTTCTCATAAGAAGAAAACTCATTGGCCTTCTCTCCCAAGTGTAATCAGTTACAAATTCACTTTCAATTTCATGGCTTCAATTACTAGGCAGTTATTCCTGCTGCAGCTGTGTAACATAGCAACTGAGGTTAATTTCTATATCTTAGGTGAAAGTGTACCTTCCCCCGAAGGGGGGAGAATTGCAGAGATGTAAAAAATTTTGATTTTGATAGGTAAAAATCAGAGCACTGGTTCTTGTAGAGGGACGCCCATGTAAGAATTTGTTAATGAATGAGCTTGTGCTGTTATCCTGTTATCCTATCTCAAAGAAACAATTTTAAGTTTGGTCTGAACTTTTGCGAATTCAAGGATACGTTGATCCGAGGTGTGGGATCCTGAGTACCAACCAGTAGCTGCGATCTCTGTTCTGTTTGTATGCATGATGGCTATATCTTTTTATAAATAATTTTATCATATATTTATTGACATACTGTTTATAATGAGATAAATAAAATTATGGATAAATGCCTATGATTAGAAAATACATCCGTGAAAAGAAACATCTTTTTCCCTGATTAGAAAATGGAGCAAATGAATAATATATCCAGTTGTTTTGATGTTTTCAATGTTTCATTATGATGCTGCATAGTCTACTTTGATTATATTACTTTCAATTCTTTTTTTTTTTCCCATTTACAGGGAAAATGTGGCACATATACTTTCAATTCTTTCATTGCTGTAGTTCAAACTCCATGAAAAAATATAATTCCAATTTTTAGAATGCTAGTGAAGAAAATAATGAGGTGATACTTATCCATTGGTTATGTAGTAACGAAAATCACTCTGATAATCCAGCTTGTTCTTTTTTATCCTGGTATTTAAAAAATCATAGCCTGTATTAATTTTTAAATTTAATAAAGTTAAATTTGATCTGCAAACCAGAGAACAGGTGCATTGGGATCTCATAAAATACTGCTTAAAGCTGTGATTACCTGACATGAAAGAAGTTAACAATTATTTTTTTCAATTTTTATTAAAAATGTGCCATTATAACTTATTTTTCAATCATATGCATTTTGAGGGCACAAAAATTAAATAGACAATTTAACAACATTCAAAACAATACATTCTTATCAATGAAACACAACTTCTATCCTTAAGTGGAGAAAATGTTTATGATTCAAATTTAGTTTTTAATTGTACTTCCCTTAGGCGTTTCTAGGCATTAAAATATAAAGACTGCTTGGTTAGCAATTATTATTCTCACTATCAAGTCGAGTTTGTGACAAAAGTCAGTCCTTTATCTTCATTGTGCAAGCAATGCCAGAGAATAGCAAGGAGATTTTTTATTCACTAGTATGTCTCATGCTGCAAGTGGCTGGTGGGATTGTAAGGTACAGCGGGAAGAGTATTTTTAAATAACACTTTAACCCCTACCCCCACTTGAGTACTTTCACTTTCTGCTTCTGTCTTTCTTGCTTTCAGTAGCCACTTCACACTCACCACGCTATCGTCTCTTATTTTCTATTTAAATGTAGTGTTTTCACTTTGAGACAAAACTGCTGCTGAAGGAGAAAAGAAAACTAACTTAAATTGGCATTCATAATGGAACGAGTACAATATTAAGTGACTTGAAATAATGTATCTCATTCTATTAGTTAAAAAGCTCTATAAATTATGTAACACTGCCTCCATTTCACAGACAAGAAAGTTCATTGCCACATACATTAAAATCAAAAAGGAAATAGGTATAATTGTGAGTTAAAAATAAAATTCTTGTTTCTTGTATGCACACAACTGAGATTTGATGATTACTGGGATGATATTAATTTGCTATGGCTATGGAGCAGACTACCACAAACTTTTTATATTAAAACAACATACATTTATTATTTCATAGTTCCCATTGATCCAAAGTCTGAGCAAGGCTTATCAGGTCCCCCATTTGAATAGGCTGAAATCAAGGTGTTAGCTGACTCAAGTTCCTTTCTAGAGTACTAAGACTCACATCATGTTGGCAGAATTGAGATACAGGCAGGTGTGGAACTGAGGTCCCTATTTTCTTACTGGCTGTTGATTAGGGATTGCTTTCAGGTTTTAAAGGCTGCCACGAGTTCCTTGTCCCATGGCCCTCTCACAGTACCTCTCACAACATGACAGCTTACTTCATCAAGGCCAGCTAGAAAATTTTTTATTCCAGTCTGTTAAAACAGAGTTTTATATATGACCTGGTCAAGGAAGTGAAATTCATCACCTTTGATATGTAAAATTGGTATGGGCAAGTTGCAGATTCAATGTACACTCAAGGAAAGGGGAATATGAGCTTGACTTATTGGGGTCATCTTTGAATTCTGCCTACCACACTTTGCCCTCCGGCTCCCAAAACTTCATATGCCTACCACATGAAAAATAGATTCACCTCATCTTATGGTTTCCAAAAGTCTTATTCTTATCATATTAACTCAAAACCCAAATCTCATCATTTAAATATAAATCTCATTATCTCATCATTTCAAATTCTAAAACTTTCTTATCTGGAGTTTTCTTACTGTGATCCATTCAATAAGCCTGGGCACACTTGATTTTCATCTGCAGACCTAAGAAATGAAAAAGACACTTTACCTATGCTTAAAACACTCAATTTATAATGTGGGAACAGATATAGGTGAGATATATTTAGTAAGTAGAGGCATTCTTCTTCAAACTGGGGTGAAATGAAAGTCAGAAATTGTTTGCTTATTGCAGCCTGAAATTTATTGCTTCTGGTTCCTTCTTCTGGACTCGGGGTTATACTTTCTGAGTCATCCTTCTTTCTCATAAAAAGCAGTACATGTTTGCATCTTAATAGCTTTAACAGTCCACCTCGTGATAGAAGTTGAATTTTATTTAATTTTATACTGATTTTATCTTAATTTTATATACTTTGCCCTTTTAGTCAAGGGTTTCAGCTAAAATTAATTTCGTAACTACTTTGTAAGTATTCCCTGAATTTCACTGTTGTTAACTTCAGTAGACAAAACCCATATCCACAAATCTTTTCAATATAATATATTTTCTTTCTCTTCTTCATAAATGGTTGAGGTAGAGCATTCTTAAACTTTCTAAAGATCCTCTTATTTTGGTTAAGATCTCAAGAACCTCTTAATCCATTGAAGAGAAATTTAATGTGATTGAATAATCAGATATTTGGATCCTACCGATATTTTAGCAAAAATTTTACATTTACACTTTTTGGTTTCTCTTTGTCACCTTTCCAGCAGCAATGTTTAACTTTTAGTGTTTTTTTTTTTTTTTTTTTTTTTTATTTATAGATAGGCAGATAATTTTCAAAATTATCCAGTTCTTGTTGCCTTTTGTTCAAGAGTTCTTTCTTCAATCTATCATTACATTCTACAGTAAAAAGCAAGAAGAAACCAGACGGCACCTTCAACATTTTCCTTGGAATTTTTTTAGCCATATGTGTGGATTCATTGCTTAAAAGTTTTACTTTTTACACAATTACAAGATAAGGTTTTGCTAAGATTTCTGCCACTACATAACAAGGATCCCTTTCTCCAGTTTTCAGTAATGTGCTTGTTTCTCACTTCCTTCTGAGCCTTCACCAGCAGCATCTTCAAACTTCAACTTCATACATTATCTGTTTGTGTCCAAATTCTTCCAGCCTCCACTGATTGCCCTGTTACAAAACCACTTAAATTTTTATAGTTACTTATTACAGTAGCACTCCATTTCTAAATACAAAATCTGTATCAGACAAGTTCAAGTGTGTATATATATATATATATATATCCCCCCACACACACACATATATATATATAAATACACATATACATACATATTGAATTTGAATGTTGGACCTAGAGCTTGACTTGTCTTGTCTCTGGGAGCTTGAGCTTTTAGTCAAGGGGTGTTGTATGTGCAAAGCCAGCAAAGGTGATGTTGGCATCTGTTATATTTGTTATGTATAGACTAAAGCACTAAAACCTAGCTGGTACATTTCAGGGCCCAATTAAAGCTAGTGAAATCTAAGTTTCCAGTAGTCCAAGGTTTTTCCCAGATGAGGATGATAGAATTTCTGTTGCTAATAGGCTTTAAATCACATAACCTGATTTGGGTGTATGCTGATAATAAGGTATCAAGTTGTTTGGCAATTAAAATATCTGTAGCTGAGATTGGAGCTCCAGGACTAGCCTATAGCCATATCCTACAATTTGACAATCACTAAGTGCCCTAAGCCTCACTTGTCCATTTGGTGGTAACTGGCAAGCCATTGATGTCTTTGGAATGCAGGGTTTGTATTAACAGAACTCATGTGGGCCTCAGCATTTACCATGTTTGACTGAAACAATGGCTTACTTGAAGAGTTTGGCCCTCTGATCACAAACCATTGAAAACACCCAAACCAATAATAACAAGACCAACAGTCAATAGAATGATGTGCAGCTGCACTTGACAGGCTTTTGTTGTCTGATAATGATTTTTTGCTAGCATGTATTATTATCAAGGAGGGATTGTTTGGTTTTGTTACTCTGGGATATGATGGTGATTCAATTATTATCTCCAAATGTGATTTTAATTTATTAACTGGAGTTTTCTATCTCCTTTCTTTGTATTCCATGTTGTCTGTAAAAGTGGCCCTAGAGAACTAATTTTAATATCCTGGATACAATAAGAGGCACAGCTGAGATTAATTATTCATCACTTATAACTCAAATAATGAGGAAGGTTTTACATGAACAAGTTTAGGCTCAAATGAGTCCCATACTGGATGAGCAGGTGCCTGACTCATTTATGGACAGTCTGTGGTTAACTGGTCCCAGGAGAGGATATGTACTTCATCTGGCCTCCAACTTTATGTAATGGGAGCAGGATCAAAAATATTTAAAGATAAAGGAGACATTAGTAAAAAACCTCATATCATAATGAGTCTTTCCGGGAAAGCATAGTATATGGCCAGCAATTTTTGCTCTAACAGTGTATATAGAATGAAGGTGAGATGAGGTTTCTTGCATTAGAAAGTCATGTCAACCTGTGGTCATCACGTGTGGTCCAGAGACTCCAGGAGGCAGGAAAGGAAGTTTTTAAAGCCTCTAAAGTAAAGAAGTCTCTGGAGACCCTAGAGGGAGTGCCTGGCAATTTTAATTAGGACGAATTTTAGAGCCTTTTATAAAGAGAGTGCCCCATTTAAATAAGGCTGATTTGTAAGTAGCAGCATCAGTGAGATTAGGTAAAATTTGTAAATGAAGAATATCTTGCCTTCATAACCTAGACCATACTAAAGATCTTAGGTTAGTATGCCCTTAAGGAGTATCTCAAATGACCCTCCTTGCAGGAGGATCTCATCAATGTTATACCAATGGTATACCATCATTGTTATACCATATCTGTACTCCTGGTGAAAGGTAAATGCAACCAAGATCTTATTTGCAACGATAATTATGATGACAAAACTGTTGAGTGACTCCATGAGTTGTCTAGTAAATATGTACTGTGTCCTATTGAAGGTAGAGATAAACTGTGGCTGAGAGGCTGTTTTTGAAGTAGGCACTGAATAGAACATATTAGCCTATTCTATAATAGCAAAATATTTACTGGTTGTTGATTAGGTGAAGTTAGTTATTATTATAATAATGGGTAGTGAATATGGGGGACTTAATGGAGAAAACCATAGAATTAAGGTGGTAGTAATCTACTGTAAAGCACCACTTATTCCTTCTAGATTTTAGAACGGGCAAAATTGGACTATCAAATGACAAAGCAGTAGAGATAATTATCCATTTATTGATAATGTCTTACATAATAAGTTTTCATCTTTGAAGTTCCTGTTTTAACTTACATTGTGCCATATTCACTATTTTAACTGGGTGTCCATGAAGTCCCATTTTGTCAAGCAATTTTGTAAGTGCCAGAGACTTAATTTAATTCTAATTTATTACTCATTGTGTCAGAGTATATATGTGCACAAAGGCATATTTTAGGGCCTTATTCAAGGCTATAAAATGAAGCATACCTATATTTTCTCTATTTTATATTTTGTTACTCTCCTGTTTATAGAGAGTGTAATGTTTAAATTTAGTGGAACCCTCATATATAAGTGTAGTTTGAGCTCCAGTAGAGATTCCTGTCAACTTAGAATGGAGTTATATCCCAATAAACCCATTGTAAGTTGAAAATATTGTAAGCAGAAAAAGCATTTAGTACACTTGACCTGCCAAGCATCACAGCTTAGCCTAGCCAATGTTAAATGTTCTCAAAACATTTACATTAGCCTACATTTGGGTAAAAGCACTTAAAATTAAGCCTATTTTATGACAAAGTGTTAAATAATTTATTGACTACTGAAAGTGAAAAACAATGGTTCTAAAGATGCTCAAAGTATGGTTTCTACTGAATGCATATCACTTTCGTACCATAGTAAAGTAAAAAATTGTAAGTTTAACCATTGTAAATTGGTGACTGTCTTATGAAGTCAATAAAACTTTGCTAATTGGTGCATTTTAGCAAATGGTAAAGTTAATTCACAACCTATGTTTGACAGGAACAAAAACCAATAAGTGCCATTTTAACCTTTTTGTTCAATAAATTTGAACTAAATTTTGAATCTGTACTGGGATTAAATTATGAACTTTGGTTTCAATTTGATCAAATATGATTAAATAATCATGTATAATAATATATGTATAATTAATATATAAGATATACATAAGTAATATATGTATTATTTTATTAATATAGTAATGTAATATTGTATTATAAATTATAAATAATCATGTATAATAATATATGTATAATTAATATATAAGATATACATAAGTAATATATGTATTATTTTATTAATATAGTAATGTAATATTGTATTATATATATAATCAGATATATATAATCTGTTAAATATGTGTTATATATGTGTGTGTGATACACAGATTTTGTTTATTTACTTAATATTTTTCCTCTTGTATCCAGTGTTTTTTATTTTCCCACTTTTTTACGAATGAGGAGTGGGTATCAGGGATTATGCTACCAGAGGCCATAAGTGTGGGAGTGATTCCCTTTATCCTGATAATATTCATCATATTTTTAAGAGCCTCAAGCCAACATAGCATTAGGGTTAGGTACCTGCCTGGTGGCAATGATCATATGATTTAAGAACATTGGGATTATATAGGATTTGAATCAATGGCTTTTCTTTACCAAAGGAGATAGCTTGTGTTTTTCCTCAAAACTTGGAAGATTATATTTTTGTTGGTAACACAACCATAGGTTGCAGAGTGGTACAGCTGAAAATTGCTAGGCTACAACCCAGGGGCTGGTGAATCAAACTACTCTCTGCTATAGCTCTGCTTTTTCTGGTTTCAAGGCTTTCGGCTTTTGCCTCCATCCCATAATTCATACTGTGGACCTTCCAAATGATTACAGAAAAAGGATATGGGGAGCCCCAGACACCTGCCTACTAGGGTTCTCTATCTTAAGCCTTCCCAGTCCATTTCTAAGGATTCAGGGTTTGTGCTAAAAAGAGCTGCAGCCTCTCCTTGGGAAAGTGCAGTTAGCTACCTTGTTTCTTTGCATGCGGATATATGGTGGCACTTAATGAGGCCCAAGAATACTGTCTGCAGTCTTGTATGATTTAAGCAATTTGATAACTAGTTGCTGTTCTGGTGGGAAAAAGAGAAAGAAGGGCTGCAGGAATGAGAGAGTTGTTCTCTTGATGCAGAGGCCCCTTTTGGAGTAAACATTGAGCAATTGGCTTCCCAGGGTGCCGCCCATGATACTTCTAAGTGTCTGGAAGCAAGAAGTTTACTGGCAATAGTAGTCAGGAAAGCAGCCACAAAGGTGGCAGGTAATACCACAGTCTTTACATGGGCAACAAAATTATATGCTGCAGAGCCATTATTTCTCCCAACTAGGAGTCACATCTCTGTTCCCTTCATACAAGGCAGGCTGAGGCAAATGAGCTAATAAGTGATTAGCCCCTTATTCCCTCTACCCCTGCCCCCATCAAAAGGTCTAAGCTCTATGGCCACTGTCAAAACACATGGAAAATTGGGCCTTAGGGGATATGGCTCAAGCTCAATCTTACTTTGATTATTAAGGTGGCACTCACACCTAGGCCCTTTTGTTCTTAGAAAATTATCCCACTAAACTGTTTTGCTTTTATTATAATTATTGTGGAGTTTTCCACACTGAAGCAGCTAGGTAAGGCCAAGATAAGGCAAACATTGGCCCCACAACAGTAAGCACACTCAGCTAAAGCAAAGCTCTCCAACAGACAGGAAATCCATCCACCCAGCCACGGCAGTGGTTTGAACACATTTTTTCAGACAGGTGCGATCCCCTAAAGAAGATATCCAGGAGTCAGCAGTCATGGCCTAGCTACTGTACTGTTTTTTAAGGTTTAAAAAAGATATAATACCAGATGTTTTTTAAACGTTACAAAAAAATTTTAGTGGTAGGACACAACGCAATGACACTTGGCTATATGAAATGCAGAACTCTGTTACTTAAGGCTATGAGAAAAGACCCCACAGGTGGCTGTAAACTGTGCCAGGGTAATGGCAGCCTGGATCTTTAGTGGGTAACATGCATGGCAAAAAGGATGTGGATATCTAGATTTTACAGGGTCACTGTGGATTGGCCAATCTGAATAATTTTATTAGCCTCTGGCGTTTAGAAGCTATCCTCAGTTAGCTGGAAGCTGGCTCTCAAGTGATTAGGTTAGATGTATAGTGAGTGAGTTGGAGTGTGAGAGTTCCATAAGGGAAAGCATTCTCATGTCGATTTAATCAGCTATTCAAAAAGGGGAATTGATCAGTTTCTAGCCAAAGTCTCAAAATTGTGTTGAGATAGCATTTTAAAAAATGAAACAAACAAACAACAATCTATATTACAGGGGAATCATCACTGCTGATCCCATGAACATTAAAAGGACAATAAAGGAACACTATGAACAGTATACCCACAAATTTGGTAACTTTGGTAAAAGCAGCCAATTCCTTGAAAGCCACAAATTATAACTCACACAAAGATAAATGAAAAACCTATGTTAGTTTCTGAAATTAGATCAGTAATTAATAACCTTCCAAATAGAAATCACCAAGTCTAGATACATGGTGAACTCTACCAAAAATTTATGAAAAAAATAATGTCATCTTTTTACAGTCTGTTCAAGAAAACAG
This sequence comes from Cebus imitator, assembly GCF_001604975.1. NCBI lineage: Eukaryota > Metazoa > Chordata > Mammalia > Primates > Cebidae > Cebus > Cebus imitator. The sequence goes on from NW_016107337.1 coordinate 3,082,760, forward strand.
AATCTACCTCATTCTATAGGTCCATGATTACCCCAACATCTAAACCAGATTAAGATATTATTATAAGAAAGTTATAGATCAATGTCTCTCATGAGCATATATGTGAAAATTCTCAAAAACATACTAGCAAATCAAATTCAATGATATGTGAAATAAATTATATACCATAACCAACTGGGATGTATGTCAGCTATTCAAAGCTGGCTCAACATTCAGAAATCAACACTGTATTAGCAGGCTAAAACAGAAAAAGCAATATGAGCACATCAATTGGTTCAGGAAAGGCATTTGAAAAATCCTAAAATTATTAACAATAAAAATGCTCAGAAAACTAGAAATGGAAGGAACTTTTAAAAATTGATTTTAAAAAACCTGCATAAAGAGAGAAAGGAATGAAAGAAAAAAAGAGAAGATAATATACTACAGCTAAAATTGATCTACAAAATCTATACAGTTAGCATTATATTGATGGTGAGCATTTGGATGTTTTCCCACTAAGTTTGGGAAGAGGCAAGTATGCCCTGTCTCACCACAATTATTTGACATCATGCCAGAAGTCCTAGTTTGTGCATTATGGTAAGAAAATAATATAATAAATGGATGAATTTAAAAGGAAGAAATAAAATTGACTGTATTTACAAATGACAAGATTGTCTAAACATCAAACCCCAAGGGATTTACAAGAAAACTTATAGAGCTAATAAGCATTTATAGCAAATTTGCAGTATGCAAGGTCAATACATAAAATCCAATTATTTCCTTATACACCAGCCATGCAAAACTGAAATATAAAATTTAAAAAGATGGAAATGCAATTACATCAGTAATAATAAAAATGAAATGTTTTCATATAAATTTATCAAAGTATGTACATATGTGTCTACATTCAGACTCCATATTGTTGAGATGTCAGTTGTTCTCAGCTTGTCCTATGGAGTCAACACAATACTAAACAAAATCCCACCAGGGTTTTTTACACATATTGGGAATCTGATTCTGAAGCTGTTATGAAAAGGCAAAAAAATCTAGAATAGCCAGCACAATACTGAAAAAGAAGACAACAAAGATAAAGGACTCATACTACCTAATCACAAACTTTCCCATAAATCTACAATAATCAAGACAGAATGATATTGGTGAAAAAAACAGATACATAGATAAATGGAACAGATTGGAGAGTCAAGAAATATAACACAAATATAGTAATTGATACGATAAATGGAAAAAGGCAATCCAAGGAGAAAGAAGAATCACTTCAAATCACGGTGCTTGGACAATTAGAAATTCGTGTGAAACAAATAAATACATTAATAAATAAGTTAATAAACTTAATCACAGATCCCACACAAATATTAACTCAAAAGAAATCATACACTTAGATGTAAAATGAAAAATTATAAAATTCCTAAAAAACGTAAGAGAAAATCTACATAACTTTGAGTTTGGTGATAAATTTTTATATACAATGCCAAAAGCAAGTTCAATAAAGAAAACAGATGATAAGGTGAACTTAATGACAAATAAACAGTTTGCACTGTGAAAGACATTAGTGAAAGAATGAAAAGACAAGCCACCGATTGGGAGAAAATTATTTGCAAAATGTAAGTCTATTAAAGGACATATATCCAAAATATACAAAAAACTCTCACTAAGGTACAGAGTCTATTGTTGACTTTTTTTTTCCAATGTTAAAAAAAAAAGACCAATAATCTAACAGACACCTCATCAAGAAAAATACATAGGTGACAACAGGCTTTTTAAAAATACATTGCACATTTTCTTTTGTCATTAGGGAAATTCTAATTAAAATAACAATGAGAAACCACCACACACATATCAGCATGACTACAGTTTTCTAAAATTGACAACACTAATTGCTGGTAAAGAAGCAGAGCAACATGAACTTTCAATCATTGCTCATGTGAATGCAAAATTATACAGTCATTTGGGAAGACATTTTGACAGTTTCTTACAAAGCTAAACCATTTCTTACCATATGATGCAGCAACTGTGTTCCTAGGTATTTACAAAATAATTTGAAACCTTTGTCCTCACAAAATTTTGCACACAAATGTTTATAACAGCTTTATTCAGAACGCCCAAAACTGGAAACCACACAGATACCCTTCAATTGGTGAATGAATTAAAGGAAACCAGTTTTTTTCTTTCTTTCTTTTTTTTTTTTTTTTTATACAAAGGCATGCTCTCCATGAGTAAAGAATGAGCTATTAAGTTACTGAAAAACCTAGGTGAACCTAAAATGCATCTCACATGTGAAAGAAGCCATTTTGAAAAGACTACTGTATGATTTTATTTAGATGACATTCTGGTAAAGAAGGATAAAACTACAAAAACACTAGACATATCAATGGTTACCAAGGGTTCCGAGCCAGGACAAAGGAGAATTGAGTAGGTGACACAGGGGCTATCTTATGACGGTGTAAATATTCTGTCTGATACTGTAGTGCTGGGTATGTGACACCATGTTTGTCAAAATCAACAGAAATTTACAGGGTAAAAATGGTAAATTATAATTTAAACAAATTTAAAAAAATAGAGATCATGTGATCCAATATAAAATACAAATGGTAGCAAACAATGTAACTCCATTACAAATATAAGAAATAATGTCACTAAAAGTGGTGGGAAGAAACAGTACTGATCAAAGCAATTTGAATATGTTAAACTAAAGGCAAAATAAACTGTACATAAGCATTGTTCTCCAGTTGATGAAGTTGCTTCCCATATGATATAGATTAATGATTCTGAAATCTATATGTATTTGTAATGGATTTGAAAAATTAGGTAATGGATGAGAGAAAATGGGGATCATGTTTCTTAATGCTGGAGTAGGAGATTACAGACTGTCAAAGGAAGAAGACTAAAATGATTCATAAGGTAAGGAATTAAAATTAGATACATAATTCTAATCCATAATTAAAATGGATTAGAGTTATAAACTCATGTTCAGCTTAGTATATATACAAATATAGATAAATATAAATGGAAATATTTGTAGATATGTGTATATACATGGGTTAGTATATTCTTATGTATTTCTTAAATCTGTCAGCTGTGAAAGGCTAGAAGAAAAAATACCCTAAGGGCAATAAGTGTACCTAGTTCCAAAATTTCAGTTTCTAATTCCATTCTCCAGTAAAGGAACCATGATTCCAGGAGAAATGGCTGATTCTAAGTGTGAAGCAAGGAAGTATACAAGATGAGCCTAGAGTGGCTTGCAGTGCCAGAAAGTAAGAAAGTACTACACAAACACACACACACACACACACACACACACACACACACTCTGAATGGATTATGTCAAAGGGATACAGAGACCAACTGAAAGAACTTCCAGGCTGGAAAAATTTGAGCAAGAAAATATGAAATACAACGTTGGGTTAAAACCCAAAGTATAAAATATCCAAGAGTCCATACAGATATAAATACATGACTGAATTTAATAATGATAATAAAAAGATAAATATTCATTTCTGAATAATCCCAAGTAATTTAATAAATTGTTTTGCTCTCAAAGAGGTAGAGTGTAACTCCCTACTTCTTGCCTTCTTTCTAAGGAGTACAGTATGGAGGGTGGAAGGGAAGTAACTTTACAGTGAGGAAACCTAACAAGCACTACCTTAAATAGCTGAACAAGACTAACATCATAAGTAGTAAGTCATGTTGATAGTAGGTACTCAACTGTAGTATAATGATAATGGCAATTTTCTATTAGGTTTTCATTTTAGAAAGCCATTAACCAAGCACAATCATAAGAAAAACATCAGACAAATCCCAACTGAGGATTAAAATACCTGGACTAGCACTCCACAAACTGTCAAGTTCAACAGAGAAAGAAATGTCTGAGAGAAATATCACAGTCAAGAGGAGCTCAATGAAATGTGACAACCATGAGTAATGTGGTATCCTGGATAGGATCCTACAACATGAAAAGGATATTAGGTAAAAACTGAGGATATCTGATTAAAGTATGTACTTCTAAAAATGACATAAGGTAAAAAGAAAGGATATCTGATTAAAGTATGGACTTCATTAATAATAATGTTTAAATATGAATTTATTGATTGTAACAAATTCTTATGTAATGAGGGATAATAATAGAATGTAATAATAGGAGAAACTGGATACTGATATATATACACATTAACAAGGCATAAGAACAATGTTGTAAGAGGAACATACTTGCATGTCATTTCAGAGAAGAATGAGAAAATGTTTGGCTATAAGTGAAACATTCTTTTATATATAGAAGTTTTACAACAATTATTAATGATACATCATTCTTGCTTCTTAATAAAATATTGTCATACTGTAAAAATTATATTGCAATATTTTCAAACATTTCCATGAGAATATGATATATAATGCTTCATTACTTCCAAAATGCTTTAATACCCAGTGACACTGACTTTTCAATATCTAACTCTGAGTCACCTTATTTATTAATTTAAAGGTAATACAGATGCATGTCTGATAAGATGAATACATTCTAGAGATCTAATTTACATCATGGTGACTATAGTTAATGGTACTGTGTTGTATGTTCAAAATCTGCTGAGAGACTATATCATAAGTGTTCTCACCACACACACACAAACAAACACAAACACAGACACACACACCACAAATGGTAACTGAGGGGAGTGATCAATGTGTTAAATAATTTGATCATAGTGATCATTTCACAATGTGTATTTATACCAAATAATTACATTTTACATGGAAGTATATACAGTTTAATTTGTCAATTATACCTCAATACAGCTGAGAAAAAGTAATCTAAATACAGAAAAGTGCACACATCTGAAGTGTATGTCTGGTGAATTTTCAAAAGTGAGCACATACATGTAACCAGCATCCAGATCAAGAAACAGATCACTACCAACATTCCAGAAGTGCTTCGCACACTTTGGATGAGAAGGACAGGGAGGGCAGAGAAGGCTGCATGAGACAATGTTTGAGATAGATCTTTAAGGAAAGCTTGTGTTTTATCAAATGGAAATAAGACATGGTAGCAAGAGCATTCTAGGTGCAGACAATTAAATGGGAAAACCATGCATATGCATTCTGGGAATAAGGAATAGTAAAATCTGCCAAACTCTTTGGTACATAAAGTACATACAGTTTGGTACATACAGTACCAAACACTTTGATACTGTATGCTAAAACTCAAATTTGGGTTTTCCATAATTTCTAGATGGCTCCAATGATCATATTTTATTTTATGTAATAGAGAGGAATTAGAAATAAATTTAAATTCAGAAGTAACCTACTCTAAGATGATAAACCAGAAAAATTACAGAATAAAATGAAAAGGAACAAGATGCAGAAAAGCTAAATAGAAAGCCATTACTTCTTGAAGTTTAGTTTCTTCCTGGAAACCAGTAACATGATGCAGGTATAGTGTATGTATCAGAATCTGTGAAGTGTTACAACTCTTTGAGGGAACTTGATTTGTCTTCTAGTCTTTCCTAAACAAACATATGCATCTACAGAAAATATGACTCTAGATCTCTCCTTTCATGCCACTGATCAAGTCAACCCTGGATAGAAGCAGATTATAACTCTCTTTTTATATTCTTGAGAGGAATTTATTAGTACAACATGCATGTGATCCAAATAATATTATAAATGTAAATCTTAGTGACCACACAGTATTCTTTAAAAGTCTCCGTTAGCACTAGAAGGGCTCATATGAAAAAGTTTACCTGAGAGAAATAGACAAACAAAAGAATAATAACCTGGAGATGCAAATACATATTAACACAATTCTTTCTATGTGTTTTGCATTATTCTTCCATACATAATACTAAATTCAAACACCTATATATTCCTTACATAATTGATTAGTTCAGTGGAAGAGAGATCCACACATATAATATAAGACAGCTATGTATAATCTGGCATTTTCAAATGCTTCAACTGATTCTGTAGAATCATAAGGGTAAGATATATTTCTGTTGAAATGGCTGAGTGTTATAGGATGGAGGAAAAGGAACAATTTAATGGAGAACATTTCAGGCTTGAGGAAAACATGAACAGAGAAACCCTTTCCACAGAAAAAGGAGGGAAATCTTTGTATCCAAGAAAGCTATCCGATATACACAAAAATGCAATAAAAACTATTCATCAGGATAAAATATGGTATAATGGTGATTTTGCATTATACTATTGATAGTATAGATACCTAGAAACACAAAAGCTCGGTCCAAAACTGCTTCTGGGAAGAAATTCTTGTCACCTTGCTTCCAGGTTAATTCTACCATTTGAAGAATAACTATCTACAGTATATGGCCGAAGGAAGGAGACCTGTAGATTCCTTTTACAGTGAACACATTGGCAAACAACACGTTAGATGGCTATTTATTATATAATTATGCTTGTTTTCATTTAAATGTAAATGTGATTGAGTAATACATAAAAAAATAGAAGTAATAGATTTTGTTTAGTCACATACCAAAATCTGTATTTAGTGGCCTAACTTTTGGCAGTCTTGGAGTCACATAAAATGTATAGACGCTGCTATGTCTCAAAGAGTTGAGATATTTTTATTGATTTTATGAAGTTCAAGACATCATGGAAGTTACAGTTTAAATTTCTGTTGCTATGTTAAATTGGTATTCCTATGTAGTAAAGAATTTGGCCAGGCTTCATTCCTGGTTCCTGGGAGGTAGCCTCTAGAACCTTGGAATTTTCTGAGTGATAGGCGTATCTTTTGTATTTGAAGTGTTTCATGTTATGATGATGACTCATGGAGGATCCTTAATAGTTTATACTAACAAGATGACTCAGGATGGGGTCTGGCTATACCAGAAAGATGGACCATGTGATTAGATGATTGAGGCTTTGAGACATGCAATATCAGCTTTACCTCTGGAGAGGGAAAAGGGTGCTGCAGGTTGACTGTGTGGTCAATTATTCCTTCAATCAAGTCTATGTTATCAAACCTCAATAAAAACTCTGAATATAGAGTCTTGGGCAAGCTTCCTTGGTTGACATACTCTGCATATTTTATATATCAGTAAGCCAGAACATATTCTGATTCCACAGAGCGAGAAAAATGGAAAATTTATGTTTAGAACCCTACCAGACCTTGTCCTATGAATCTCTTCTTATCTAGCTTTGATTTGTACCCTTTTTCTATAATAAAACTGTAATCATAAGTATACTGTTTTTCCATATGGTGTGAGTCATCTTAGCGAATTATTGAACCTAAGCAGTTAGCCTGAATATCCAAATTTGGAACCAGTGATTTAAAAGTGAGGATGGCCCTGGGTACCTCAAAACTTGTGGCTGGTGTCTGAAGAGAAGGCAGTCTTGTACAGGACTATACCCTTAATCTCTGAAGCTTATCTGAATTCTGTGTAGTTGATATTATAAATAAATATTTGTAGGTAACTTTCAATACCTTTGTAACAGACATCTTTTTGCCAACTATAAATTTTACAATTACTTTTTTTCTGACCTTCCCAATACCAAAAGAGAGAAAAGTATTATCTATGGAGACTCAACCACTAAATCTTGGTACTATACATATTTCTTAATTTCTTTTTTCTTATGGCTTATAGGAAGTGTCACATAAAAATAATACAATTAGAGTGAATACACTTGATTTTCAGTGAAAGCAAACATCATAAATTCTGAAACTAAGAGAACCTCATTATTACTATAGAGCTCTGTTTATTAATTAAACAAAATAACAGAGGTTCCAATATTAGCTCATGCTAGGGAATTGTGAGCAAAAATGCCAACAAGTTTAGCTTTGACTCAGACCACTACCTCTTAATCAGAGAATCTGGAAAATGGTCCCAGGCCTAATTAAAACCATAAAATCAATGCAGGCATTTAACAACTATATCTGTACTACTGGACCCAAATGCAATGTCAGGGTTAAGTTCAGTAAGTTAAAAGACATGTGTTTCATCTATGATTTTCAATATTAAAATAGTGTTTGAACACAACTGTAACCAGCAATCATGCTTCCTCCTTCTGTCCACCTTCATGCTCCAGTGACCGGAAACTCTTGACAATTTACAAATAGATAGATGCTTCCTGGGACTCTTGTTATTTTCTGATGACATAAAAGTGTTTTCTTGGTCCAAAATAGAATTAAACAAACTATGCAAGCAACATAAAGACATAAGATTTAGCTTTTTCGTATAAAATAATGCAGATCAATTCAATCTAACCTCTTTCATATAAGTCCTATAAAATGTAAAACTGCTGAAGAAAAAGTCATTAGAATACCAAGAACTTAACTGTGCACAGTTTGATTGAACTCTTTTGGAAATTACTGAGCAGAGGTTCAAGAAATAAGTCATTTATAATATGCATTAAAAACAATGCAAAACAATAAAATGGCATTTTGTCCAGCTGAGGTACCGAGTTATTCAGAACTGCCTGTAAAATCTTACTCATCAGATTAAATTAAGATTTGGTAAACACTTCAAGAATAGACTATATTTAGAACCATAGTAACTTACACAGCCCAGTAACTAAATAGGTTTATTTACCATTTATGTATTTGAGAAGTAAAAAGGTATTTTATTACAAATAGAGGTATGCTAGAAAAGAAGTTTTTTTTATGTCAGTAAAATATGGAAAGAACAATCTTGCAGAATTTATATGCCTGCTAAGTGATTTGAGAAGGAGCTTTGTATTACTGAATGCACTCTCTTATTTTAGCTAAAGATTTCTAGCATATTAGAATATAATGAAAGCTGAATGTTGAGCATGGCCGACAAAAATAAGACATATTTTGAAATTGACAAGAAAAACTTTACATATATTTTATAATCTACATTTTAACTCATTTATTGCCTCCCACCCATATATATCCTAGTCTTCAGTAACACAATTGTCTCTAATATGCCATGTGCTGTCAAGTGGTGTAGTCTTACCTAGGTAATGTCTTATTCTTTCCAGGGCCTTTTAAATGAATGACTCAGAGTCTTAAGTGAGCTGAACCTTAATGAATAAATTCCTGTAGCAAGGTCTTACTAGCATTGATGCAGCATTGCCTACTGACGCTCGAACTTCATGACTTGAGATTTCTGTTGGCAGCCAACAGACCCAGGAAAACAAATGAACAGCAGCAGGCCTACAGTAATACATGCTTTAGGATAGTATGATGATTTAAAAGATATGCTTAACAAGGTATTATACCTAATTTAGTATTTTCACAAAGTAAGTACCATGTTTGTGATAATATTATTGAATGCCTCATTGAATTTGGAGGCATCTTCTGGTCTACTAAGAAGAATATGATACTCAAAGTCTGAGTCATTTGGACACTTACCAATTTTACTTTCTAATTTATACAAGGAAACGTAAAAATTACTTCACAAAGTTTTATGTGTTAATGATTTTATTTAGTTCAGTTTTAGTGGGGAACCAGGCAGATGACACAATCAGTTCAAAAGATAGGTCAAAAAGTACAGATTTATATGGAATGAAGAATAGTTGAAACGATGCACAGAGACATGAAACTGACTTTCTTCATCCTGGAAGAGGAAGTCAATGGAACTTTCAACAGAAATAATAATTTATTTTGATGGCTATAAATGAGGATTATTTTGCATTGCTCTGAGTTATCTGCATAGTAAAGAGTGTGAGAGCCAACTAACAGAGAAAGGATAGGATCACCTATAAGGATGTGTTCCAAAAATGCAGTTTTTCATTAGAGGCGTCTAGGAGACTTTTCTTCCTTTTACTATTTTGCTTATTTCAGTTTTCGCAACAGTCTCCCCTATGTGATTAAAAAAAAATACTTGGTGAAATAATATTCTTGAGCACAAATTAAAGCTGGTCTCATTAGGTTTGGCTTCATATATACATGGAGAATGTTAATTTTTCAGATAAGTCCTCTTACATTTACTTTGCTGAAATTTTTTGTAAGGAAACAGAGCTAACTTGTAAAAGCCCTTATTATGTCCTATCCTGATTCTAGAAATCAAAGTCTAGGAAAATCTCTGAACCATATTTTGTCCATGGTACCTATATATCTGGGAGCATTTCTCTCTTCTCAAAGTTCCCCAAATACTCTGAGGTCCTTTGCCTGCAACGAAATAATCTTCCTCAGCATCTCTAAAACTGAGAACCTATAAATCAAGTCAGGTTTTTCTGAGAGGAGTTTATAACTTTTGACTACAAAGAGTAGACCTCTGTTCTTTAAAGTAGCTTACCTTTCTGATTAAATGAGCATCATTCTCAAATGTGATATTTCAGACAAGGCATTGGTCGCTCAATGAATAGTTCCCTTTATATTTTGATTTACAACGGACAAATTCTTAATGAATCTATCTATGCAAGGAGAATTTCTGATTTGGAAAAGAGATGATAGTTAGAAAAAGATATTATTTTTTTATTTTATTTTATTTTATTTTGTTGAGACAGGGTCTCATTCTGTCGTCCAGGGTGGAGTGCAGTGGCACAATCTCAGCTCACTGCAACCTCTGCTTCCTGGGTTAAAGTGATTATCTTGCCTTAGCCTCTTGCATAGCTGGGATAACAGGCTTGTGCCACTATACCAGGCATTTTTTTTTCTTTTTTGTGGAGACGGGGTTTCACCTTGTTGGCCAAGCTGTTCTCAAACTCCTGAGCTCAAGTCATCTGCCCACCTCGACTTCCCAAAATGCAGAGATTACAGGTATCAGCCACCATGCCCGGCCAAAAGATACATTATTTTTAAATGTTTCATTTCAGTTTACAAAAACTGAGTATACCACATTGTTGTGGTTTCCAGACACTGTAAGAAGCAAATTGTTATATATATATATATATATATATATATATATATGACATATATAGATGACATATTATATATGACATATATATAGATGACATATTATATATGACATCTATATATATATATATATATATACTGTTTTATATATATACTTTTTACCATATATATATATATTTGGTAAAAAGAACATTAATGTATCATCAACACATTCCAAACAAATAAAAGTAAATAACTACCTCTTATCAGCTCCTTCACCCCTGTGCAATTAATTATTGTTGAGCTGAGTTTTGGGTGAGTAGTCTTATGAAATTGTCTGTTTCTTGAATAAATGTTCTGGGAAATTCTGACTTAGTCTACCAAAACAGTATGAAAGTTTTCTAAGAGATATCATCAGTGTCCTTTCTGAAGAATCTATTCTTTGAAGTGTCAGTGTATTGAAATTCCTAGTACTGTAGTTTTGCATGAGGTTCTGAGGTAGGCCTTCTTTGTTCAAGCAAAGAACTTTGGTCTGTGGCTGATTGCAGAACTTCAATGACAGCATGGGAGTAAAACAAAGCTTACCTGTAGATGGCAGAGAGTTAAAATGGCTGTGATTAAATCAATTACTGATAATTTTCAAATTAAAAGATCTGATGAGAGACAAGGAAATCTGGTATTTTTTGCGGCAGGCAAAACAAGGTAATAAAGTCATTTCAAATGCATTTTAGGAAATATGTCTTCAATTATGGTAGGTTTTATTTTGAAGATCACAGGGAATATTTGGTCTAGTTTATAAAACAGAAAGACCTAATTTTAATGGAAGAAAAGTTGATTTAAAACATGCGATAATCCTGAGGCATTATACATCTATACAAACTGTAATATCATATTATATGGAATTATATAGTATACTGAGTGCATACCAATAATTTAATAAGAGTATCAACTAAAGAATTTTTTTGATTGTGAAATAGGTCCTAGATATTTTTGTCTTTATAAAACTCTATAGGTAAGTCTGATGTGCATTTCCCAGTTGAAACCCACTAACCTAGAAGATACTAAATTCAAATAAAAAGAATTAAAGTTGTGAACAAGTTAACATTTTTAAATAATAACTAAAATTATGACATAACATTATGCTGTGGTTACCTATTATCATTAGGCAAAGCATCACCAACTGTGATATATAAGAAAATTTGACAGAATGTTGATACTAACTACATCAGTGTTTTCCTTGAGTTTAAGATACAGTATGAAAATTAAATACACTGATAAATCTCTATGGGCTTCTCATAAAGCATACAACTTCTAAAATATTTATATTAATAACATCACTACCTACATAACTTAAAGAAAACTAACCATATCTTCTGATTCAATAGCTCTTCCATTTTAGCTTATCAATAGTAATGTATAAAATAAACCTAATTATTTGCAGCATCCTATTAGATGGTGAAATAACAAATCTTTGTAATTTTTCTTAGGGACATTTTGAAGTATTTAAAAATTAGTTTTTAGTATAAAAGGTATGTTAAATATTTTATTTTATTTTTTCTACAGTTGTGATGTGGGGAAGCCACAAACAAAAAATTGTTAGAAGAGATTTGAAGACAATTAAAATAGAATTGTAGTTTCCTGATAAACAATATGTGGCTACTCATTTTACTCAAGTGACAATAAAACATTTAACAATAAACATACAAGTTAATACAATTGTAAAAACCTTAGCTCTTTTATAGGGGAGAAATTTTGTGTTTTTCTGAATAATTAAGGGCATAACAAAGCCAACATAAAGAACAAAAAATTATTCTTGTAAGTCATAGAGTCTAATAAGATTATACAGAAAAAAAGAATATTTCTTCATATTACAATGGCAATAAGTAATAAATCATGGAAACAAATCCACCAAAATCAGGTAGGCCTTGCTAAGATTTAACAAATAACTTCCCAGACTCAGATATTATAGGTAAGGAAAAATAAAATTCACTTTGAGATTTTTGTTTTTTATTACACTAATTTATATTCTTTATGATGTAACAAACTGATATCTTACTTTAAAATATATCTCAGGGCCTCTGCAAGTTTAGACTAATTTCATAATGATATGGAAGATTATTCATGTATCAGGTACTTATTGCTGCCTCAATCAAATGAATCAATAAATATATATTTTTTAAATTCTTAGTTCAGTTCAGGCTTTAGCAAGGTAAATATTGATAGTTTTTCCCATAAAGGTAAAGGTTTTTAGGGGATTCATCAAAGTTTTAACTTGTACAGACATTTGAATGTAAAACATGTACATGAACACACACACACTCAACCCTCCTTTTCTTGAAAAGCAAAAAGAAAGCATAGTTATATTTCTATATCACTATTTCTCCTAAGTATAGTCACAACCACTTACAATGATTATAACTTTTAACCGTTGTAACTCACTATTAGTAGGTTAATCATCCTGGTTTTGGTAGGTTTTGACACTAAAAGTCCTACATTGCAAGAGAACCTCTTAGCTCCAGACAAATCCACTGAGACCTGTTTTTCATATGCCAGCACCTCAGCAGTCTTGCAGAGCTTATGGCTGCATGGAACACAGCTTCCTGAAACTACAATTATTTTGTGCACAGCTTCTCAAAATGGCAAAATTTAACAACTTTGTTAACTTGGCCCACGGATGTAACTTATTTGTAGCATGTAAAAAATAGGAGGCAATTTTTTTTATAGCTTAAAATTATACTTAATAGTCAATGATGTTTCAACATTTTATCTTCTCAGGAAGATTGCCGTATTCAAGTGTTGTCTATTAATTATCTTGGTATCAGTCAAAGATTTTAAATTACCTGAATATCTTGGAAATTATTTTCAAGTGGTTTTACTGCAAAATATAGTTTCTGCTGATTTTTTAAATGTCAGAATATTCAATTTAGTTTAAAATGAATTTGCATTTTTTATATCTTTGAATATTAAATATGATGAATGTTAACTTATTTGACCATCCAACTTAAATACATTTATGGAAACATACCCAAATTGAATAAAAATTTATGTTTCTATTGTACTGAACGTTGATAAATCAGAGTAGGCACAGTTTTTTTTTATTAAACTAAAATTATTAAATTCATCTTGTTTGTCAAAGTTTTACTTAATTTCTGTGAATACTCATAACATTTCTGAATTAATTTTCACAAAAATGTAAAGTATATTTAAAGCAAATTAAAAGTTTTAAAGGTTAAATTTTCTTTTACTTCTGTGAATTTTAGGATTATTCAACTTCATAACCATTTATTGATTTCTATAAGCCAATTGAATATTTTAATTTAAGAGCCTTTGTAGTCTAAATTATTAATACTACTGTGGAGGAATTAAAATCATTCCACAATTGCACAGTGACAGACAAGGCCTTTCTGAATAGCAGACACTTAGAAAAATAAATGCACAAAGAGATTGTAGCTTTAATTCCATAATTCCCATCATGGGTGAAGACTTAATATAGAATCATAAAAACATCACTCATTCTTGTATCAAAGAACTATTCTCCTTCCCAAGGGACATAGGATTCTTAACTGAGTTAAGCTTAAATGGAGAGACAAACACAAAACACTAACTAAGCAGAGATATTCCATTACCTCTCATCCAACAGAACATTTCTATCTCTAAATCATTAGTCCATTCAACAAATATTTGGAGTATAAAATTGGATTTTTTCTTTCTTTTTTAAATTTTAGAGAGTGTTGCCCAGGCTAGATTGCAGTGGTTCGATCTTGGCTCACTACAACCTCACCTCCTGGGTTTAAGTGGTTCCTATGACTCAGCCTCCTGAGTAGTTGGAACTACAGGTATGTGCTGCTACATCTGGCTAATTTTTGTATTTTTAGTAAAGACAGGGTTTCACCATGTTGTCCAGGCTGGTCTCAAACTCCTGACCTCAAGCGATCCACCTGCCCCAGTCTCCCAAAGTACTGGGATTACAGGTGTCAGCCATGTTAAAATCGGATTTCAATCATTGCTGCCACTGATGGGAAATAGCTTACTAAATGTAAGTTAATAAAACCAAAGTACATTCTAGAAGGGAAAATTAAAATTTGATAAAAGTAGATTACATTTTCATGTGGGATTCACCACTGAGAGCCAATACATGACATCCCTAAGCTTAAAAGCTCAAATGAAGAGCAGTGCTCTGGAAAAAATGTCTACCATTTCTCTTAGGTAAATTCACTGGGCATCTCATTGGAAGGCCTTGAAAGAGGTAGAAGTCATACAATTATATAAAATTATTATATGATCCTTTCTTACAGATTTTTTAATGAGTAAAAGTTTTTTATGAGTAAAATTATGACTCATATGGGTAAAAAGTTACCTGTAGAATATTTAATTAACTTCTGATTAGTGATAAAATTAGGTAGATGTTATAAACAAAGCCAGAACATCCTATTAGTTCAAATTTATTGATATAAAACCATATTGTATAACATGCCATCATGCTATTTTATAGTTAACGAAACTTACAAACTAGTGAATTTCCACTTTTAAATTCAAAATTTAATATTTTTGATTTTATATTTTAGTTCCAGAGAGATATTTGGGTTTTCTTACATTTTGAATATATTTGTATTTTGGCAGTTTTATGCATGCCCCAAATTCTTTTATCATCATTGATTTTAATATTCATGCTAGTGATCAATTTAAAATTGACTTTAAGATAATCAGATTCCTTAATTTAGAGGATATTTCTTTACTTTCCACTTAAGACAAATTGTCAATATGACCAAAACCTGAACCTGACCATTAGGCAAAACTACTGAATTACCAAGATTTCAAATTTTAGCTTTTTAACTCAAACCATGGTTTTTCTATTGTATATGTTGATGGTAATTGATACCAGGAATTCTGGTTTATACTTGCAACTTTACCATGGTTAACCTAGAACATGCTACATATGAACCTCAAATAGTCCTTTGCCTGTAAGTACTGCAATCAAACCTAAATACTGACTTTTTTCTCTTAGTACCATATTACTAATCTCGGCCTTCTCAGTGTTACCACACTAATAGTAAGAAGAGTCACAGAAAGACAAGGAAAGACATCAAGGAGAAGAGAATACTTTTCTTTTTTAATAATATCAACATCTAACTTGACTCAAGCCAATTTTATTATAATGCAGAATACAGGAGAACTGCCAAGGGACTTATTGATGGAGTCATTTTCTTCTCAGTTCCTGGAAAGCATATCACAGAATTTGCTGTGCCTTTTCTAATGGCTATAATTATCTACCTGTTACTATTTTATTTAAGAAGCAACCTGTTTAATCCATTAAACTCAGAAATGGCCTGCAACGTTAAAATATTAACTCAGCAAAAATTTGCTGATGCAAGTTTTTATATAAACGCATTTTATTAAAAGCATTTTAGTCAAATATTTAAAGAGATACATTTAGCCTATTTTGCTTATGAAAAATGCCAATCACATAAACTAATTTTCAAAGCCAGTTCTTGTTGTCAAACCAATTTTACTCTGTTAGAAAACTAACACCAGTTTTAAATTTAAATAGCTATATTAAAATTTATTTTGAGGAATATTATAAAATGCATTGAAAACAAAATTACAGAGAGTTTTTGAGACATGTTATTAAAAGCATTCAAGCCAAGATGAGATGATAAAAATTTAGATTGACCATATAATTATCCAAACTAGAATTTTAAGAAGACATTATTAGTAATAATGACAGAAAAACTGATGTAAAGCAGAAATGTTCACGTTTAATTGAAACATATTATGATTTATTCATTTTATGACAAATAAGAAAGAACAAAATAGCCAATATACTGATGCTAAGCACTTCATTTAAATCAATGCAACATAATATACAGCTAAAATTATTATATATGAAGTGAGAATTACGGGGAAAAGGGATTTTCCTTCGTTAATCACAAACAAGGGCAGTGTCAAACTGATGTAAAAATTTAGTAATTTTTAATAAGAATTATTGATAAAATTAGACATAATTCTAAAAATATCTGACATTGAGACTGATTTTTTTTATTTAGCACATAAATGAATTATATGCTGTCAAACCAAACAATATATTTAAGCAGGGCATTGTTTTAAGCATTTTTAACATTATTCAAAATTTTAATCTCCATGTCAGCCCTATAAGTAAATACTTCTACTATTTGTACTTTAAAGGTGATCAAATTAAGGCCTGGCAAAGTCGAATGACTTGTTCAACTCATTCCAGGAATCATGCCCAGGCAGGGGTTTCCAGCTAAGCCATCTGGCTGCACTTGCAGGGTTAATCATGGTACCCTCTGCTACCTTTGGTTAGTCACTAAAAAGGGTCCTCCAGAACAAGGATTTAAAATTATCTGCTTGGTGCCCACAGTGTTCTTTTGCATTCTTGGGCAATGCATGGTGCCAATATTAAGGATTATTGAAGGTCATGCCTTTATTTTTTAAAATTGGAAAGGACAAATGAGATACAGAAAAGCAGAAAGTATGGTTTGCCTCAAAGCAATGATCTTTGGCAGATCAATTATGGGAAGAGTTCACACAGAAGTTAATGATATGGACACTGATTACATTAAAACATCAGGAACCCAAAAATCCCTTGGAGATTCTTTAAGTGCCCCCTAGGGTACAAGTACTTTAGACAGAAGACTATGTAGTAATATTTAGTGGTATAGGACAAGGCTAGCGAAATTCCTGAAAACCATTTGTTACTTGCTTCTGAAAGCAACAGCTCTACTATGGTTTATGTATTGATTCTGTTTTTAATTTTTACCTATATAGTATCTTAAGTAAAAAGAAATTTTATATATACTCTCCAGTTACATTGTGCTTTTGGTTGTTTGTCATTTAGCTTTTTGTTTCATATTAAAAAATTAAACAGAAAAGCCCTCTCTGGCCTGCTAATAATTTAGTTAAACTAAGAGTATTTGTTAATAAACTTATGGGAGGTTATAGATATAGATATAGATATAGATCTTGTAGGATAATTTCTTAAACTCTTGGTGAAATTCAGGTTATGAAAACTTCCAAAGAGAGTCAACCAGAGAGGTTTTACCAGACATTATGAATTATTCAGAGTAGCTTCCATTTTATATGCCTATAAATATGTTTAGTATTGTTCTTCTAGTGTATAAGAAAAAGTTTAAAAAAAAACCTGAAAGAAGAAATTAAGCCTAAAGAAGACTGCAAAATTAGCTTAATATATTGGCTAAATATAATGCAGAGAAATGCACTGATCCTTTTTAAGAAGTTGAAAATGGTATTTAAATTACTTTAATTTCTGTTGCATTCAGGTAGTAATGGATAGAAAAAGGTAGTTTAAATATAATTAAATGTGCTTTACAATTTTTGAAAACTAATATATCCTGAAATTAAATAATTACAGTTAGTATTTTCAAAGATTTATCTTAAAATATAATTTTATCTAATTCTATTATTCAACAAAATAACAAACTATGTCAGAATGAAAATTACATTTACTATACAGTAGTATTACTTTTTCTTTGACATACCTCCCCCCTTTTTTTTTTTTAAAGAAATTCTATTTTGTAAGGAGTGGACTATATTTGTTTATGTATATAACACGCAATGGAACTTCTTTGATTCCAAAAGAGACCATAGTGTCTGCCTGAATTGGAGGATTTTTTTTTCTCCACTTATGAGGTATTAAAGAACATCTTGCAGAGATAAGTAAGAAATTAAAAGATAAAAATCAATGTGTAAAGTAATAGGTCTATAATTTAGGATATCTGAAACCCTAAATGGTATTTAGTAGCATTTTCTGAAACATAACTGATTATTAGATCTTCATTCTGCAGTTTCAAAGATCTTGTTAATGTCTATTCAATAAAAGTCTTGATTGCAACCAATTTTTAAAAGTAATGAATTTCTGTCTCCCCTATGTAAATGACTAAGCTGGATGGACTAGTTATCCCATGATTATTATGAGATTGCGGATGTAATTGTGTAATTTTCTTCTAAATTAGAAAAATAAGCTTTACCACATCATGAAATTATTTTACAAAGAACATTTGAAAACACTAAGCTATATATTTTTATCCTCATTTCTCCAAACACAAAGCTGATTGAAGAAAATACTTATGGGATTTTAGATGTATATATAGCCTATTACAATTAACTCAAAACCATATTATACTACAGATTGTTTTTCTCAGTAACTTCTGGGTTTTTCAAATTTCTAAATATTGGTTGGAAAGCATGCTAATTAAAATGACCAAATGCAAATATCACTACAAACTTCACCATCTGCAGTGCCACTGATATTTCCATGTACTTGAATCATTAGCTTCTTCTCTGGACTCTCTTACCTAAAGCTTTTTATCTTGACTATTGTGATTATTCAAGTTAACAGTATGATTTTTCCATTTTGTCTCAGAAGTCCTATGTTTCCCTTCATAAGTCATTATTCCAGGCAATTTTCCAATTTAATATTGGCATTTTCAATAAATTTAAATATAATTAAATAGAAGTTGAATTTGTTACATAAAGTATCATTAATTAGAGAGATGAAGCGACATGAGTGGACTCATTTATCCTTTGCTCATTCCTTTCTCCGTCCCTTTTCTTCACAGTTCTTAGAATTTACCAAGGGCTTGTCCTGAAGATACAAAAAAAAAAAAAAGGAAAAATTTGTCTAGGCTAGGCCTGTAGTAGCAAACAGCAATCAAGCAGAGAAGTGCCCAATTTAATATCTAGACTTCACCTATTATTTTATAAAGCATATCCACAGCACCTACAATAGTTAGTATTGCATGTTTCACTATTTGATTTTTAACCCACATTCCAAATGGCTTTTACAACAGTTATGATAAAATGATAATTGCAAAGGCATTATGTAGCTAAATGAAAATGCTGCAATGTGATATTGAAATGCAGCCAAAGGACTGAAAATTCAGCATTAAATTAGAGATAAGAATTCGAGACTTACAATGAAATACACGCACGCACACACACACACACACACACACACACACACACACACAGACAGAACCAAACTCATTTTAACAAAAAATTAACAACTAATTAACTTACTGCTGACCAGTCCTGTTCACTTGGGAAGAGCAATATTTTGTCTAAATTCAACTCAGTAATAAACCAACTAATATTGCCAACTAGTAATAAACCAAGTAGACCTCTGACAAACATCTGATTCTCTCTGATCTATCTTTGTTCTTGGTGGACTGAGAGATATGGTAAAAATCATAGAATTTTCTTTTAACTTTCCTTGCAAATATATTGTGGATAGAAAGAAAAGTGTATGGAATTTTGCTCTAAAATAATGCCAAGCTCTAGCCAATCATGTTAGTAAAAGGAACTGAATAGGTGAAAGGTTTTATATTCACTTCTATAATTCCTTAACACTTATATAATTTTAGAATCTAATTCTACTATCTTAATTTATACAACATTCAAGTTGAAAATTATTTTAAAATAAGTTTTCTAAGAATATCAAGGAAAATGTTATTGCCAATCATCAACTTTACAGATAAATGTTAACACTTTTGATCAGTTTGCTACTTCTACTCCAATGTTGAAAGCAAGCAATATCTGATTTTATAGGACTTGTTAGTAATACCCATCATGCGATGTGTGGTAGATACAATTCCAAGATGGCTTCCCAGATTCCCATGAATACATCCTATGTACTTAATTCCCTTTGAGTGTGGGCGAGTCAGTATATATAATGTGATATTTCTCCCTTCATTAGGTTACTAAATAGTTTAAAGTTAATCAAAATGGTGATTATTCTAGGTGAGCTTTTAAAACTCATCTAATCATGTGAGTTTTTAAAAGCAAGATAGTCTTACCGTTCTTGAAGATGAAGCCTCCATGTGTTATATAGCTTCAGGGTGATGCATTCTGCCAACAAAAATGTCAGCTGAGGAGAGAACAACAGTAGGCACTCAGTAAAAGTTTTTTGAATGAGCCTATTTCTTGATATACATGATGTAAGAGAAATTAGTTATCTACAATAAATATTTAAATACTTTCTAAATGTGAAACAAAATCTTTAATCTTCACTTGATATGTAAAAATAGTTTCCTCAAAATAGGACTGAGATTTGAATAACCTAATCATAACCCTATATTTATTGTATTTGTTTAGGCCTTATGTTCCCTCTAAGTCTTGAAATCCTGTGTTTCTTATCTACTTCTGTGCCTGATTTATAACACACCCAATTAATGCTCATGGATGGCTTATTGAGCCCACATTTATCTTTCTTTATTTATAAATCCTAATAAAACTATCAAAAAATATGTAAATAATGAAGGTGATGGTTGTGTCAAGGAAAGAAGGACAGGGCAGTATTAATGGTCAAACATATTAGGAGGGATTTTGGAAGAGAACTATAAGAGAAAATGGTAACTTTACAGTAGAGGAGCCTAGCAGATACCACACTAGAAATTTGATAACCAAAATTAATATAATAAATAATAGGATATGTCTACACCATAGACTGTGATAGATGCATTGAGAAAAGCACACTATCAGGTAAAAACACATAGCCTCAATCTAATCATGAGACCACATCATACAAACACTCATTGAGGGACATTCTAAAAATAACTGGCTTCATCATTCCAAAAGTGTGAAGGTCATGGAAGAAGAGGGATAGAGTACATTTCATATGTTAAAATGTATTGAAATTTGACAATAAAATACAATGAGCAATCCTGGCTTGAATCATAAGCTAGAAAAAGGGCATTAGTGGGAAGCCATCAAGATTCAATTAATGTCTCTAGATTGGTTAATACTCCTATATCTATATAAACGTTTTGGTTTTCAAAGTTTTACTGCCTTTGCATAAGATGTTAGTACTGGAGAAAGCAAAGGATATATGGAAACACACTGTATTATTTTTTGTAACTTCTCTTTTATTAAAAAAAATAATTTATTATATATGTCTTCTTTTGAAAAGGTTCTGTTAATATCCTTCACCCACTTTTGAGTGCTTTTTTTTTTTGTTCTTGTAAATCTGTCTTAGTTCTTTGTAGATTCTGGATATTAGCCCTGTGTCAGATGGGTAGATTGCAAAAATTTTTTTCCCATTCTGTTGATTGCCAGTTCACCCTAATGATTGTTTCTTTTGCTGTGCAGAAGCTCTGTAGTTTAATTAGATTCCATTTGTCTATTTTGGCTTTTGTTGCCAATGCTTTTGTTGTTTTAGTCATGAAGTCCTTGCCTATGCCTATGCCCTGAATGGTTTTGCCTAGGATTTCTTCTAGGGTTTTTATGGTGTTGGGTCTTATGTTTGTCTTTAATCCATCTGGAGTTAACTTTAGTGTAAGGTGTCAGGAAGGGTTCCAGTTTCTGTTTCTGCACATGGCTAACCAGTTTTCCCAACACCATTTATTAAGCAGGGATTCATTTCCCCACTGCTTGTTTTTGTCAGGTTTGTCAAAGATCAGATGGTTGTAGATGTGTGGTGTTGCCTCCGAGGCCTCTGTTATGTTCCATTTGTCTATATCTCTGTTTTGGTACCAGTAACATGCTGTTTTGATTACTGTAGCCTTGCAGTATAGTTTGAAGTCAGGAAGCTTGATGCCCAGCTTTGTTCATTTTGCTTAGTAGTGACTTGGCTATGTGAGCTCTCTTTTGATTCCATATGAAGTTTAAGGTGGTTTTTTCTAGTTCTGTGAAGAGGGTCATAGGTAGCTTGATGCAGATAGCATTGAATCTATAAATGACTTTGGGCAGTATGGCCATTTTCACAATATTGTTTCTTCCTAACTGGAAGACATATAAGAGGCCAAAAAACATATGAAAAAATGGTCATCATTAATGGTCATTAGAGAAATGCAAATCAAAATCACACTGAGATACCATCTCCTGCCAGTTACAATGGCGACCATCAAAAAATCTGGAGACAACAGATGCTGGAGAGGATATGGAGAAACAGGAACACTTTTACGCTGTTGGTGGGAATGTAAATTAGTTCAATCATTGTGGAAGACAGTGTGGTGATTCCTCAAGGACCTAGAAATAGAAATTCCATTTGACCCAGCAATCCCATTACTGGGTATATATCCAAAGGATTATAGATCATTCTATTATAAATACACATGTACATATATGTTCATTGTGTCACTGTTTATAATAGCAAATACCTGGAACCAACCCAAATTCCCATTGATGGTAGACTGGACAGGGAAAATGTGGCACATATATCCCATGGAATACTATGCAGCCATAAAAATCTATGAGTTCATGTCCTTTGTAGGGACATGAATGAACCTGGAAACCAACATTCTCAGCAAACTGACACAAGAATAGGAAATCAAACACCACATGTTCTCACTTATAGGTGGATGTTGAACAATGAGAACACATGGATACAGGGAAGGGAGCAACACACACTGGGGCCTGTAGGGGGGAACTAGGGGAGGGACAACAAGCGGTAGGGAGTTGGCGAGGGATAACATGGGGAGAAATGCCAGATATAGGTGATGGGGATGGAGGCAGCAAACCACATTGCCATGTATGTACCTATGCAACAATCCTGCATGTTCTTCACATGTACCCCAGAACCTAAAGTGCAATAAATATAAACACTTAGAAGCCAAAAAAATTACTTTATTGAAGTATAATTGACATATGAATTATTGGACATATTTAGTATATACATCTTGATTAATTTGGGGATAGGTATATACCCATGAAACTATCACCACAATTAAGGCCATAAAAATAACCATGATCTCTCAGAGTTTCCTCCTGATAATTCATTATTATTTTTGTTATTCTTTGTGCAGGCATAAGAAACTTAATTGTACCTTCTTAGCAAAATTTTAGTATATACTAAATTATTAAGAGATGTGAGTTACCACATTGTATAACAGTCACCAGAACTTAATTACCTTGTATAATTGAAACTTTGTACCACTTACCTTCTATTCTCCTTTCCTATAACTTTTCCATGACTCTAATATTTTTTGCTTTTATAAGAATTAATAATATTTTAAATTGAGGATAATTTTACATACTCACTAGGTACATAATAATGTTTTAATACATATAATATATAGAGTGACCTAACAGGGTAATTAACATATCCATCGTCTCAAACATTTGTCATTTCTTGTGTTGGGTACCTTCAATAATGTCCTAGCTATTTAAAACTATATATGTTATTGTTAACTATAGTAATCCTGCAACAATATAGAACACTAGAACGTATTCCTCCTATCTAGCTGTAATTTTTTATTCTTTAACAAATCTCTCTCTATCCATTCTCTCCTTGCCCTTTCCACATTCTGGTTTCCTCTCTTCTACTCCCTGCTTCTATGAGATCTGTTGTTAGATTACATATATGAGTGAGACCGTGCAGTGTTCCTTTGTTTCTGGCTTACTTCACTTACCATAGTATCCTCCAGTTCCATAATGTTGCCACAAATTACAGGATTTCATTATTTTATGTCTAAATAGTATTCCATTTTGCATATATGCCATCTTTTAAAAATCTATTCATCTGTTATTAGACAACTAGGTTAATTTAATATCTTGGCTATTGTAAACAGTGCTGCAATATGCATGGGCATGCAGATGTCTCTTCAATATAATGACTTCCTTTCATTTGGATAAATGCCTGTGTATTAGTCCATTCTCACATTGTTATAAAGAAATACCTGAGACTGGGTAATTTATAAAGAAAAGAGATTTAAGTGGTTCATGGCTCCACAGGCTGTACAGGAAGCATGACGTTTTCTGCTTTTGTTGAGACCTCAGGAAGCTTACAATCATGATGCATGGTAAGCAAGAAGTGAGGCATCTTATGTGGTGTAATCAGGAGTAAGAGAAGAAGACTCATATTTTTAAAAGAGCAGATCTCATTAGAATTCACTGTCACAAGAATAGCACCAAGAGGATGGTACTAAACCACTCATGAAGGATTCACTTTAATGATCTAATTACCTCCCACCAGACTCCACCTCCAAGACTGGGGATTAAAAATTCAACATGAGATTTGGGCAGGGACACAGGTCCAAACCATCTCGGCCTGGTAGTGGGACTGCTAGATCATATGGTAGTTCTACTTGTAGTTTTTTGAGGAACAACCATATTGTTCTCCATAGTAGTTGTATTATACTATTTTACATTCTCACAAGGGTATATAAGTGTTCCCTTTTCTCCACATTCTCACCAGCATTTGTTAATTTTTATCTTGTGGATAATAGCCATACTAACTGGGATGAGAAGTTACCTCACCGTGATTTCAAGTTGCCTTTCCCTGATAATTAACCATGTTGAACACTTTTTCATGCATTTGTTGGCCATTTGATGTCTTCCTTTGAGAAATATATGTTTAGATCACTTAATCATTTTTAAACCAGCTTATTTGTTTTGTTTGCTGTTGAGATATGTGAGTTCTTTATATCTTCTGGGTACTAATCCTCTGTCACATGAGTAGTGGTTTAATCTTTTTTCTCACCCTGTAGGTTGTCTTTTCACTCTGTTGATTGTTTCCTTTGTTGTGTAGAAGCTTTGTAGTTTGCTATAATTCTACTATTTTTATCATTGTTGTCTGTGCTTTTGAGGTCTTATTCATAAAATCTTTTTGCAGGTCAATGCCCTAAAGTGTTACCCTTATGTTTTCTTCCAGTAGTTTTATTGCTTTGAGTCTTACATTTAGATCTTTGAGCTTTTTTTCTTTAATTTAAACAAATATGGAAAGCTTTATTTAAGCAAAAACACATCCAACTACAAAATACTCAAAAATCTAACAGAATCATTTCTACATTTATTCTGGAAACAGTGTAGTAAGAAAGGTAATTTGAGAATTTCCAAAGATGTTCTTGCTAGCCATTATTTATGGCATATTACATGACATTCTGATATCAAGCTATTGCTGACTTAAAAGTTAATATGACATAATTTTACAATTGTGCTTTCACTATGATTTTTAACCTTGGATATTATTGGTTTTAAGCTAACATTATGAGTCTTATTGGTTGTCACTGTCACAGATCTGTAGATATGTTTAAATTCATCAAGCTAGGAAGATATCAAAATATTAACAATCTTTAAGTATAGTGAGAAGAAACTGATTTAAGTGTTAACATTTCTAAACTTGAGACTCTAACAGTAAAAATAAAGTAATCTGAAACCTGTTTCCATGGGAAAAACAAAACACTCTGTCTGGTATTCTTGTATAAAAAGTTTACTAAATATGTGAATATCATAAAATGAAAATATCACACTCCCTTCAATTTCTTTGGCCTTCACAAATTCAATGTGAGCTATGATCCTGTTCAATAATACCTTTGAATGACATTGTGCGTCTTTAGAAAAATCAATTACGTTGTAGCATACAGTAGTTAACATTAGTTCTTTCATTGCTATGATATATCCTAATTTTTAAAAAAGAGAAAAAAATCAACCCAAAGAAATTTTTAAAATGTTTGTTAAAGCAAACATTTCATTTGGTTTTCTTTCTTT
>NW_016107337.1:3109067-3110881 GCF_001604975.1 Cebus imitator
ACTCCTGACTCCTGTTCTCCCATTCTCAGAACTACCTCAGGACAAGAGATCTGTATTCAAAAAGATAAAAGAATCTCATCACAGAAACTACCTTCTATGAAACCTCAGAGAGAAAAACTGTATTAGCTCTCTTAACCAACAGCCCCTTCTGCACATCACCAAGCTCCAGTTCCCTTTGGGTAGCAGTAATGCTTGTTTTTCATCTTTGCATATTAAGGACTATTGCATATTTATGGGTCATTTATAGCTTACTTTGCAAATACTTTTCACTTCTTATGAACACAATATACCCCCAAACATGGATCATTCAAGTAAACAAAATGACTCACTCACAGAGCTTTAACAACCCACCTCCACTCCATCTTCCCATTATCTCACCCTGTGCCTTCCAGTGAACCTAGTCTTCCCTAGTGATGAGTCAATAAGGGGACAAAATTGCTTTAAAGATGATGTAATTTTCAATGCCTACCATAGTGACTTGCCCATAATAGGTATTAATAAATTCTTGTTGACATAGTTATATAAGCTAAAAATAATTAAGATTAATTTTTCTCTTTATGTTTTATTCCTGTGGCATAGAATATATTTTGTAAAAGATTGAAAACGGATTCCAATGTAGTAGTCATTTACTGGGCTACATGCTAGATGATAGACATGTCCCCTTGCCTAAAAGCGCTCAGAGGGTAAGGAACTCTCAGTTATATATGAGTGAATTAAAACTTTAAATGTATTACAAGAAAAAACTTTGCATGTGAAGAACTCCCTATGTAGAGTATCTTTTTTGAAAAATCAGATTTTCTTATCCTATGTTACACTGGTTTTAACTGGGCAAGCTAACTTAGTTGTTTGTCTCATTACAATGTCTCTTTTGTGCTAAGAATTAAGTTACGAAAGCATTTAAAAATCACTACATCAAATAGGATAGAGAGTAAGAAGATGTGAGAGAGAGGAAAAAACATGTTTTTTGTTTTGAGTCAGGATAGTCTCACACTGTCACCCAAGCTGGAGCACAGTGTCACAATCACAGCTCAGCTCACTGCAGCCTCAACCACCCACGCTCAAATGATGCTCCCACGTAAGCACTCCAAGTTGCTAGGACTACAGATTCAAGCCACTGGGCACAGCTAACTTTAAAAAAAAAAAAAATTTGTAGAGATGAGGTTTCACCATGTTGCCCAGGCTGTTCTCGAACTCCTGGCTCAAGTGATCCCCCCTCGGCCTTTCAAAGTGCAGGCTGGTTATTACAGGCTGAGCCACTGCATGCAGCAGAGAATCTATGTTTGTTTGGAAAATATCACTTCTTTGTTCTTAATTTTGGTTTTTGATATTCAGTTTAGAACTTATCCTAGCTTTCAGTATGTTTGTGTGTATGTGTACACATGTGCTTTAAAGACACACACTGAGGGAGAGAGACAGATTATGCACACTAATGATTTATTTCACATATTAATTTTAACTTAGAATATTGAACCAAACTTTAAGAAATGCTACAGGCCAGGGACAATGGCTCATGCCTGTAATCATAGCACTTTGGGAGGCTGAGGCAGGTGGATCACCTGAGGTCAGGTGTGGGAGACAAGTCTGGCCAGCATGGTGAACCATGTCTCTACTAAAAACACAAAAATTAGCTAGGTATGGTGGTGCATGCCTGTAATCTCAGCTACTTGGGAGGCTGAGGCAGAAGAATCACTTGAACCCAGGAGGCAGAGGTTGCAGTCAGCCAAGATCACACGATTGCACTCCAGCTTGGGTGACAGACTGAGACTCTGTCAAAAAAAGAGAGAGTTCGAGAGAGACAGATATATATATATATA
>NW_016107337.1:3111196-3116022 GCF_001604975.1 Cebus imitator
GAAAGACAAGAAAGAAAATAAAAGCTACAAACCCACACAAATCATGCTGGAAAATGTTGATATACCAAACATAAGAAATGACAATATTCACACATTTAAACTAGCTGACTTACACAGAATAGTCTTAGCTATATTAATCTACTTTAATTGTTTCTAAGATTACTTTGATCTATTTTGAATTGATTTTTCTATAATGTGAAAGGTGGGTGTCTAGTTTCACTCTCCACATATGAATATATCAATTTTTATCAGCACCATTTATTAAAGAGACTGTCCTTTACTCAATGAGTGTTCTTGGCACCTTTGTCAAAAATTAGTCAGCTATAGATACATGGATTAATTTCTGAGTTCTCTATTCTGTTAAATTGGTCTATGTATCTGTTTTCATGATACATAGATCATTCTCTTTTGGTTTTGATATCCTAACAATGAATTTTGAGGTCTGGTAGTACAGTCCCTCCAGCTTTGTTATTTTTGCTCAAAATTGCTTTGTCTATTAGAGCTTTATCTTTTTATGGTTATATTACAAATTCCAGATTTTTTCTTCATTGACTCTGTTGATTTCATTGGATAGTATTGTCATTTTAACAATATTCTTTCTATCCATGAGCATGGAATGTCTTTCCATTTGTATCCTTTCTTCAATTTTTTTCATCACTGTTTTTCAGTTTTTCTTGTAGATGTCTTTCACCTCCCTGATTAAATTTATTCTAGATATTTTTGTTTGTCTGTTTTGCTACTGTAAATGGGATTGTCTTCTTGGTTTATTTTTTAGCTAGCATGTTGTTCCTGTATACAAATGCTACCATTTTTTGTATATTACTTTTGTATGCTCAACTTTACTGAATTTGTTTAGAATTTCTAAGAATTTTTCTTTTATGGTAGAGTCTTTAGGTTTTTCTAGAAGTAAGTTTATGTCTTCTATCAATAGCAACAGCTTGACACCCTCCTTTCCAATTTAGATGACCTTTATTACCTTCTCTTTCCTAATTGTTATGGTTGGGTAAAATTCTTTAAAAATGTCTTAAAAATTGAAAATGAGAGCAACAAATTAAAAAAAAATGAATTTAGAAATCAATCATTTAGATACGTTGCGATTACATTTCTATTTCAAACAACAAACAATGTTTAAGTTTCTTGACTGAAAATCAAATGGAGCCAAAAATGATGTCTTCTAAAAAGAAAGAGAACCAGAATAGTATCCCATACCTTCTCTATCACTCTATGCAAATGAAGACACTAGAATAACATTTAAAAGAGTTGTGAGGAGAAAAATGTGTT
The DNA here is from genome assembly GCF_001604975.1 of Cebus imitator. NCBI lineage: Eukaryota > Metazoa > Chordata > Mammalia > Primates > Cebidae > Cebus > Cebus imitator. The sequence goes on from NW_016107337.1 coordinate 3,112,478, forward strand.
TCCCTAAAAATATATACTTGAGCAAAGCTTTGCAATGAGTTTCTAACTGGTCTTACGATCTTATGACATACAACCCAATTTCTCCTTTGCAACCATAGTTTCTTACTAAAATTCAGTTTTTTAATTGTCTTGCATAAAGCCTGTCAGGTCCCCAAAGTCTCTTGTATAAAATTGTTGTTAGGTAGCTTATGCTATAAACACAGGTGGCTGCCTAACATCTGAACCCACTTTCTAACTTTGGAGAACTTTGCCACCCACTATTCATTATAATGCTGAAAAGAAAGTGTTTCAGTCCTTTCTTTTTTGCCTTTTCTGAATTCTGTGATATGTAACCTTATCTTCCAATCAATGGACAAATCCAAATTATGAATCTGTAACACATACAAAAAAGAAGGAAGGATAGTGCAGAGTCTACTTGATCTTGGGGATGATAGTAATAACGATTTCATCTCTTTTCTATGGTCACTAGTAGAAATAGTTGTAGGAATAGTGTTCAGGGTCTGTTGTCATTGGTGTTAATGGGTGAGCTAGTATCTATGTCCAATAGTAGCAGCAATGTCTGAGGCAAATTCTATTTCTGTGTTGTATCCGAACCTGATTATTCGGCCCACTCAGAAGTTTTAAAATGTAAAAATCAACAGCATCCTTCATAAATTCTTTTTTTTTGCCTACTTTCATTTTGCTATTTGCAACTAATAATTCAGATTCTATTAACCCTTCCATTATACTTCCAATAAATAATTCTTCAAAACTATATCAAGGATTTGAATGGGCAAAGGCATAGACAATAATTTTTTTTAGAAAATGTAATAAAAATTGACATCACTTAGAAACAATGGCTCAGGTTTAAAGTGAATTAACATATTTTCTCTATATTAAAAAATACAGATTCGCATTTAATCTTAGTAGATTTGAAATAAAACTAGTTTGTGTTGTACATACTAGCGTTTTTTGGTCTTACAAAAACTACTGAAATTAACAGTAAAATACAATTTTTATAGTGCCTTAGTAGTAGGAAAATATTCTATAACAATCCTGAGTTTATATTTCCAGAGTTTGTTCATTTTATTTTGTCTATTGTGCTGCTTATCACTCCTATATTGTGATTTTTCTTGAGATCTAAGTTTGAGTATCTACTTAGCCAATAATGAACACTTAATTTTAAAAAATTATATACATATATATACACACACACATATATATATATACATACACCTGCACACACATATATATACACATATACATATATATACACACATATATAAATACATATATATATATATATACACACACAGGCAATAGTATGGTACATTTGTTACAATTAATAAACCAATATTGATATATTATTAAGCGAAATCTCTTTATTTAAATTTATTTAGTTTATATTCCTTGTCCTTTTTCTCTTTCATAATTCCATCCTTACATCTATTAGTCAGGTCTCTTCAGGCTCCCCTTAGCTGTGGCACATTTCCAGACTTCCCTTGCCTTTGATGACTTGACAATTTTAAGGATTAATGGTCAGGTATTTTGTAGAGTGTCCCTCTATTAGGATTCTTCTGATATATATTTTTTCATAATTAAGCAAGGATAATGTGTTTTAAGGAGGAAAATCACAGAACTAAAGTATCATTTTCATGACATCATATAAGGAGTACATACTATCAATATGACATGTCACTTTTGATGTCAAACTTATTATCTGGCTGAGATAGTATTTATCAGATTTCTCCACTGTAAAAATCTTTTTTTTTTTTTTAAGATTTAACCCTCCTTTCAATATTATGATCTTTGGAAGGAGGTCAGTAGGCCCAATCCACATTTAAGGAGTGGAAAATTATGTTTTCACTCCTTAAGGTGAAGTATTTATACAAATTATTTGAAATTCTTCTAAAGGGAAGATGTGTCTCTTCTCCACAATTTATTTACCTCTTCAGTAATTTGTTTATGGATTTATGGTTATTTCTTTTACAGTTTAGGTTGTGACCTGGTACTCCTTTACTTTATTATTCAAATTCTTCCAGCTTTGTTCACTGAAACCTTTGCATTTGGTTCCTGAGTCCTTTTGACATATCCATCAACATTTTTTGTTGCTGTTTTATAGGAATTTTTTTAAAAAGCATTTTCTTATATTCTGCCACTACAAGATGATTTAAACTTACATATTTTCTACGCCAGTCCTAGAATCAGGCCAAATCCACTAATGTTAATGTTCTGTAATGTGCTATCGTTTATTAATCTTTGTTTCTTTCTCACTTTTTCTCTTCCGCTGTTTCTCTGTTCCTATCTTCCTTTTTAGAATGCTTTTGATAATCTGTTCCAACCATGTCCATAATTTATTTCTGAATATATTTAAAATATTATTCAAAATAAGTATTAACTTGTTTATATGAATTGAAAAAATACTATAAGCTAGTCTACAGAACTTATTTATAATTCACAAACTATTCCTGTAAAATCTTTTACAGCAAAATAAAATAGTATTTCCTGGTCTAAGATCTAATTAAGAATTTCCATGGCATTGATATCATGATTTATGTTAATAAACTCTAATCTGGAGCATCTTTGCAGAATTTTTTTTTGTTTTTGTCTTTGATGACTTTGTCATTTCTGAAGTATATGAACATTTATTTTGTGGGATGTTCTCTAATGTGGGTTAGTCTGATATTTCCATATAATAAGATTTTGGTTATCATTTATGGCAAGAATAATAGCTGTGTCAGCATTATACATTAACCATATTTTACTGTATTTATTTATTTTTATTTACTGGTGATATGAACTTCAATTAGTAAAGTAATGTCCATTACATGTCTCAATTGTAAATTTACTGTTTATTTTTGGCAGACAAAAATACCTTGGAAGGAGATAATTTAAAACTCTGTAATTATCTTATTTCATTTTTTAAAACATTATTTATTTATTTATTTATTTTTAGAGACAAGGACTTGCTCTGTCACCCAGCTAGGGTTCAGTGGCATTAACGTAGCTCACAGCAGCTTCAAACTTCTGGGCTCAAGAGATCCTCCACCTCAGCCTTCACAGTAGCTGTTATTACAGGTGCAAGCCACTGTGTCTGGCAAAACATTTTATTTCTAACCAAATATTTTAGTACCAATTTATATATTTTTTTCTGCTTGAGCCTACTGTTTCTATGGTAATTATCAAATGGCAATTTTTAAAATTCCATGATTTCTTCAATATTTTGCATTTTGTTATAATGAAGAAATTTATTTCTATATCTTTATTTGATTATATCAGTATGGACTCATGGATTATTTTATTCCGTGGTTCAAAATTTCTTACTGTATTTATTAATTTAAATGCTCTATTTACCTAAAATTTGGTAAGTGGGATCCTCTACAATTTGCATGCTATCTATTTTGATTTTTGCAATTGATTGCTGTAGAAATGATAGAATCTTAAATAATTATCATTACAATATAAATTTTCATCTTAATAAATTATTAAATATTTAGATCCCATTAACAAAACATAACAGCATTTTATATATATATATATATATATATACACACACAGGCAATAGT
>NW_016107337.1:3116183-3154487 GCF_001604975.1 Cebus imitator
CCTCGTGATCCACCCGCCTCGGCCTCCCAAAGTGCTGGGATTACAGGCTTGAGCCACCACGCCCGGCAACAGCATTTTAAACAAAATTTACCTAAAAATATTTATTGCAAAACCATAAATCATTTTAGTCAACATAGATATACTAGCTACAAGAATGATTTTATTTAGTTTTGTTTTCCAAAACAAACAGTCTTAAAAAGGATTGACTGAGATGATAAAATTAGATTTCCGACCCGGGGCTATAGGTTACTGTGAAAACCTCAAATGAAGTGCATGCATTTTTTCAATCTATGTTTGTCAAGCTTCAATTTTTCTGGACTTTATCTGGGAGTGAACTTGCATAGTAATAACTCTTGAACTTAGTAGATAATCTGTGATTTCTGAAGTTTTCGTTCTTGCTTTAGTGCCTTCCTGCTGTGTTTGCTGATTTCAGAAATATAGATGATGATGGCTAAATAATTAATTACAGATAGGGAATCTGAGAGGGTTTTGTTGTTTCTGTTTGTCTAAATTGATGCACAATTTGAGGATTGTGAGGGAGAGTGAAGGAATTTCTGTTTTATTTCAAAAAGACTTTAGTCATTTTTAAATGTTTATACATTTGCTGTTATGGCCAGAGTTCTGGTTGAGTATTCTAATAAAACAGGAAAAGTTTGCCATATTTGCTTTATTATAGTTTAAATAAAATGCTTACTATTAGATATTTAACACTATGTATATGTTCATTTTTTTTGTTTTTTTAATTAGAAAGTAAATATAGTATATATTTATGATATGACATAATGTTTCGATATATTTTTACATTGTGGAATGGCTAAATCAATCTGTTTAACACATGCATTACTTCAAATATTCTTATTTTGTGGTGAGAGCACTTAAAACCTATTATCTTAGCAACTTTCAAGTATACAATATATTGTTATTAGCAGCAGTCATCATGATATATAATAGATATCATGAAGTTATTCCTCATGTCTATCTGAAATTTTCTATATTTTGACCAGCATCTCCAAAATTCCCAACATATAGTCTCTGGTAGCCACCATTAAATGTCTATTTTGACTCTTTTACACTCCACATGCGAGATCATGTGGTGATAGTCTTTCTGAACCTGGCTTATTTCACTTGGCATAATGTCATCCAGGTTTATCCATTTTGTCACAAATGACAAGATATCCTTATTTTTAAACAATAAGTAGCATTTCATTTTATCCCAAATTATCTTGATCTATCCATCCCATGATGAACACTTATGTTGCTTTTATGTGTTGGTTAATGTGAGTAGTGCTCACATAAACATGGGAGTGTAGATAACCCCTTTGTATACTGATTTCAAATCCTTTGAATATATATATGCAAATAGGATTGCTGGATCATATGAGAGTTCTATTTTCATTTTTTTTTTTAAGAACTTCCATACAGTTTTTTATAATCGCTGTAGTAACTTACATTCCCACCAACACTATACAAGGATTCCCTTTTCTCCACATCTCTGACAACACTTGTTGTCTTTTTTGTTTTCATAAAAGCCACTATGACAGGCATGATGTGACATATAATTTGCACTTTTATTTGCTTTTTCCTGATGATGAGTAATGTTGAGCATTTTTCCATATACTCATTGGCCATTTATATGTCCTTTTTTGAGAAATGTATATCCAAGTATCTTGCCCATTTTAAAATCAGCTTTTTTATTGTTGTGGTTTTAAAATCCTTTTATATTTTGGATATTAGCTCCTTATCAGATGTATGGTTTGCAAATATATTCTCCCATTTCATAATTCGTCTCTTTGCTGTGTTGATAGATTCCTTTGCTGTGCAGAAGATTTTGTTTGATGTAATACCATTTGTCTTTTTTTGTTTTTGTTGCCTCTGTTTTTGGAGTTGTATCCAAAAAATCTTTGCCTAGGATAATGTCATGGAATTTTCCCCTTATGTTTTCTTCCAGTAGTTTCATAGTTGCAGGTCTTATCTTTAGTTCTTCATTTAATTTTGAGTTAATATTTGAATATTGTATGAGATAAGGGTATATATTTATTTCTCAGCATAAAGATATCCATTTTGAATTCCATGTTTGTTGAAGAGACTGTTCCTTCTCCATTGTGTGTTTTTAGCATCATTTTGAAAGATAAATTGACCATAAATGCTTAGATATATTTTTGGAATCTCTATTCCGTTCCATTGGTCTATATGTCTGTTTTTATATGAGTACCATGCTGTGTTGATTACTATAGTTTTACAGTAGATTTCAAATCAGGCAGTGTGATGTCTCCAGCTTTGTTCCTTTTGCCGAAGATTGCTTTGGCTAAATGGGGGCTTTTGTGGTGTCATACAAATTTTATGAATTGTTTTCCATTTCTATAGTATATGTCATTGGAAATTTGATAAAGACTGCAATGAATATTTAGATTGCTTTGAGCAAATGAACATTTTAACAATATTAATTCTTCAAATCCATGAATACTGGTTAACTTTCTATTTATTTGTGTCATCTTGTTTTTGGTTTTTTGTTTTTGTTTTTTTAAACAATGTTGTATAGTTTTTGGTGTACAGAATTTTTACCTCCCCGGTTAAATTTCTTCTTAAGTATTTTATTACGTAAAATAGGACTGTTTTCTTCATTTCTTTCTTGATAGTTCACTTTTAGTGTATAAAAATACTACTAATGTTTGTATGTTCATTTTGTGTCCTGCAAATTGACTGAATTCATTTATTAGCTCTAAAGTGTTTTGGTGGAAATCATAGATTCCTCTACATCTATAATTATGTCATCTGCAAACTGATAGTTTCACACATTTATTTCCAGTTCTGATGTCTTTTATGTTATTTAGTTAGTTACTTAATTTTTGCCTAATTGATCTAGCAAAATTTCCCAGTAATATGTTAAATACAAGTGTAATATGGTTTGGCTCTGTATCCCCACCCAAATCTCATCTTGAATTATAGTTCCCATAATCCCCATGAGTCATGGAAGAAACTCGGTGGGAAGCAACTTAATCATGGGAGTGGTTACCTCCATTCTGTTCTCAATGTATTGAGTGAGTTCTCACAGATCTGATCTTTTTATAAGGAGCTCTTCCCCTTTTTGCTCAGCATTTATCCTTCCTGCCATCATGTAAAGAAGGATGCATTTGGTTCTCCTTTTGCCATGATTACGTTTCCTGAAGCCTTCCAGCCATGCAGACCTATGAGTCAATTAAACATTTTTCCTTTACAAATTACCTAGTCACAGGTAGTTCTTTATTAGCAGTGTGAGAACAGCCTAATACAAAGTAACAAAAGTGTTCACATTCTTGTTTTATTACTAATCTTAGAGGAAAAGTTTTCCTTTTTTCACTGTAAAGTATAATGTTAGTTATGGGTTTGTCCGGTATGGCCTTTATTATGTTAAGGTATATTTATTTTGTAGTTAATTTGTTAAGAGTTTTTATTATAAATTGATGTTAAATTTTGCCTTTTGTCTTTTCTGCATCTTTCTAGATTATCATATGGTTTTGTCCTTCATTCTGTTAATATTGTGTATTACATTTATTAGTTTACATATTTCAAAACACCTTTACCTCCCAGAGATATATCCCACTTGATCCTCATGAATGATCTTTTTACCATCCTGTTGAATATGGTTTCCTAGAATTTTCCTAAGAGGTTTTGCATTATGTTCAAGAGGGATATTGGTTGGAAGTTATTTTCCTTTGGTGTTCTTATCCAGTTTTGCATCACAGTAATGCTAGCTTTCTAAAACTTGTTTGAAAGAATTCAAAAAAAAAAAACAAACAAACAAAAATAAATAAAATAAAATAAAAAAAGAAAGAATTCCCTCCTCTTCAACTTTTTGGAAGCGTTTAAGAAAGATTGGTATTAATTCTACCTTAAATATTTGGTAGAGTTTAGCAGTGAAACATCAGGTCTTAGTTATTTCTTTGACAGGAGAAACTTTATTACAGAATCAATCTCATTATTCATTATTAGTCTGTTTAGATTTTCTATTTCTTCATGATTCAGTCTTGATAAGTTTTATATATATAGAAATTTGTTTTTTATTCTATGTTATCCAACTTGTTGGCATATAATTTTTCATAGTTATCTCCTATAATCCTTTGTGAATCGGTTGTATCAGTTGTAATGTATCTTCTTTCACTTCTGATTTAATTTATATGAGTCTTCTCTATTTTCTCCTAACTTAGCTAAGGGTTTACAAATTTTGTCTTTTCCAAAAAACAAATCTTATATTTATTAATCTTTTCTATTGTTTGTCCAGTCTTTATTTATTTCTGATCTTTATTTTTTCTTTCTTCTAGTAACTTTGGACTTAGTTTGTTCTTCTGTTTCCTTGAGTTTAACATTAAGATGTTTTTTTGGGAATCTTTCTTCTTTTTTGAGGAATTTGGTCATTGCTATATACTTCTCTCTTAGAACTGCTTTTGCTGCATCTCACAAGTTTGGTAGTGTTTTCACGTTTGTTTATCTGAAGGTATTTTTATATTATTTTCCCACATATTTGTGAATATTTTAAAATTTCTCTTATCATTGATTTCTAGTTTCATAACACTGTGGTTGAAAAATATCCTTGATATGATTTCATTCTTTTTAAATATGTTAAGACATTTTTAAAGCCTAACATGATCTATCCTGGAGAATATTCCATGTGTACTTGAGAGAAATGAGTATTTTACTATGTAAAATGGAATGTTCTGTACATGTCTTTTAGGTTCATTTAGTCTAAAGTGAAGTTCAAGTCCAATGTTTCTTTATTGATTTTATATCTGAATGATATGCCCATTATTGAAGATGGTTCTTGTATTACAATCTCTTTTTCTCTACAGAAAGAGAGATATTATATATTATATATTGTATATATTGTATATTTGGATGCTCCAATGTTGGGTCCATATACATTTATAATTGGAATAACTTTTTGATGAATTGATCCCTTAAACTTTTTGGTCTCCTTTTACAGTTCTCCCCCTTAATTTCTATTTTGTCTTATATAATTATGGCTACACCTGCACTGCTCTTTGTTGATTTGCATGTGCATGAAATATCTTTTCCGTCTTTTTATCTTTTAATTTATGGTGTGCTTAAAGGTGAAGTGAATATTTTATAGGTAGCATGTAGTTGGGTGTTGTTTAACCAAACCATTTGGCAATTCTATATCTTTTGATTAGAGAATTTAATCCATTCACACTCAAAGTAAGGACTCATTATTGCCATTTCTTTTTTGTATATCCTTTGCTTTTTTCTTTCTTTCTTTCATGCTGTTTTCCTTCGTAATTAGAAAATTTTCTCTAGTGATCTAGTAGCTTTGATTAACTACTCTATCTTTTATGTTTCTACTATGGGTTTTAGCTTTGTGATTACCATGAAACTTGGGTAAGACATCTTATAACGAACTACTTTAAGCTGATAGAAGCTTTACCACATAAAATAACTCACACTTTTCCATCAACATCCCCGAATGCCAGCATTTAATTTTTGGTGTCACAATTTACATCTTTTTATAGAGTATATTGTTCAACAAATTATTGTCTATTATTATTTTAATAGTTTTGTCTTTTAACCTTCATATTTAAGATATAAATGATTTACACACCATAACTATAGTATTAGAATATAACAAATTTGACTGTTAATTCACATTTACTAGTGAGTTCGATAAATTTACTTTTTTTATGTTATGTTACTAATTAGTATCAATTTCTTTCAGTTTGGAGAACTCTGAAATCTCTTTAGCATTTCTTGTAAGACAGGTATAGTGGTGATGACCTCGTTTAGGTTTGTTTCTCTAAGAAGGTCTTTATACCTTCTTTATTTGAGAATTAGAGCTCTGCTTGGTAAAATAATCTTGGTTCCCAGTTTTTTCTTTTTTTTTTTCTTTTTCTTTATTTTTTCTTTCAGAACTTTGAATATATCATGCTATTTCCTGGCCAGTAAGATTTCTGGTGAGAAGTTCACTGCTAATCTTATTGAAACTCTCTTACATGTGATAACGATTCTTTTCTCTTGCTGCTTTCCAGATTCTCTTTGTCTCTAATTTTGGCAGTTTGATTATATAATGTCTTGTAGTAGATTGTTTAAATTTCATCTAATTGAAAACCATTGACCTTCCTATACCTGAATATTTATATTTTTCCTTAGATTTGAAAAGTCTTATGTTATTATTTTTTAAAGTAATCTTTCCACTCCTTTTCTCTTCTTTGAAATTCTATATTTTAAAGTTTACTCTCTTGATCATGTTCCATATATTCTTTAAGCTTTCTTCATTTTTTTCTCTTCCCACTGTATGTTTTCAAGTACCCTGTCTTCAAATCCAAAGTTTTTTCTTCTGCATGACCAATTATACAATTGATAATAGTATTGTAAAGGTGATGCTTTGTTCTTTGGCTATCCGAACCCCAAAAGCAACAAGAATGAAAAATAAACATGCAAACTTTATATCTGATGAAATCTAAAGAAACTTGAACCCCAAATCACAAAAACAGAAAAAATAATTTGTGAAAATCAGAGATCACTAAACAAAAGAGTAGGACAAATAATTGCCAATGGTTGATAATCTCAGAAAGCTCCAACATAATACACTATACACAGATGAAAGATGCAGTAGAAGGAACTGCACCAATATTTCAGTGGTGTGGGTCATGTACTATTCACCTGAGCTCTCCTAGATTGACTAGCTCTATAATGTAAAGGAGACAGTAACCATGGAAAATTTAGGCACTATTTATTTGTAGAAAGTATTGTAATTATTGTTATATGGTATTGAGCAGAAAAGATAAATGATGAAATGAACACTCATACAATTTTCTGTTTTCAATGACTATGCTGTTAGAAAGAGGAAGGAAGGAAGAAAGGGAGAGAGGGAGAGAGGGAGGGAGGGAGGGAGGGAGGAAGGAAGGAAGGAAGGAAGGAAGGAAGGAAGGAAGGAAGAAAGAAAGAAAGGGAAGAGGAAAGCAAATAGGAAGAAAGGAGGAGTGAGTTGACATGGAACAGGGCTTGACATTATTTTTTTCTCTGTTGGACTAGAGGGCAAATAATGTAACTTTGTTGGTCATATCATCTCTGTTGCAACTATTCAAATCTGCCAATGTGGTGCAAAATTAGTCATAGACCATATGTAAATGAAGCACGGCTCTGTTTTAATGAAACTTTATTTGTAGACACTAAATTGATTTTTGTAAAATTTTCACATAAGAAAAGCTATTTCTTGGAGTTCTAAAAAACCATTTAAAAATTTAAAATGTGTTTTTATCTCATGACTATATACAAATAAGAATTGGGAGTGATTTATTTTCCAGGAAATAGTTTGCTGATTCATGCCACCGAGCATATAAAAATAATGAACACAATTAAATATCACAAATTAAATAACACTGTATATATTAAGGTCATTGCTCATAAAAAGCAGTTATACAAAATAGAAATATAAGAACAAAGAAGAGATTTTTGAGACAAGAATACATAAAATGTGAGCTGGAAAACTTTATGAAGGAAGTGGAAAAAATCGCTTAAGTATATGTAAAAATAGTGACAGTATAAATAAAAATAAGTATATATTTATGAAAATATTGTAAAAAGTCAAAGAAAAAGTAAAAATAGATTTGGGGAAGAAAAGCCACTTATGGTTATGAGAATCTAAGCAAACACAACATACATATTTCTCAAAAGAAAGAATATGGAATAATGGAAAAGAAAAATATTTTGTGTGATATAATTCTTATAAATTTACAAGGCAGAGCCAATAGAGTTTTCTTATGTTATTGTTCTTATTTTCACTGTTATTGTTCTGATTTTACTTTGAGATAAAGATAGCAGTAAGTGAGTCCTAGTTTTGGCTAAGGGATTGAAAATATAGAGTGAAAACAGAAAACAGCAATTACATTAAATATTGAGGTAAAGATAGGAAGTTTAGCTTTTCTAATGATAGTTTGGGATATTTACATTCATATTTTAATTTGCTTAATGAATTCAAGAAATCCAAGAATTATTAATTGTTAATTAGTAATTCAATCATGTTTTGTGAACACTTCTAATATTAGCCATATCCAATTAAACTTCTTGTCTATACCATAGCAGGTTTTAATGAATCTGAGCTATCCTTACCACACTATTTGGAGGAATACTTTAAATGAATATATCATCCAAATATTTTATTGAAAATAAGCTAGAAATTATAGAATTTCAGGAAAAATATTAGAAATTGAATCAATGTCTATGACTTCTCTTTAAAATAATGGTTTCACAAATATTGCCAATAATGTGTATATTGGCAATATTGGTTAGCTCATTAATCATCCTTTATTTACAGATATAATATGGTCATTGATAATATTCCTCAGTATATTTGAATATCTTTATCAATATCAACTTCATTGTCTTAGAAATGTGATAAAATTTCATGTAAAATTTATTTCTTAAAAATCAATTTACTATTTTTAATAGATGAGTGTAAATAAATAATAAAAGGATCACCAACAAATACATCTCTCACATGCTAAAATACCAAAAGAGGAGAACCACCAATCTTCTAAAAATTGCTCAATTGGCTATTGATAATCTTAAAATTCATCTCAGAGCTACATCTACAGGTGTCATTATCAAATAATGAAGCCTTTAGATTGATGAGATCTAAGAAAGTTTCACATTACAGAAAATTTCCCTTCATAGAAACTTGAGTGATAGTTTTGTTCTACTGAAACACAAGTACTTGTTTCTCTTAGTCAAACAGAATATATTGAACAAAGACATATAATAATAACAGTAATATTTCATTTCTATAATGGCCTCACAAATATTTCAAAAAGACTTGTGACAGGACTTATGACAATTTTCACAGTAACACAGCATTTTTAAGGTAGTTGTCATTTTTGCAAAGGTAAGATTACATTCCTTTATAATATTTTTATAAGATTACTATGGTGCTTTTATATTATCTACAAATTATGAATTTATAGATCTACCTTTCTTTTCCTTCCCACCTATTACTTTCAGAATAGGTCATTTTCACATGAAGATTAAGTAATTATAATTTTTTTTTTTTTGAGACGCAGCTTTGCTCTTGTTACCCAGCCTGGAGTGCAATGGCATGATCTCGACTCACCACAACCTCCGCCTCCCGAGTTCAAGCGATTCCCCCACCTCAGCCTCCTGAGTAGCTGGGACTACAGGCACGCGTCACCATGCTGAGCTAATTTTTGTATTTTTAGTAGAGCTGGGGCTTCACCATGTTGACCAGGATGGTCTCGAGCTCTTGACCTCATGATCCACCCACCTCAGCCTCCCAAAGTGCTGGGATTATAGGCATGAGCCACCGCGCCCAACCACTAATTATAATTTTTAAATAAATCCTTCTTTTATCCCAACAACTAACATTTGGCAGGGTGCAGTGGCTCACACCTGCTCAATTCTAGCGCTTTGGGAGGCTAAAGCAGGTGGACTGCTTGAGTTCAGGAGGTCGAGACCAGTCTGGGTAACATGGTGAAACCCATCTCTACAAAAAATACAAAAATTAGCCAGGTATGGTGGTGTATGCCTATAATCCCAACTTCCTGGGAGGCTGAGACAGAAGGATCTATTGAATCCAGGAGGTGGAGGCTGCAGTGAACTGAGATTGTGCCACTGTATTCCAGTCTAGGGGACAAAATAAGACCCTGTATCGAATAAAAGTCAAATAAAATAAAATTTGAGGACACATGACATTCAAAATTGCATCATGTATTTCAAATTAATTTTGTTTTTTAAAATTACCCCCAAAGGAAATACACATTGTGATGGGCGTATATGTGGGGTTTAAAATATTGTGATTTGATAAAATCATGGATCTATTTAAAAAATATTTTAAGGTCAAAATCCATAAAATTAAAGTATAATTAGAAAAAAAAATTATATTCTACCTGAAACTGAGATTATTATGCTTGATTTTAAGATAAAGAGAAAATCAATAGTACAGAAATCTGTTTTCATAGCAGAAGCTCTTTCAACCTCTTAAAATAATTTAATAACAATGTAACTAAATAATTTTAAAAAATGAAGACCATGTTAATGAACTGTAATTTCAACTGGAACAAGTATCGAATGCATGCTTTGCAAAGAAAGAAAATATTAGGTGTGCATGGAACTAGCAATTACTGCAGTGAGATCTAAATCAAGTTGTATTGATGAAAGACTAAAAACCTACAGAATATTGTTCAAAGGAGATTAAATTTAAATAAATCAAAGTAAAAGGAACACAGTCAAGCAGTTTAAAATATATTTGATGTGAATCATAATGTTTCTAAATTTTATACCTACTTGGCCTGAGAAATATCTGCACTTCTTTTTTTATCTCAAGTATTTCATTTACTTATGCATAGGCGATATAGATATAAGTATAAAGTTTAAAGAGATTCAGTGTTTGATGAGCTGTATTATTTTCACTTATTTAATTGCCATGCTCACTCTTTTTCTACATACTTTCTGCTTTAACATTTCTGACCACTTAATTTTTGGATAGAACTTTTTGATACATCACAGTCTCCATTTCTGGGGGCCAGTGGGAAAAGGAGATAGCACTGCTGAAAGAGTTTAACCTATCTCAGAAAATGAATAGAAGGTAGCAACCTTGCACAGCTGGTTTTCCTTTAGATGTACAAAAACTCTTAGCAATTATTGCATTTTTTTCTATAAAAATGTTTGTACATCTATCTATCATGGTAGGCGGAACCTTTCCTTCTGATACTTAGAATTTTATTTTCACTTGTTAATCATTACTGATAGATTCTGAAAAACTTAATATTTTGTTGCAGCAGAACCTGAAAGTCTGGCCTTATTCATGAATTCCTCTCCCATCCCAAACTGTCTCCAGAATCTAGTCAAATGAGCTAATTTTTTGGAGAACATTAGTTTTTAACTCTCATAATGCTAGCAATCATTTTCAGAAATTCCATCTTCACTGTCCTGAAATTTTAAATTTAGAATAATATAATCTACATACTAATATATTTTCAAAATCAATAGTATAACAAAAAGGTTAAATCAGATAATTTACAGAGAACTAATCTGTATTCAAAATATAATGCTTGGTAAAACTGCCACGATACACTTTGGAAGAAAGTCACTATATGCAATGTACACCAAAGAAACAGAGATTAATTCTACTCCTCCTTCATTGCAGTGGCCACATAAATTATTTTAAAACTGTATGGAAAATTTGATATACATACATACTGTTCTCCCCTATTTATTTACTTATTTAATTATTTAGTTATATTGGTATGTACTCATGAATAATTATTTTATACTTTTGGGCATAATTCAATACACATCTTTGCTTGTTCAAATTGTTTGACCTTTGCTCATTGCAAGCTCTTTCATTTGGCTCCTCTACCCCTTTAACTTATCACCATCAATGTGTGTGCCTCTGTGTGTGTGTGTGTGTGTGTGTGTGTGTGTGTGTTTGTGTGCCTGCATGCTCAAGTGTGTATCTGCTCTTAGTTGCTGGTACAACGAGATGTTCCAGGCTTAGTATGTTTCCTGTACCAGTCCTAGAATTATCCATTTCTTCCAGAATCCCTAAGTGTTTTTAATGGAGAAAGATTTTAGAAACCAAAATCTGAATACTAGGTGTGCTCAAGATGTCTCTATTTGATAATAATTATCTCACATATCTTGAGACTATACAGATGATATTTCTGGCTCCTTAAATACTGTAAAATTTGCAGACTTTCTAGAATTTCTGGCTGCTTTAAAGCTTCTTCTGATTATTAAATACACTTCCAAATAGCCTTATTAAACTCTTTGGTCATTTTAGAGAAAGACAGTGCTATATAGTAGTTAAGGACATGACCTGCAAAGGTGTGAATTTCAGTTTCATCATTAAATGACTGCATGACCATGGACAGACTATTCAATTTCTCTGTGGCTTTTTCATCATCTATAAAATAGTAATATAAATATTGCCTGGATTGTAGAATTATAGGGATTGAATGGATTAATCTATAAAAAATTATAAAACAGTGCTGGCATATAGTAAGCAAACTGCAATGTTCGATATTGTTATCCATATCCTTAGAACTAGGAATATTTTTTAATTGTTTATATTAGTATGTATAGGAGTTTGATTTCACAGGAAATGCAAGATATGGACAGACATACAAACACTAAACAGTATATTATTTTCCATTCATGTATTTATTCATTCAACATAAGCTTATTGAGAATCTACCATGTGTTCTGCAGAGACACTTAGGGTACAATGAAAAATAAACGGAGAAATTCTGCTCTCACGGAGCTTACATTCTAGTAGAGACAGGAAGGAAAATAAACAAAGGGACATATAATTCCAGGTGATGATAACTGCTAAACAAAAGTCAAGTAGGGAGACAATAGAGACAGCTCCTCAGAGGGTTAGAATGCCTGGTATTTTAGAGCATGATCATTAAATGTAAGGGGCTTTTGAACAAAATTATGAATATGATAAAGAAGTAAAGCCCTGAAGATATCTTTCTGAAAAGTGTTTCAGGCATAGGGAACAGGAAAGTGGTCAGAAATGAGAATGGGTGGTAAGGAACAGCTAGATATCATGTCTTTATAGGAATGTATTTTAAGTATGATAGGAATCCACCAAAAAAGAGAAAATCTAAATTATGTTTTGGCAAGATCACTGTAGCAGCTGTGTAGAGAATGGACTATGGGTGTAGGTGGGGGAACCTGTTTATAGGTTTAGTTTAGGGAAGAGATGAAGATGATTTGAAATAGGGTGATAGTGCTGCAGGAGCTGGTTGAACTCATTATCTTTTTTAAAAATTATCTATTTTGATTACAGGAGAACAAAAGCGATCACTGGGACGTGGAGATATGAGAGTATAGATCAGCTGGTTTTAGAGTTTAGTAGCCATCATACGCGAATGGATTGTTAAAACACAGATTGCTAGGCTGCACAGTCTATGATTCTGATTTAATAGCCCTGAAATGGGACCTGAAAACATGTATTTCTAACAAGTTTCCCGGTTTGGCTGATGCTGAGGCACATTTTAAGAACCTTTACTTTAGAAGATGAGAGGTGATTCTATTACTTACAGAATGTAAATTATAACTTCTTTTTATTAAAATCCATTTTCATTTTCATTTTGTTTTTAGCATTATGTTCTGTAGTGGACATGATTTTGGTAGAATAGGGCAGATATATACATATATATTAAAAATTGGTGATAATATACACATACTTTAGCTATTGGCCAAAAATGTCTTACAAATGATATGTAGTATTTATTATTTATTTATCTATTTTTATTTTTATTTTTTTGAGAAGGAGCCTCACTCTGTTACCCAGGCTAGAGTGCAGTGGTGCAATCTTGGCTCACTGCAACCTCCACCTCGGGGGTTCAAGCGACTCTCCTGCCTCAGCCTCCTGAGTAGCTGGGATTACAGGCAGGCGCCACCATGCCCGGCTAATTTTTGTATTTTTAGTAGACATTGGGTTTCACTATGTTAGCCAGGCTGATCTCGAATTAATGACCTCAGATGATCCGCCTGCCTCGGCTTTCCAAAGTGCTGGGATTACAGGCATGAGCTACTGCACCTGGCTAGATAACAAGTAATTTAAAAGTTCAGAGACTATAATTCTCTGGGAATGGGTTTAAATTTAAGTTATAGTGTGTGTACTTGTGTATGTGTTAATTGGTTAGGAAGAGTAGCTGTTGGGTAGTGAATATAAAACATTGAAGAAATAATTATCTAGGATTACTAAAAATGGATAATTATATCTCAAGTTATAAATAAACAACTAGAAGCTCATAAAAGCATTGACTAAAATAAAGAAATTGAAAAGTTCTGAGTTCAATTTTGCTTACTTTTGATAATATATAATATTTCATGTATTAGATTTTCAATGATCAATAGAGCATCTAACTTGTGATCCCTCATAGCTACTTTACTATATAATAACTTAGTAACTTGACACATTAAATCAAGAGCTTTGGCTACCTTTATATTTTAATTTTCATTTATAAAAATTGTATATTAGTGAATGCATTCGCTCTTTCCTGGGTATATATTGCCTATTGACTTATTTTTATTTATTTTTAACATTAGATAACTGTAGATAGTCTAAAATTCAGTTCATAAATTTTCTTATTAATTGAACAAAATAGTTTTAAAATATTCGTTTAATTGATTTTAAGTTTGTGACTGACTTTTCAAAATGGTTACAAAAATTTTAATTCTTTCAATTCAAATATTGAAACACTGAGTGAAAAACAAAACACATTTAAATCATTTATTTGTACACATTAATCAATTTAGATAAATGTTCAGTCAAATGATTGTTGCAACTGGCTTTGAGTCCAGGGCCCTGAAATCTGTTCTCTTGTGAAAGTCTTTTTGCAAACATGGATTTGTAACACATTTCTTCAACATAATTGTGCATTCCCTGACATTTTACTATAATTTACTTTAATTTGGTTCATTATTTCTACTTTATCTAATTGAAGTTAAAATGTTTAAGACTTATTTTTTAATACAAGGCCCACAGTCAGAAGTTCTCAGGGTGGGGTGGAGGGCTTATGGAGTGAGGACAAGTATGAGTCATAAAGGGCAAAACAGAATAAATGTGCCCTGTAAGACTCCACTATGCATTTTGGTCTGGTTTTTAAAGCTTCTACTTTGTAAAATGAGTAATATTGCCATTGAAAGAAGATTCCTTTTGTTCTTTTTATGTCCCAAGCTTCATTAGCTTTCATTTTCTTACATTGAATTTCAAAAGTCATTTTGCTGCCCATGTTCCTGGTTTGTCCAAGTTATTCAAATTTTTAATGTTCAGCTCCTTTTCAGTGATTGGCTTACTGCTCTTTTCCAACTAGCAGCAGTTACATTCCTTCCATGTGCACTCCACCAGGTCCTTGCTCTACCAAGTCCTTGTGTTGGCAGCCGTTTCTCTGCCCTTCTGTTCAATGACACTGACTGGGAAACACTTCATTCCCCACTGCTCAGCAAGTTTTTATTCCACTTGCAGGTTAACCTTTACTAACCTGTATTTTCTAGTGACTACAACTCTATAGAGTTCTTAAAAGAGTCAGGTAAATCTAGGGCTCAGTTTTTGTGCCCTAAATATTGAGGATGTATTGTACTTATATACAGTTCTTTTGCTTGGAGGTTTTGTCAAGTTTTGCTGAATGTACAACCTAATTAAGTGTTAAAACACACACACACACACACACACACACACACACACACACTTAACAAATAGCTTTCTCTGAATTTGATTTACTAAGAGCTTGCCTGCTTTTAAAAGCAAAATACATTAATGGAATCTGTTAATTTATTATTCAAATTCTCTCTCCTTTCAACCACACCCTTATCAATTTAGGGCAAAACAAATAATTTCCCAAGCAATGTTGCCCCTAACTTCATGTGGAGAGCTAAAACTGTGTATGGTTTTGTATTTCTTTTGACAAAAAAAGTTTTACTGCATTACATTTGGTTTTGATAATGCAAAAAGAATCCTAATACTTCTGATGCATTGGACTACAGATATACAGTATTGTAAACATTAATGTACATAAAACAGAATTTTTTATTTTTTATTTTCCTAACCTTAGTCATAAGAAAAAAAGTTATTTTAAAAATTCATAGTCCAGTCTAACTTATCAATTATGACTTGTTTAAAACAACAAATTTTGAAGTCATTCTTATTAAACGGCAAAGTTTTAATGGCTATCTAATTAGTGTGATGTATCACAAGGCATTCTATTTTAGAGGAAACATGAAATAGGTCATTGATGAACCATTGAAAAAAGAACTCACTTATAGCCTCTTCAAAATCAAATATCAATAATTTTCTAGAGAATGTATTTGAGCTTTCGTTTTCATAGATACTTAGATATGATTTCCACATTTCAAATACTCAATTTTCATAAAATAAAAATGAGAATACAGTATAATGAGCCAGCTTTCCAACAAAAATGATACACCAGATACCTCTTAACTCACCTTCCTATGCTCAAGGTTAATTTAATGTAGCAGTTAGTTCTTACTCATTCCATGTGAATGGAATACCTCTTAACTTACATTTCCTGTGCTCAATGTGAGTTTCACCTATCTGTTAGGGCTCTGTCATTCCCTGTGCTGTCTGCTAAACAATATTTCAATTTTTATCAGCATTGGTTTTTCATTGGCATATGCATATGTTTTTGTATATTTTTGAATATTATATTTTATTCTTTTTATCTTATAAAAATATATGTTGAAAAAATTGGTATTTGTAATACAGCAATTAAGATTATAAAAATCAATAGGCATGTTCAAAGTACTGATTGTTATATCTTAATGAGTTACTTTTTGGGCCTAACTTGTCATTTGTATTCAATTATGAATGCAAAAATAGAACATGTAAGAAATTTTAGAAATATGTTAGAGAATTACCCTACCATTACTGAAAGGTAAGGTAATTGAACAGACTGCAGATTCCTTGCATACTATGTGAAATTTCCCTTGACTAAAGATCAGATGAAGGCTTTTCTTACTTATCTCTGTCTCTGCACTGAAAGAAAGAAAAAGTAAAACCAGTTTTTCTATATTAAATGACAATTTTTGATCATATCAATTT
The DNA here is from genome assembly GCF_001604975.1 of Cebus imitator. Lineage (NCBI taxonomy): Eukaryota > Metazoa > Chordata > Mammalia > Primates > Cebidae > Cebus > Cebus imitator. Next base: position 3,132,760 of record NW_016107337.1, read on the forward strand.
TCTTAATACTAATTTAGACTATTTTATCTAATCAAAATAAATGTCACTGAATTTCCATTTTTCCCATGCATTTACATATCTTGTCATAAGTTGAGCATGTGATTATATCATGACATTATTAAATAGAAAACTAACTCAAATGTGGAGTTTATGGTGATTAAGATGAATAGATGTCTCTGAAGCAAATTTATTATGCTCTAAATAGCTGTTCACATTTCAAAGGCAGGATTACTCAAGCTAAAATATAATCTCAACAAAAACAAACTCATTTATCTTTTCTATGTTATTACTTTGTTTGGAATAACCACTAAAGTAGTCACCCCAACCTTCAATGAATTATTTTAATGGTATTCATAAACTTGGAAAAGATCTGGTGTATCATTTTTGACTGTGGAAAAGCTGGCTCAGTTTCTAACCATCTTGAAAAAATGGGCAGCTCTATATTGTAACACCATAATTACAGCAAATATAATAGTAATTCAAAACGAACCTTGCTGGAACTATTAACTTCAAATCCAGTCATATCCTCTTTCATCCATATTTACATGGTATATGGTACTTGGTTATACATAAGAGTTTTGTTAATAAAGTTATTATGAACTTAAAAATTTTGAAAAAGTAAATATTTAAAGTATATAATGGTCAGTTTCTTTATAGAGCCAATGAATATTTCAGCTAAGTAAATGTAATTTTAAATATAATTACATGTATAGTCTGGAGACTTGCTACACGAACTATGATTCTCCGAACAGTTGCTGTATCACCTTAAACTTTGTTAGAAACACAGATTCCTGAGCTCTTCTTTAAACCTCCTGAATCAGAGCAGAGGTAATTGGAATCACCCAGGAAATTCCAATGCATGTGAAAGTTTGAGAAGCCCTCCTTTGTTTTATTCTCGATGTATTTAGAGATCAAAATTTATCCCAAATGCACCATTCAAGTGTGTCTGTGTCCACTTAGCGACTGGATGACAATAGTGGTTTCTGTTTATTTAACATTTATTTAGTAGGTATGTAGTAAGTCCTAGTACATGCTGGGTGCTGCACCGAGGTGTTGATTGAACAGAAATGGCCAAAACACTGCTCATGCCCTGGTGGAGGTCCAAGTCCAGGGTAAGAACAAAGAGAGAAATTGTTACACCTCAGTGTAACAGTGCTTTTTCTAACAACATAAGAGTTGTGAAATTCACCTCCATATGACAAAATTATTTTGAAAGTTGTGGAAATAATTTGACAAAAATTCTTGTCTATAAATTTCCTCCTAAACCCAAATAAACCACCAGCCTTCTTGGAAATTTGATAAAGAGTATGTTTAGCAAATTGTACTATAATTTGACTGATACATTGACATCTATTTGCATATAATTTAATATACATATCATAGAAATAAACATAAGGTAATGTATTTGTATATTCCATAAACACAATTTATGTTTACATTTTAAAGACAAGGAGATTAAGAACAAAAAGGTAATAACAAGGTCAAAGAATGGGTAAAAAGTCGACTTCAGATTCAACTTCATGCGTGCAAATAATGTAAATAAGTATTTTCTCACTAGATCTAATTAGAAAACATTCAAGAAGTTAAGAGCGTAACAATATTTTTTTCTCTGCAACTGTCATTTTTGGTTATCTTGCTGACAAATCTTTGATTAATGTATCATAGGCATCGTTTTATGACCAACTTTATAACATATAGGGCCAATTTATTTAATAGGATGTATAGCTTAATTAGATCTAAACACAACACTTTTTAAAGACATTCACTTCTGTGAAAAACTGGTAGAAAGGAAACAAACAATCTTCAATTCTTCATTCTATAATTTGAAATCAATAATCTTTAAAAAATATTTTAAAGATTTTTAACTCCGTCTTCTAATTAAGATACATTTTTAAACATTAAAACATCATTTCCTACATAAACTGTTTAGGAAGCTTTTAACTGCTGTTGTATTCAGGAAGCAATAGAATAAACTTGAAAGATTGGGCCCTCTAACAGAAGCAGATGGCCTGTCTGAGATTTTCCAGATCAGAAGCAAGCCTCATTTAAAAGCAGCCAGAAAGCAATGGATGGTATTCAAACCCTGAATGAAGGAGAACAAATATTATTTCTAGGGTTTATTTGGTAAAATCTGTGACATTTGGGCATGTGGATATGATAGAAAGAAAGAATTTTAAAGCCATCACTGAAACCTGTCCATTTGAATTAGATGATCCATTCCCTGTAATTAAAACTAAGTAGTTGGTATGTGTTATAAGCTAAATTAATACAAATTAACCTAAAACCTTGGAAGGGACATGCCATGCTTATCTATATAGCATGACCCTGAAGAAGACATTTTACTATGTGAATAAGATTTCGTTGTTAAAAAGAAATGTCACTGGTAAATGCTGAACAAGACAAGTAAGTTTTTCAGAGGGTAAAGTGCATATTAATTAAATGTATATTAGCATGCTGAAGGCATCATTTGATAAGTGATGGCTTCCAGACAACTCAGTGGTGCCCTCTTCTATAGAAGAGTCACTCACTTAAGGGTGAGGACACTGTTCTTCAAGAACAGCCTATTTCATTTATAATCTTATTTGCTTCCTCTGTTCTTTAAAGAATGATGTAGTGAGGTTCAAATGGTCAGTATTTTAGGTTTGTGAATTGAAGGCCATAGGAAACAAAGGTAACATCCTTCTACATATTTACTATAACTTAGGACTAATTCATAGTGGTGGACACCTATCACAGGAAGTCAAGGCTGATCAAGCTTGTCATATTGATTTACTATAATGTTTACGATCTTCATAATAATTTCAGAAAAAGATTATTGATCTCAAATTGTAGAATGAAGAATTGAAGATTGTTTGTTTTCTTTCCACCAGTTTTTCACAGAAGTGATTGTCTTTAAAAAGTGTTGTGTTTAGATCTAACTAAGCTATACATCCTTTAAATAAATTGACCTTATATGTTTATAGTTGGTCATGAAAGGATGTTTATGATAAATTAATCAAAGATTTGTCAGCAATATAACCAAAAATGACAGTTGCAGTGAAAAAAAAATATTTTTACACTGTTAAATTCTTGAATGTTCTCTAATTAGATCTAGTGAGAAAATATTTATTTACATATTTTGTAAACAAACACATAGAAAAGTGTGTGTGTGTGTGTGTGTGTGTGTGTGTGTGTGTGTGTGTTTTAGGAAACCTTCCAAGAGACATTAGCCATAGGCTTCCTTTCATCTACTGAATTTGAATCCAGCTTTCTCTTTTCTTTTTTCCCATTTTAACCTTTCTCGTCAGGTTGCATTTTCATTTTATCTTTATCTTATATTAATTTTCATCTTTTCCTCTTCTGTTCCCACATGCTGTATTTAAATGTTTATTCTCTCCCTTTTTTCCTCTTATTCCCTTCTTCCACTACAACTTATATTATTTTCCCTTGTCCTTTGTTTTCTTGATCTTATTTTTTTCTCCCCATTATGGCTTTATTAAAATATAATGGACAAGTACAATTGTATATGTTGACAGTATCTGATGATATTGACAATGTGTAAGGTGATATTTTGATATACGTATACATTGAAAATGCTTGTATCAAGCATATTAACATATATATTTCCTCGCATAGGTATCATTGTTTTTTGTAGTGAGAAAACCTAAGATCTAATCTCTTAGTAATTTTCAGATGTATGACACATTATTATTAATTTTGGCTGTCATATTGTATAACAGATTAGAAACTATTCATCCTGCAGAGCTGAAACTTTGTACTCTTTGACCAACATCTCATCCTTTTCACTTCTCATCCCCTTGGAAGCCCTATTCAACTGTCTGACTCTAGGGGTTCAACCTTTTTAGGTTCTACATATAAGATCATGCACTATTTGTCCTTCTGTACCCAGCTTAATTTTCATTGGTATAATGTCCTTTAGGTTCATTTATTTTTTTGCAAATAGGAGAATTGGGGTTTTTCTTGCTTAAGGCTGAATCTATTACATTGTCTATGCATATTATGTGTGTATATGTATATATGTATGCATATATTGTTGAATTTATTCATTTATTCGGTGATAGACATTTAGGTTGATTCCCTATCTTGGGTCTTACAGATAATGTAATGCTGTAGTGGACAAGAGAGTGCAGATGTCTTGTTCAGATTCTGATTTCATTCCTCATATGTATACTACCAGAAGTGAGATTCCTGGATCATATGGTTGTTCCATTTTTTAATTTTTTTGAGAAACTTCTTTACTATATTTCATAATATCTGTACTAATTCACATTCCCACCAACAGTGAACAAGCCTTGCCTTTTTTCCACGTTTGCCAACACTTGGTATATTTCATCTTTTTGATGGTAGCTATTCTCACAGTTATGAGATGATGTTTCATTGTGATGTAATTTGCATTTCCCTGATGATTAGTCAAGTTAAGCATGTTTTCATAAAGCTGTTGATCATTTGTATGTCTCCTTTTGAGAAATGTCTATTCAGTCCTTTGTCCATTTTAAAATCATGTTATTTGTTGTCTTACTATTGAACTGTTTGTATTTCTTTTATATGTCAGATATTAACTACTTATCAGATGTATTATTGGCAGGTATTTACATCTATTCTGTACGTTGTCACTTTAATCTGTTGACTGTTGATTGTTGGTTGTTTCCTTTGCTCTGCAGGAAGCTTTTAACTTGATATAATCGAATTTGTCTATTTTTGCTTTTGTTGCTTGTGCTTCTGGGGTTACATCCAAAAATATCTTTGTCCAGATTAAGGTTACAAAGCTTTTATCTTTCATTCCTCTAGTGGTTTTATAGTTTCAGGTTTTATGTTTAAGTTTTAAGTTAATTTTGAGTTGATCTTTATGTTTAATATAAAATAAGGGTCCAATTTCATTTTCTACATATGATATCCAGTTTCCCAAGATCATGTAATAAATAAACTTTCCTTACTCCATTGTGTTATTGATATCTTTGTTGAAAATTACTTGACTGTAAATGTATGCATATATTTCTGGGCTCACTATTCTGGCTCATTGCTCTAAATATCTGTTTTTTTGCCATGACCATGCTGTTTTGATTACTATAAATTTGCAGTAGGTTTTCAAATCAGGTAGTGTGATGCCTCTGACTTTTCTTTATTTTTTTCTTTTTCTTTACTTTTTTATTTTTGGATCAAGATTGCTTTGGCTATTTGGGGTCTTTTGTGGTCCCACAAGAATTTTAGGATTTTTCATTTCTGTGAAAATAATGTCATTGGAATTTTGGTAAGGATTGCAATGAACATTTACTTGTAGATTGCTTTAGGTTGTATGGATATTCTTTCAATCCATGAACATGGGCATCTTTCCAATATCTTTGGTGTGTATTTGTTCAATTTCTTTCATCAATTATTTTATAGTTTAATGAGGATAAATCTTTCATTGAGACTGGAAAAAGGGTCCAGCTTCTTGCTGCTTGTAAAAGGAGCTAAATAATAATGAGGTGTGCTAGAAAGAAGGGAGACTTTATTATCCATGCTAGCAGGGGAAGAGTGGGTAGAAAAAATTTTCACTTTTCAGTTGGTGGAGGAAATACAGGGCTTTTTAAAGGGAGGGTTTGGAATACAGAAGTTGGGGAGGTGGGTAGTAGGTCCCAGGCAGTGTGACTTGCTCCAATGGCTCATCTTGAAATATGCTTCCCTGTAATGAAGGGGCTGATGCCTTCATGGGCCCAATCAGGTTACAAACTAATCACAGTCAATCTTGTAGTAAATCTCTAGCCAGGAGTGAGCTCTCATCTTGAAGTAATTTTTTATTGAAGAAAAAATTCTAGAGGTGTCTGGTCCATATCAGGATTTGACCCCTAAAGCTTCTAAGGACATATCTGACCAGACACATGAGCATGGTGTGTGCTTTACAAACACATGGGTAAATAATGTGCATAAGGAGAATAAAGTGGGAAAGGAAAGGGAAGGGAGTGGAGTAAAGAAAACAATCCAAGGCTCTAATACACAAGTGTAATTTATTTCAGAGCTACATCTTCAAACTGGGGAGAAAGGAGAAAACAAAAAAGAAAACTTTAAGAATGCAGTTTAAGGCTTAACAGTTTAAGCTGCTAAGCTGCTTGGTTACATCACCTCCTTGCTTAAGTATTTTACTTTTTTGATACTATTGTAACACCCCCTGTACTTCCGCTTGTTACTACCTCCCTGCTTTTTGATGTTTCTCCTTTCCCTCTTACTCCCTTCTCTTCTCTACCTCAACGATAATGATTTTCATATCCCAGTCATCTGCCTGATTTCAGTCTCTTGATTATCAACTGAGAAGAGTTTCAATCTTGTTTTATTGTTGCATTTGCTAAAGTTTTTCACAGAAATATTACTATGTATCTATATCTATATCTATCTATGTATCACAAAATCAGTAGAAGATATACATATATATACATATACACATATGTATGTATGAGAAATTGCCTCATGTGATTATGGAGACTGAGGAATCCCCAATTCTGCTGTGTGCAAGCTAGCAACCCAGGAAAGCTGGCAGTATGATTAAGTCCGAGGACATAGGTCTGAGAAACCAGGATTGTCAGAAAAGATGAGAGGAGATGTTCCAATTCAACTATGCAGGCAGGAAGCAAAAGTGGAAAATTCTTCCATCCTCCACCTTTTGTCCTATTTAATCTTTCAATGGATTGAATGATGCCCAGTTTCACACATTGAGGAGTGAAGTCTACTTGCTGAATCCACCCATTCAAATGCTGATTTCTTCCAAGGATACCCTCACAGACACACCCGAAATAGTGTTTAATCTGGACTCCCTGTGTCCATTTAAAATGACACATACAAGTAACCAACACATGATTTTGCTTGGAGTTTATTTGCTTTTAATGCATTTTGTTGCTGTTGCTTATAAGGTAGAACTTATTATTCTTCCAAAATTATCTATTTTTATTTTACTTTGAGTAATAGATAAATACAAGCTAAACTTCCTGTTCATTCTTAAATAATTTCAATATGATATAGAAATATTCAAGTGTAAGTTTTTTTTTTTTAAAGATTGAATTAGCTGTATTTGTTTCAATATTTTCTAAAGGTAATCAATTCATGAATAGCTACATTGCCGTAATTAGTTACATTGTATGATAGCCCTACTTTAATTAATTGAGGCAATTTCACAGTAAAATTCCTGTGCAAGGCAATGATTTGGAGGTTATTTTTGGTATCTTGTGCCACAAAACTATTATTGTCTATATTCTATTATTATTCTAAGTATTTCCTTCCATCAGTCAAATCCAGCCTTTGGGCTCATAACCATGAAATTATTTCAAAGATAGGGAACCTCTGCCTGACATTATCTAAGTACCAACGGTGTTAGTTAATGGGAACTTACCTAGTCCAAATGTAACAGACTATCACTATATATAGAAATGTGACAATAAGACATGAATGAAACAGTAGTTGATGACGGGGGGTTAATATGTATTTTCTTACAATTCTGAGATTTTATGATTATTTGGTTGACCTTCCAAATGGTGACATTCCTGTGACCCCACTTCGAGCAGTCAATTCACGAGTATTGATGGGTATAAACACAGGAGGTTAAAACTCGTGTGTGTGTGTGTGTGTGTTTGTGTGTGTGTGTGTGTGTGTATGTTTACATTTTGTCAGTTTATCAGCTGTCTCCACCCAGTATTTGAATAAAATTGTCATTTTAATAAATACCAGAGGACATAGGTAAAAAATGCAAGGAATGTTTAGAAACTCAAAACTTCCAGCTTTTTCCAGCTTTGCTGGAAAAAGACTTTGGAGACTTAAAAAACAACATACAATTAAATATATATTCTCTTAACTCAAATTTTTCTGATATGCTGTCTCCAAAGTATTTCTTGCCACTGTTTTTGTTCCTAGTTGTGCTGCTATTCCTCTGTCACTCCAGAACACTTGACCAGCCGAAACCACCTTTGCAAAATTATAGCTGACACAGTGAAATAGATTTAATCTACTATATTTCTGTTCTAAACTTTAAGCTGTTGTTGTTCCCTCCTGGGGGTAGGCTGGACTAACTTTGGGAGGAATTAATTTATAATGTATAGTTTAAAGCAATGATAATAGCAGCCCTTTTCTAAAGCAAACCTCCTTCTTGGCTGGGGCCTAGACTGCCTTTATAGGGCCAATAAACTAGCCACAAGGTTAGAAATTATAGTTTAGGAGCCATGCAGCTGGAGGCTACAAGATTCTGGCCCTCTCTAAACTGCTACTTCAACCAGTGCTTGAGATATTTTGCAGACCCAGCATTTTTGGATCAGACTCAGGACCCAGATGGATAAACTGGCTCATCTGATCTTGTGACCTCCACCCATGAATGGATTCAGCACAAGAGAACAATTTCAACTTCCCATGATTTCACTGGCTTCCCCCCACCCACCAAGTTGTCTTTAATTAAAACCTCTGATCCCCCGAATGCTGGGGGAGACTGATTTGAGTATTAATAAAAATCTGGTCTCTAGGACACTATTGTGTTTTTCCATATAAAATTCTCACTTGTTCTTGATACCCCTACAAGATAGCCAGGGCAATTATTATTCAAAGTCTGGAACAGGAGCTTGAGGTTGACACTACACAAGAAGTTTATTTATTTTATTAAATACAATGTTAGCTTACATAACATTAGAAAGAAAGACAATGCAAAAGCATTTACCTATTGACACTAATTTGTGATATAAAATCATATCACAATGCTTTAGAGTTCAATGCTTTAGAATAGGCTGATGCTAAGAAAAAAAGTCACATAGAAAACCAAACCATTAAAAAAGACCTGATAAATTTCTGATGATTGATTGGGGAAGCTCAAATCTCGGTGTAATTCAGCATCATCTCTATCTAATATTTGCACTTAAATGTTTACAGTGTCACTTAGTATGAGATAAGTACGTTGTAAGATAGCCTAGAAATTTTATTTATCTATTATGATTTTTTTTCTACTTTTCTTTGGTGCATTTTCTTGTACTACAACTTCAGACAGGCTCCTGCTGAGAAATGAAGGTAGACACAGCCATAGATCATGTTTTTGACAAGCCTAAGCTTGATGACCTATGCACAATATACTTACCTACTGCCTTTTTGCAACATCTTGACAAGGTCATTGTGCATTAAGAGGAAACATTCAGACTGTAACACCCTAATGCTCACTTTTCTTAAAGAAAGTGTGCAAAAAGGTATAATTTTAACACATCACCATCATTTCTGACTACATAGTAGGCAGTTTTGTTCATTGTAAGTCAACTTCTTGCATGTAAATACATCAATCAGAAAGTAAAGTGTTCCAAGTAATAGCCAGCTACAACTTTGAAAGATGCATTTGTTGACCTCTAAGTATCATTGTGGCTTGGAACTAAACCAGGTGTTTTCAAGTGTGTTTTGCAGTGGAGCCCTTTCATTAAGCACAGATTGAAAATGGAGTTGTTATGTACGTAAACATGTAAGTCCAGGGCTTGGAGGCCAGCTAGCTTGTTCCTCCTTCTACCATAATCATAACTAAGGCTTTAATCTCAGAAGACCCCAAGGATGCTATAGAGTAAAATTGGAAAAACCTCTTATTTATTGTCAAATTTTAGAGAGTATCAGGGTACTATAATAGCTGTGTGTGTAACCCTACAAATATATTTTGAACATCTATTTTAGCACCTAATACTGTGTGGACTACCTTACACATGCATATTGTCTACCTTCCTATATTTTAATTCAGAATTTTGTGCTTTTGTTCTCTTTCTATATATCACTCTCCACATTACCTGAATATAAGTTTGGCACAGTTGCATTGGATTGAACAGAGCAAATTAATAAATATTACTTAATATGGTTATAAAATCCATCATGGCAAACAATATTTCTGCATTAGTATTCCAGTTGTAAAATCCTAATACTTATGTGAAAAGAATATGAACCAAAAGCTGTAATTACTATACATCAGAATCTTTTCTGATTATCTAATCTTTTCTTTCTTGGCCTACAAAGTCTAATATCTGACTAGGGGTGCAATTTCCTCAAGGTGCAATTTCCTCAAGGTTATATTTCAGACAAAGACATCCTGGATAAATGGCATAGGACAGCAAAGAGGGAAATAAGGATGTACTTTAAATCACAACATAGTACTTATTTTTGATAGAACAGTCTCAGGATTGCCTGTTGACAAGCAGAGTAGAGCTTAGAGAATTCACCCGATAGTAACCATTTATGTTAGGAATACAAAATTCAGTCTTACATTCATAGGAATCTAAGTGTTGCTAGGATGTTTCTTTGTTTAGAGTCCATTGATTTGTTTTTCCGGATCCTAGACATTTAAGGCAACTAATAGCTGATAATAGTTTTACCTTATCTTTTAAAGCCCAAACAAGGAGGTGTTATGTATCATATTCTAATGCCTCCTTCCTAATATATAAATGTTTCAGTTCTCCAAAGTACACATATACATATAGAGAGAGTGTATACAAATAATATGCATATTTTTACCCCCACATTTTAAGTGTGAGAATATATATATGAACACACACATATGCATACATTCATACATATGTACATACATTTTACAGTATAGTATTTTATAATTAGGCTGATAGCTCTAATACATTCTGGGAAAACTGTGAGTTTGTTAACTTGTAAATTTAATCCTCTAACATGCTAATGAAAGAAAAATCCTACAATTAATAAATGCATAGACAAAGGTTATAAATGTTTATATAAAAGTGTATCCTTAAAAACATCTGCATAAGAAAAGAAATAAAATACTTCACAATCAATTATAACACTTTTACTGATGCTTTGCATTCCATCATTCCTCTTGAAAAGCTATTTAGCTCCAACAGAGGTATGCTAACCAACACGATGAAGAATCAAAATTGAATTTATGTGACTTATACTGGTTCATCAGTTCCTGTAATTAACATTTATGAAGCACAGACAGTTTCCAAAATTTTGCATAGAACATGAAGAAGATAAGTGTACTCCCTATTGGGATTCTGATTCAAAAGCTTTCTCAAGGAAACTTAATATTGGCCACTGTTAAATGAATGGAGGAATAAAAGAACCCTAGAGCTGAAGGATTTGGCTCCAAAGTTATTTATATTACGTAGGCTCGTGGCAGGCCTTTAATTTCATTCCTATGAACTATGTGTAAAATCTAACAGTGGATTGACATTAAAGACCTACCGCATTGGTTTCATTTTAGATATTCTGTATGTCTACTTTATATTTTGACTTCAAACTGTTGACAAACATAGAAAAATATTTTTTAACTCACTAAGCAATTACTCTGTGACTTGAAAAATCTATTTCTTAAACACACACACACACACACACACACACACACACACACACACAAAATCGGTCAATATTGAAAGACAAGTCTTACAAATTTGTAAATTGTGGGGTTTATAAACCCCACTGTGTTCACATTACAACACCTCATTCAAATTTGGATCTTCACAATACAATGATCTTGAAAACCCAAGTATTCTTATTCCCAGTTTTAGATGAGAAAACTGAATATGAGAATAAAAGACCAAAGGTCAACAGCAGAATTTGGATTTGACCTAGCTTATTTCATTTATTTCACAGGCTAAGAACAGTGTATTCTCTTTCATAATATTAGTCAATTGCAGGAAACGTGAATATTCAGCTTGAAAAATTTTATGTGTTCTTATTTCTATGCCTTTATCACATTGTAGTTTTAAAGCATTCATTTCACAAAATGGCCAGACAAAATTGAACCCTGGTTTGCTCCCAGGTCACCGCTCTGGTTTGGCTCTCACTGGTCTTGAAAAAGGAAAGGCCAAGAACAGCTAAGCCTAAAGGAGCATTCAGAGAATCATTGTCATCACAACAGGGCTAATAACGATCACAGCTGTCAAAAGGAAATACAACAGTGATGATATGGGTACTGAAGCGCTCAATAGTTTTGTTGAGTCTTGAAAGTTATGCATAAAATTCTGTGATCACAGTGTTGTACCACTGAGAAAGGAGGGTGTGTTTAATCATCTCCTGGCAACTCTTTGTTTCTTCTTTGTCAGTGTCATACTTGCCTAGTCTTTTAAAGATTTCTGCTGCAAATATGAAAAAAAGAAACACACAATTAAAAAAATATGAAAGCCTGAAATTTTACAAGGACTGAATTTCTAATAGAATGACATTATAATAGTTAAGTTGCAAGCAATAGTAACAGTTAAAATTAACCAATAAGCCTGACAGTACATACAGCAATTTTTAAGTATGAGTAAATTCTCTGCTGGCTGTCATCCAGGCACAGAAAAACTGCCTTGCTAATGCTATTCCTGAACTTAATTCAATATTTTATAAAACTATGTCTCTCAAAATGACAGCAAGCAATAAGAAGCTGCATAATGTTTTACTTCCACAATTTAAATGGAACATTTTTAAATGATAAAAAAATTCCCTGACTCAAATAAATGATATAAACCAGTAGTTTTAATTGCCTTTGGCTGAATATAAAATGAAAACCTATAAAACATTATTATATGGTCAACATTTATAATGATAAGCTCAAGAAATTCAGTGTCATTTACATATGCTTTTAAGAAAGACTGTGAAAGTCTTTGAACACAGTTATGATTCTGATTCAAACAGAATTTTTTTTGGACAGTAAAATGTCAAATGGAAAAGGCAAGGGTATGCTAGTAATAGTTATTGCAACATTGGCACTTATAATCCTATGAAGCTTCAGTTGCCTATGCTTGGAAAAGGTGCTATAAAAGTATATGCAGTATGGAATATAGAGAAAAGCCTCCTATGACACTAGATTTGTTCCATTTTCAAATGAGCACAGAAGAACATACTTGCAGGAGGCTCTATGTTAAGAAGATTTATAGAATTATATAATTAAAGGTAATATTGCAGTCTATTTGATTGAATCCCTTATTATGTTAGTTCTTTTCTCCTGCTTAGGACAAAATATCTGAAGCTGGGTAATTTTTAAACAAAAATGAATTTACTTCTTATAGTTATGAAGACTGAAGAACCCAGGGTCAAGGTGCTTATGGTGAGAATCTTGTCAATGTTGAGAACTCTCTGAAGAGTACCCAGGTAGTGCAGGGTATCACAGGGTGAGGAGCCTGAGCATGCTCACTTATTAATTCAGGTCTCGTTTCCTCTTCTTATGAAGCCACCAGTTAACACTTCCATGATAACCCATCAATCCATGAATCTATGAATTAATTAATATAATCACAAGGGAGAGCCTTCATGAGCCAATTACCTCTTAGAGGCATCACGTCTTAATATTGCCACATTGAGGGTTTAGTTTCAACACGAGATTTTGGAAGGGACAAATATTCCTTGTGTTGGAATCCTCTCAAACTTGTTTGCCATCAACGTAACTCTATAGTATTGTCAAGAAAACTTTTGTGGTCAATAGTGGTCACTTGACAATTTATATATGTATACCATCATGAAGATATAGACTATGCGTGAGTACACATATGAGTAGATACAGCATTAAATACATGTACCCTAAATGCAGTATGCTTTTACTGAAAATATTTTGATCTTTATGTGAAGTTGAGTTTTATAGAATTAGGACTAAAATGAGCTGCTCTTAAGTAGTAGGTCACATGGCAAACTCTAATATAAAATGTATTCATATGTTCTCATTCAGCAATGGTACACATTGGATAACAAACTCTAAAGAATACTTAAGACTTTGTCTGACCCTTAGCTGCCACTCTCCCTGCAAGCTTTCTCATCCCATTGTGTATGAATACTTCACTCTTCTTTATGACAATGAAATAAAGCACTGCTATCCTGATACTTCAAATCCTGTTCAGAGGGAATTCCAATTAAGAAGAAAAAAATAAAAACTTATTGGGAATAGGAAAGAGTATGAGTTTACTTCACCAAGGTTTTTGAGATTTAAGGCATGGTTTCCTTTGGTGTATTTGGATTCTTAGAAGGTGATGTTTATGATTATTGAGATACACAATGTCTGTATCTCTCTAGTTTGGCTGCATTTATAATGAATGATCTGGCAGTTACTGGTTAGAGCAGCAGGTAAAGGTAAACCGGGGAGATGCTGAACTGCTTTTATTCTCCGCTCTTGCAGTTTTAAAATGCAAATGTTACCTTTGGGGAAATGCACAGAAATCTAATTTAAAGATATTTAAAAGATACCCTTTGGCAATTTAGCAGTTGTAAATGCCAAGTGCACCTAATTATATTCTCTCTGCTACCTAAATCTGTTCTTGAAGAAAAAAATATTCTTTTTAGTACTCAGGACATTTTCTGACAAAGCAGATAAATATTGGGCTGACAAGATGTAATACATAAAGAGAAATATTACCTATTATCTGCACCCATGTAATTCATTCTCCAGGTTGCCCCAAGGGAATCTTTCCAAAATGCCAGCATCATCATTTCATTAATATTCTTTAATTATTTAACATAGTACAAATGCAAATTAGAGACCGTCTCATGGAATATGTCTCCTCCAAAATGTGGCTAGTGACTGGAGTTGCATGATAAAAATTCTGAGGCCAAAGACAGGATCAACAGAAGAAAATTTTCCACTTGTTTCATGAAATCTGTCATACAGAATGAAGCAGAAAGTCCCAATATCACTTAAAAGTGGTTGGCCTCTTTGACAAATCTTTCAGCCTGAGCTCTTCCTTCCACTGTCCCACAGCCAAGCGAATCCATTCACAGTTCTTGAATGACCTATTCCATTCCTTACCGCTGAGCTTTTGCTCAGCTTCTGCATTGTGCTTGGAATGTTCATGTCCTATATAAATCAGGTTGGCCGGCTCCTTTGTGTCTTGGAAGTCTGAACGTAATTGTCTCTTCTACTATGAAGACTTTTCTGATTTTTTTCAAGCACAGGCAATTATTGTCTCATTGGTGGCCCTGTTAAACTTAGTGTTAAACTTATTTAGTAAATGTTGAACTTAGTAAGTGTTAGACTTACTTTAGTCACACAATCATTTAGCCTTTTACTCAACAACTATTACGTCAATAAATGTATAAAAAACATACACACAGATATATATATAGATATATATATATATATGTACACACAGTGTGCATATATATATATATATATATACACACAGTGTGCATATATATATTCATGTTTCCCATATTAAACTATAAGCTCTTTGGAAGAGCAATTAGAACATATATTTATTTGTAATCCTAGCACTTAGCATGGTTCCAGACATAATGTGGGTGTGTAAAAATGTCTTTAATGTGATAAAATTGATTTAATAATCTATTTGGATGGTAGCCACTAATTGTATTTATTTTCTTCAAGCCAGTTATCCATGCCTAGTTGTATACATATATGCTTTTCAATACAGTGGAAGATCTAATCTGGATCATGTGGACAGAGTAGTGAGCAAGGAAGACTACTGTAAGTGACTGGTAAATTCCAGTGACAATCCCAGGAGTACTCACTGCTAAAGGAAAGCCCAATATCATAGCTCATTATATAAAAAAATGTGAGTTATTTGTTAGAAGTCCAAATGAGTGCTCTTAAAATAATACCTTGTAAAACAAAGCAGTTATTTTTGAAGATTTTAATAACAAAAAACAAGTAAGTGAGTAGTACCAAAGAATCTAGGAAACAATAGTAATATTAATCTAGCAACAATAGTCAAAGCAGGAAATTCAACTCACAGGTTCATAATATTATTATAAATTAAAAACATAAAAAACTTAGATATACTCTATATACAAAGGAAACAGAAGAAAGAAGGTATCAATATAATAAATTAATTTTTTTTCTGCTTGAATCTAAATATGTATTCATAGGCTAATTTGCAATTCAGTGTACAAAAATATTTTTAATATCCTAGCTTGTTTCTTTTTTCCTAGTGGTGAAATATAGAAAATAGACAAAGGGCTTTGAGTTACACATGTGTAAGAGTTCCTAAATTTTATTTTCAAAAATTATGCAGTGGCTTGAAAAACTAACTGTCTTGATCCTCATGATCATTGCCTACATAGGAGATAGGCCAATTCATAATCCTTTCTCTCATGTGCACGTACCCACATACACACACTCAATAGTATTGGTTGATCTATTCACAAAACAAAGTCCTTTAAAACATATGCTGATAAATGCCTCTATATAGGATCCAAAGTCAAACACAATTATATTTTTTCCATTTACTGCATTCAATGTACTTAAAGTATCACATAAATAAGCTCAATAAAAATGAATCTGACCAAATTCAATCAGGTTATTCAAAACTGTTGACTAGTGGATTTTTAACTTATAAATTGTTTTCTTACCATTTCAACTTAAAGCTTTAACATTTAAAATTAATTAATTTCAGGGTCAGGCATGGTTTGAGATACCAAGGGAGGAGTTTTGCTTGAGGCCAGGAGTTCAAGACCAGCATAGCAAGACCCCATCTCTACAAAAAATTTAAAAAAACCAAGTGTGGTAGTGCACACCTGTAGTCTGAGCTACTCAGGAGGCTGATTTTGAATGATTGTTTAAGTCCTGGAGTTCAAGGCTGAAGTAAGCTATGATCACACCACTGTACTCCAGCCTGGATTATATTAAATAAAATACAATTAGTCAATTTCATTAAAAGAACTATTTTGCTTTGCAAAATGTATTGGTCCATTCTCACATTGCTATAAGGAACTACCTGAAACTAGATAGTGTATAAAGAAAAGAGGTTTAATTGATTCACACTTCTGCAGACTGTACAGGAAGCATGGCTGAGGAGGCCTCAGGAAACTTGGCCTTAATCATGGTGGAAGGTAAAAGGGAAGAAAGCACATCTACACATGACAGCAAGAGAAACATAGCAAAGTGGGAGGTGCTATATATATTTAACCACATCTAATGGGAATTCCATCAGGAGAACAGGAAGGGGAAAGTCCTCCCCCATGATTCAGTCATCTCCCACTAGGCCCCTCCTTCAACATATGGGGATTACAATTTGACATGAATTTGGGTGGGGTCACAGAGCCAAACTGTATTGAGGCTCATTCTTTATTTATTTTTTCATTCCATCATAATCATTTTAAATTTATTTGTTGGGAAAAGGATTCTGGAGTAAGATGTATAAAGAACCGGGGACAGAGAAGTTTGGAAACTGTGTTGCAAAGCAATGAACTTGGTTTAGACTATAGAGAATGTGAGATATCATGCATAATTATAATGCCAGGTAGGTTGGTAAATAACAGATAGGTAGATTAACGTTAGAATGGATATATAGATGCAGAGATAGGAGTAGATGTTAATATATATATATATATATATATATGTAAACATAAATAAAAAGATATGGCTACAGATATCAAATATTGACAATCTATCTCCATTTTACAAAAATCTATGTATTATCACATATTTTAAGGTACTCCTAGTATACAATACCCCAGATGAGTTCAAAATTTGCCTACTATGAGGGTTATCTCCCAAAATACATGGATCCATTTTCCTATTAAATATGTAAGAAAGGAAACATTTTGAAAAACACTTTAAATAATTTATAAATTATTTTACCATGAGCTAGACATCTACTTATTACATTTCTAAACCAGGTAAAACAAATGTTAGACAATCTTATTCTCCTTGACCAAATTGCTATGAGATGTTCCACAATAATTTAATCATTTTGAGTATCAGTATTCCCTCACATCAGAAACTATGTTTGCATCTCACACCAGTCAGAATGGCGATTTTTAAAAAGTCAAAAGACAATAGATGCTGGTGAGGCTGTAAAGAGATAGGAACACTTTTACACTGTTGGTGGCAATGTAAATTACTTCAACCATTGTGGAAGCCAGTGTGGTGATTCGTCGAGGATCTAGAACTAAAAATGCCATTTGACCCAGCAATCCCATTACTTGGTATATATCCAAAGGAGTATAAATCATTCTACTACAAAGACACATGAATGTGTATTTTTATTGCAGCACTATTTATAATAGCAAAGTCATAGAACTAACCTAAATGTCTATCAGTGATAGGCTGAATAATGAAAATGTGGTACATATATACCAAGGAATACTATGCAGCCATAAAAATCACTTGAATCCAGCCGGTGGAGGTTACAGTGAGCCAAGATTGAGACACTGCACTCCAGCCTGCATGACAGAGCAATACACCATCTCAAAAAATTAATAAAATTACACTAAATAAAAAAGAAAAAATACCTATTAGTTACAGTGAACACTTCTTGGGTCACTGACAGCCCAGACTTATATGCAAGTGAGAAACTGGCATTATGCCTCCTAAATCTATAATAATATATCATAAAACAACAATGTAATAAGTTTAATTCATATATTGATACTGATACTTATAAATTTATATTTTTGAGGAAAAATAACTTTCATGTTAACAGTGTTTTCTTCTCAGATTTCTGGATAACTTATATAAAACCCCACTCTGTGTTGATTTTCCTATCTCTCTAAGGCTATACACAGTAATCTTTTCTTTCCTCTACCCAAGTCCCTGTGCTAATTCATGCACTCATCTTTAAGCATTGTCATCTCTCCAAAATATTTTAACTGCATCTTTTATATCTAGGATAACTGTACATCCTGGTTTCCTGATATGAACCCCTCTTTAGTGCACAGTTACTGATATTGACCCCTTGTATGTGCAACAACACCTAGATTTGAATGATCAATTGCATAATCACTCAATCTATAAGCCTTCTTTTTTTTTCCCTTTAGATAAATATACCTAAATTCTTCAAGTCTTGACAAGATGTTCCTGACACATTCTTTGTTTTGCTGAAGCCCAACTCCAAATCTAACCTTAAATTGTAATCTCCATAATTTCCATGTGTCAAGGGGGAGACAAGGTAGAGGTAACTGAATCATGGGGGTAGTTTCCCCCATACTGTTCTCATGATAATGAGTGAGTCTCATGAGATTTGATGGTTTTATAAGTGTCTGGCATTACCCTGCTTGTGCTCATTCGTTTTCCTGCTGCCCTGTGAAGAGGCATGTTCCTCCATTACTGTGAGTTTTCTGAGGCCAT
Organism: Cebus imitator; assembly: GCF_001604975.1. NCBI lineage: Eukaryota > Metazoa > Chordata > Mammalia > Primates > Cebidae > Cebus > Cebus imitator. The sequence continues at coordinate 3,151,742 of NW_016107337.1, forward strand.
CCAAGCCATGCAGAACTGTGAGTCAATTAAACCTCTTTTCTTTATAAATTACCCAGCCTCAGGTATTTCTTCATAGCAGCATGAGAACAGACTAATACACCAATGTAAATAAGAATCTATTTTATGATCCAGAATTGACAGTAGTCTATAGTCTATACAATTCAGGACTGGGCTAACTGGGAGTAATGGCAATGATTTTACCCTAAAGCTAGAAGCCAGGTAGAAGCCACACTAAACCCTTAGATGCCAAGAGGGTACCATTTTGATAAAGAACAGAAAAAAAAAAGTGACTATCAGGGAGCCTAACATACTGAGAGCTATGATTGGTAAGTAATATAACTCCCAATCCCAAAGATTAGATAAATGAACAATTAAAAAGGACATTTCTAAAAAAAAAATTGGGGCAGAACTTCTAAAATGGTGGAGTAAAGTCCCTGATGGGCCAACTCTCCAGCAAAACAACAATGTAGGTGATGAAAATTTTTATGAAAAGACTATTTAAAGTATACTCAAAGGACAAAATTCTCAATTAGGTCTACCCTGACTACCTTACATACGCACATGAAAGCATGTGTGCACACACACTAAGCAGGTACTCTTAACTCCCTTTTGTTCTCTCTTTTACTGTTTTCATAGCATTTACCAAATTATAATAAACTTATTTTTCCATATTTATCACATTTAATTTTCATTTTTGTCTCCACTACAAAAAAATGAAAGCTCAACTAGGGAAGAATTGGTGACTTCTTCTCTTTTGCATACCAGTTGTTATTTATTTTAATATAGATGTAGACACATAGGAATGAGTCTTATTAGGCACTCACAGATTTTATGAAGAAATGCTTACTTTAGTATTATTGCATCTGAGAAATTATATTCTGTCATATTGTATATACATATATAGATTTTGAATCATAATTTATATATTCTATCCTAATTATTGAAATATAAGTTATGATTTAATCAATTGCTTAACAACTTTCTAATGAGTAAAGACAAATTTTTATAACATGGGATAAGAACTAAACTAAATTATTTCTATGGGCATTGGAGTTAATGAAAAGCTCCTACCTATATATTCCTTTGAACTTTATTATTTTTAATTGATTTATTGTATTTTATGTATATATCATAGCTGTACACATTTCTAGGGTAAGTGTGATATTGTGATACATGTTTACAATGTGTAATGATCAATTCAGGATAATTATGACATCCATCACCTCAAACAGTTATATTTTCCTTGCACTAGAAAAATACTATTCTTCTCTTCTAGCTACTATTAAACATACAATAAATTATTTTCCCATGTGCCTTACTGCTTGAGTGGTATCTGAGAAAAACTGAGGATGTTTTAACAATGAAAAAGGGGAAAACAAAACATTAGGTAAGACGTGGTATTTATGACAAAATTGTTCTTTGCATGTATATAATCAAATTTTTTTTTGTTTCTTGGCCTAATTACTAAAATAATGTCAAGATCTAGAAGTACACCTTTCTATAAGAAGCTGCACTTAATTTCCATGAAATCGATTAACTATCTTTCTTGGACTCTCTCACATTTTTCTTAACTTAATTATGCACTTCAAAAAGCTTTGGTGTAATAGTTAGTCTAAGACTTTCTTTTAAAAAAAAATACTAGCCTGTGTGGTTCACAAGTCTTCTCCTCACAAAGTGCCTGGTATATATATTTTCTGAATAACTGAATTAATACCTTTTGGATAAACCTTAAACATTACATTTCTAAAGTTTTCATAATTTTAGTGTGTATTCATAATGTACACTTTAACATATACAGAATTTTTTAAAATGTGGATAAAAAATTGGTTTTGTAAAGTGATGTACACCAAGTTATATACCTGAATATATCAAAAAGTTGATTGGTCCTAGCAGTTTCCACTAAAAACTTTCTGACACATAAAGTGGGTTAGCTATCATTTTTGTTCTTTCATGCAACATTTTTCTTTCCTTGATCATGCCTATATGAATGGTAAGCACTAAAAAGAAGGACAGTAGAAAATTATTGTTTATATAGTAATATATTTGCATAATATGATACATAAAAGCATAGAAATATATTGAAATGCTCAAAATCAGATTCTTGCAATATGGAATATATCACAATTCCATATCTAGAAACAGATTTCAATCTCAATGTATTTTATTTCTAAGATATATTCCTGAGGTTGGCCTGGTGTTTGGTTTGTTCTAATCAAAACATGATCTAGTCTTTGTATTCTGGAAACCATTATATATTTCTTAGAATTCTGGTAAGGTCTCACTTTCTTGTATAGTTTGTATTTAGTTTATAATAGAAATTTAATACACATATGCATATGCAAATACACATATATGTGAAGAATTTTATTTATTGAAAATGCCGGGTTTCGATCCAAGATGGCCGTTGAGGAACAGTTCAGGATTGCAGCTCCCAGTGAAAGCACAGAGGGTGAGTGGACACCGCATTTTTATTGCCCACAGACTAGGAAATTCCCAGGCAGAGGGGCTCCACGGTCACCAGCGCGGCTGTTTTGGCCAGCGCGGCTGTGCCAGCCGGCGCCGCTGCTTTGCCCCGCGCGGCTGCTTTGTCGGCACCCAGGAACAGCAGTTCTCCGGTTCTCTGTACAAAATACACCGGTCCGGGTGCCCTTTTGGCTGGCGATTGGAGCCATGGAAAGTCGCCCATCCGTCTGTTTAAAAAGAGGACTGAGCAGAGAACCAGGACAGTAGATTCCAGGGCAAAAAA
>NW_016107337.1:3159147-3182982 GCF_001604975.1 Cebus imitator
TAGGTGATGGGGAGGAAGGCAGCAAATCACACTGTCACGTGTGTACCTGTGCAACAATTTTGCATGTTCTTCACATGTACCCGAAAACCTAAAATGCAATAAAATAAATAAATGGGGGGCAAAAAAAAGAAAGAAAATGCCATGCACTCAGATGGCATAAATGAGGACAGTTAATTAAATGGCATTTTGTGCCATTTAAAGCTGTTGAAATGAAGCAAATGTCACTCCCTTTAAAATTTCTAATACAATACTTTTATTTTTTTAATTAGTTAAATCAGAGTTAACTAGAAAAAATAAAATGACTGAGTATATTTAATTAGAAGGCTGATGAGTTTAGATGAATGCCAAAGAAAAGTCTTCATTATGTAAATAATTCTGTAAAAACAATATTTAATGTTAGCTATATTTTTTCAAAGATAGAAACTAAGATTATATATTTTTTTGAATGTTTTCTTTTTATTATTTTTTTCTCACACAAATGGAAATGGACTAACATCAACACTTTTTGTTAAGCATTAATATTTAATTGTTCCATTAGACATAATTTTCTACATATTAAAGATAATACAAACAGTATATTTTTAACACAAGAAGAAAAGCTGCAATTGTCAAAATATTTTGATGTATGAACTTAGGCACTATTAGATATAACAAAAATCATTGTACTTTTATGTGAAGAGAATGCTTTGTTATATCTAAAAATTCCTATAGTGATACATAATAAAACATGACAAGATATTATATTAACTTACTTGCTTCTCATGTTTCATTGGCTGTATAATATTATAGTAACTATCTTGAGGGAATGGCATAGGACATCTTTTAAAGAATTTTGATTTTACATAATTATAAAGAAATTATGGGCATGTGCAAAAAAATCACCAAATTTCCCTTTAATAGGTCAAACTATTAAAAGAAAATCAAATAGGAAACTCACACAAGAATAATAAAGGAAAAATAAGAAAGATAAGGAGGCAAATGAGACAAAGGAGAGGGAGAGAAAGAAGAGGAGTGTAAAAAGAATAGAACCAAAGAAAAAAATTGGTCATTCATCAGCATTTGGGATGTAAAAGAGTTTTGGGCACTTTAGGGCCTTTATGTTGGTTGGAAGTCTTACTGAAATGCCAGGGTTTGGGGCTATGTTGTGCTGCTCACTGCACAGAAAAACCAATCACTGAGACATTGAGTTTTGCCAGGGAAGAAGGCTTTACTCAGGTGCTATAGCCAAGGAGATGGGAGACCAATGTCAAATTCATCTCCCTGGTGAACTAAAATCAGGGGTTTATACAGCAAGAAAGAAGTGTATACTATATGCATAAAACAGGAATTAGAGAGGTGTAAGAAAGAGGAGTTGTTGAACAGGAAGCAGGTGGTCCACTTAGGCATTCATGGTGGGTGAAGGGTCTGTTGTCTCATTGACCAGATATGGTAGTCTGGTAAGTTTCAGTTCCTTGATATTATCTAGAAGGCCTGATGGTTGGTTTTCTGAGAAAGGAACTCAGAAAGAGAAAGGTAGCTTTCTCACGTTTTAACACTGGGAGGGCCAATTTCTATGTTTGTTCAAAGCAAAACATACACAATAGTTCTATGGGTCATTTTGGCTGGTTTCAAAGGAAGGTGCTTTTAAGAAGTGTTGGTAAGTTGGAAATCCTGTTAAGCAAGAAGAACATTATCTCTCAAATGAATTATTTAAAACTTTATAGGGCTTAAATAAATATTACAGTTTTTCAAATATTTCACACTACATCATTATAAACAATTTTTACCATGAAATTTGCTGAAATAAACAGCAGTTTGTTTTGTTTACTTAATCTAAAAATTACAAGACTTTGAGCGTATTTATTTCTAGCTATTTTATAGGTCACAATGAAAGATACAGGCAGAGGTTGGTATTGTTTATTTTGGGGAAAATAAGAAAATATAAGTGCCAAACATTGAAACAGAACTCTCAAATCAATATAAAGTGGCCAATGAGTCTGTAGAATTTTCACATTCTATTAAAGAAACTGGAAAGCCACCAGTAGGAAATTGGGTGGACCAAAATTTTCTCATTGAGAAAGAACAATTTCTGGAGAAAGAATGTTTTGAAAGAAAATAGATAATAATCATGAAGATGATGAATTTTTCTGTCTCCAGTTTTTTTTTTAAGTAGATTTATCCCTTTCCTGCTCTAAGCCTGTAAATAACACTACTGCACCTAGCTGTTATGACTTACTAATAAAAATAATTTAATTATTTTCCTTGGTCGTAATTTCACGTCATGTAACAAACTTCCTGATACAGCTTATCTTCTAGTGTACTCTTCTATCTGGAGAAAATGCACTGACTACTGGAACAATTTTGTAATCACTCAAGCAGTTTGAGATCCCCAGAAATAAACCAAATTTATTTCATTTGTTTCTGATCCTTGAGCATGTTGTCCTCTCTATTAAGAGAAAGGTCTTTTTTGTTGGCATAAATAAATAAAATTTAGAACAAACCAGTATAATAGACACTTGGTATTTTTATGATGCCCTCACAACAACTTAGATAGAAGCAAGAAGCAATTTTTTACAGTTAGGAAATTTAAGCTCAGAGACATAAAAGTACTACTTTACAGACATAAAACAAGTGGAAAACCCATAAACAAAAACCGATTCTCTCTGAATGCAAAGTCTATTGTTTTTCCTATTATGTATGCCACCTTCTTATCATATATATGGCACCACTGGCTAAGATCTTCTTATAATTGAGTGAATAACATAATATTTAAGAGTTTTGCATTTTGTTTTCTTTATGTCTGATAGTTTTAAGATGTAAATTGTGAGTTTTCACAAGAAGAAGACATATGTCATGTATTTCTGCGTTTTCTACTATGCCTCATGAAGACTGAGGCCAAATGGTCAGAACTTAATCCATATCAATTGACAACTTGATTTGTTGTGATTTCAGAAAAGCAAAAAATATTAAGTAATATGATCATGCTTAACACAAGCTTACTGTTTGGGTTTGGTTAGACTGTAATGCCTAATACTCATTTTTGCCTACATTTTTCACTTATAATCTAGTTGTTTTTATCAACTTTAAATATAACTTGTAGAGTGAAAGAAAAAAGTCATATACAGTAATTTATAATGAGAGCCATTTATCATTTAGGAATAATTAAAATTTTGTACCTTTTTCTCATTAGCTTTTTCCCCAAACTTAATTTCTATTGATTTTTTTGTCTGAGATAAGTGAAGAAAATTATGACCAATTTTATATACTCTTGACCACTGATCTTAAACTAAAGCCTAATTGCTAAGTTTTAGCTTCTATATTCATCAAATTTACCTGTGTTCCCATTGTTTTTCTCTCTTGTAATTAGGCTCTGTCCAATATTATAAACTAATTTTAAGACTCCGGTAAAGTTCTTGCGCTAATTTCTTAGTTCTTCACCCAAAAAGTGAAGGGAGTCTTTTTCTTTAAAAAAAAAAAAACCCTAACTTAGGAAAATGACAACATTGCTAGGCCTAATTTCCATCAAGTGTTGAACACTTCCAGTGGCTAGGACAAACATGCTTCCAGAAAAGCTAATTATAACAGTTCATAACATTACTGTCTGTTAAATTATCCCAAATTTAATTATTGTCTTTATATTTTATGGGTTTCCAGTTAAATCTATGTCAAACTTCAAGATAATTATTGCAATTGCCATTAGTACTAGAACTATCTTATTAATACTAAAATACAATTCCAAAATTGGGTTACAACTTATTTCTCTACTAATAAAGAAACTTTACAATGTATTTACTTGTTAATAAAGTGACATGTACTCATATACCCATCAAATGTTTGTTGATGTTTACAGAAGAGCAAAATTCAATTAGTTTCATATAAATCATAAAAGGTTGAATGAGTTTTCTGGCTTTCTACAGACACTAATAGTTGGTTTAAGAGAGACTGCCACCTCTTTTTCCTTGTTCGTTGCAATATCAAGCAAGAAATCTAGTCTGCAGTAAAAATACAGAAAATACAATTGAGCTAAAAAAAGCTTGCCATAGGAACTCTGTGGGGATAATCTAAAGGATTAACTTTCATTTCCTTTTTTATCTGTTCTTTTTCTCATACTTTTTTAGGGGGTCCAGAGAGAAGGATGATATAATACCTATTTGGCTGTGAAATTTACAGTGGTGTTTTTGATGGGAAAAGGAATCTTATCTCAAGGTTTAGAAAATGAGGCAATACATATATAGAAAGCATATATATATATATATATATATATATATATATATATACTAGTATATATATATGTATTTGTTTATGTATATGTATGTGTGTATGTGTGTGTGTCTGTATACACATCTCATTTGCTGCAACTCATGAAATCCTACTTTTTCTTTTAAGTGAAAGCTAGAGTAACATATGGAAAAGCCCTTTTAGATCTTCACTCAGTTATTACATTCATTTTAAAAATTAAATTTCTTTACAGAATATATGTATGTGTATATTAGGCTGGTGCAAAGTAATTATGGTTTTTTGCCATTAAAAGTAATGCTAAATACTGCAATAACTTTTTCACCAACCTGATATGTATGTATATACCTACATACACATACAAATACATATACAATATATGAATGTGTGTGCATCCATATATACACACACACATACACATGTATGAGCTTTTAAATCATCTTCTGCAAAATAGTTTTAAATTGACCAAAAGCCACGTTTTTCTGTTTAAAAGATGTGTGAAATCTTAATCAGGGAAAATAAGTCAGGCTGGTAGGACCGGGGAAAGCCAAAAGAGAAATAATATAAGCTCTAAGTTTGCCTTTCTGTGGAATCCAGGACACATCTCCCTCCTACACAAATAACGCATAATCTTCCTGTACCCAGCTAATAGCAGACGGTTGGTTTATGGAAAATTGCAAGTTAACTCACTGCGACCTTGGCATTATTAGTACTACATAAAGCCTTCTTCTGAACACAATACAAGCACCATTCTCAAAAATGCCCAGCTGGCCGGGGGTGGCAGCTCATGCCTGTAATCCCAGCACTTTGGGAAGCTGAGACAGGTGGATCATGAAGTCAGAAATTCAAGGCCAGCCTGGCCAACATGGTGAAATATCATCTCTTCTAAAAATACAAAAATTAATGGGTGTGGTGTTCAGCACCTGTAAGCCCAGTTACTCATAAGTCTAAGGCAGGAGAATTGCTTGAAGCTGGGAAGCAGAGGTTGCAGTGAGCCAAGATTATGCCACTGCACTCCATCCTCCATAGGGATCCATGAGCCCCACACATTGGGTGCCAGAATGTAGGGAGCCAGCCCTTCATCACTCATGGGTGCCCCATGTCCAGTGGTGACAAATGAATGAGAAAAAGACAGATTAAGAGAGATAGTGGGACCAGGAAGCCATCATTCATTACTTTGGAGGAGACAGTGAAGGCCCCAAGCTCTGATCATCCACACTATTTGTTGGTTACAATCACTTTGATCTACAGGGTAGGGGTGGAGTTATGGTGGAGTGAATCAGTGAGCTGGGAATGAATCAGTGAGTCAGACTGGTGTGTAATTGTAAGGATTGATAACAGTGGCAATTTAGGAGTTTCACAAAAGAAGAACATGTGGTTATCTTTAGCTTATTATCTATGTACAGCTAATGGAATGCAGGCCTTACAAGGAGCCTATAAGTCTGGCTACGTCATAGTGCTACGAAGGGGCTTTACGTCCTTGAGTGCAGTGCTTATGGTAATACAGCCTAGGTCACCCTGCACCGGAACATGAGGCATGGAGTGGCCTTCCTCCTCAGAGACCTGCTGCTGCCTTCTGCAGTTTGTTGTTCCTTATTTACATGTTACTCATAACCAATTTATGTAGGCACTCTGTAAGTCTTTCCTCCTTTACCGCTTTTCCAACATCCCCCAACAGTGAATTTAACCAAGAAAAGTGAAAGAAGTAAAAAAGAAACTTTTTTTTTTCAATTATATCTATGAATGAAAAGAGATTCTAGTATCAGGCAGCAAGATTGGCATTAGGAGCTTATAAGCATGTTATGTTCACACATATTGTCAACGTGTCAGAGCAAGACTCCATCTTGAAGAAAATATGTCCAGCAAACCCTTGTCTCTTTGCAGTCAGCTCCTCTGTCCATTGCTCCCATGCAATGTATTTTCATATTTTCTTTAATAAATCTGTCTTTCTTTACCTACAAATATCTTGGTAAATTTTTCTTACCCTCATGCCACTGGCCTCAGATATCCACTACTCACGTGTCACAGATGTACCTTGCAGAAAAGTGTGTGTCTAAGGTAGTTGCACAGAAAAAGAACATTATCTTAGGTTGGCCAAGGTACAAAGCTGACAGCGATTTGGATAAACTGCTCCTAGGACAACACAAGCATATGTATAGTTGTTATTTCCTATAATTTATCTTTCTAAAAAGGCTGAATAAAAAAAATTAAATATTCAGTATTATGAATGAAGCACAACAAGCACTGCATGGTGGTTTACACAGAGTTTTAAGGTAGTTATCACAGTCTTTTGGAATTATTGATTACTTAATCTTCCCTACTAGACCATATGCTCTTTGATGTATTATTGAAAAATTGCTTTGTTTTATTATGTCCAATCCCTGGCCTAAGGACATTAAATAGAATAGAATGAACCAATCTATACACTTAATATTTTTTGAGTGACTGCTTATGTAAGTTCAGTATTAGAATCTATCAATTACTTAACCAACTTGGAAAATAAAAGGTCTTAGTGAGGGTACTTGTCATCCATCTGAAGCAGCCTCTGCCATGACACTGGCTGCAGTGAAGGAGGTGTGGCCAGGTCTGCATGATCCATGGAGTTTGTGGGAGCCGGGGGGAAGTGGAAGCCCTGCGGCCTTCCAAGTTGGCAGGGTGAGAGCCTCACCCTCCTGGGCACAGCTGCAGCTGTCCAGCTGTTGCTGTGGACCTGGGCATTTCTGCACTCTCTGGGGCTTAAAAAGTCCCCTTGCCTCTGTAGGCTCAGTAGTTTCTGAACCAGCTGCCTGGTCTCTCCCTCCTCCCAGCACCCTCTCCAAGTTTGGAGCAGGGTTGATGCCAAACCCAGATGCTGCTGCAGCATGGCTGAGTGTGTTTACACTCCAGGCATTGCTGACATGTCAGTTCCCTGCCCTCTTGGTCTCCTCTGTACTTTGCACTGATAAGCATGGAGGGAGGCCCATGAGGGTGCTGTGGGTGGCTCAGCATAAGCCTGCAGACACCCCTTGGCACAGACAGCCTGGGAACCATGGGCACTGTGAATGGCAGGTTAATGGTGGCAGGAGGCAGACAGGCTCCTTGGAAGAAAGGAGTGGATGCCCGGTGAAACCCCACCATCAGGCAAGGGATGGACTGAGACCTTGGGGACAAGTTGCCAGTTCCATGGGCTGGACTGAGAACTTATGGTGCTTTATCTGAGCCCACCGATGGCCAATCAAGGAGCAATCAGCATGCACTTTCTCCCGTCTGAAACCCATAAAGACCCCAGACTCAGCCACACTTAGGTAAATGACAGGATGCTCTGCCTGTGTAGAGGAACTATGCACTATGGTTCTGCCCTCTGCTGAGAGCTGAAAAGATATTGGGACTACCTGCCTGCGGAAAGGAGCTACCCACTGTAGGTCTCCTAAGAACTGTTCTGCCACTCAATAAAGCTCCTCTCTGCCTTGTTCACCCTCCAGTTGTCTGCATACCTCATACCTCCTCCAGGACATTGGGCAAGAGCTTGGGACCTGTTGAATGGTGTGACTAAAAGAGCTGTAACACAGACAGGAATGAAATATGTCCCCCACTAGCAATACTGTGGAAAATGAGAAAAAAAAAAAAAGTTGCAGCTCTTTAGGGAGCTCAGACCTATGAGTTCCCTGAGCCAGGGCTGTGACACCCACTTTGGGGCTCTGGGGTTCCAAGCGTCTCTGAGTTTCTGGGTACCCCATTGCCAGCCATGGAAGCTGCTTGCAGTATGCCTGGTCCAGCCGCACCCATGCCAACACCTGGATCTGCCTGGCCCGCCACAGCCAGAGTGGCTGGCTGTGCACAGTGACCAGGCCCCATGCCAGCTTGTTCACACACACCTCACTGCTATATGGCTGGCTTGCCCTTGGCAGGCATGGGATCTAGGCCAGTAGTGTGAGCCAAGTGCAGGCTGCCATGCCAAGTGGGCCGAAGGAGGCCAGCAGGTCTGAGTAAAACTTGGGCAAATGTGCCACCAACCACAGAGGTTTCCAGATGAAAAAGTGACACTCCAAGGATCCTGTGACATTAGGAACATATAAACATGATATGTTCATACAAATTGTCAACATTTAAAATAAAAATATTGCACATATTCTTCCAAGAAGCAATATTAGAGAAACATAGCATTGAAAGGTACTAAACTTAGCTTTAATATTTCAGTTGCATTTTTCAGTTAGGAACATTTAATCCTCTTCCAAGAAAAAAAATTTGAAATCTTTAGCCCCCCAAAAGTGAATTTAGCCAAAAAAAAAAAAAAAAGTAAAAAAAAGAAACTTTTTTTGCAATTACATCTACAAATGAAAAGAGATTTTAATGTCAGGCAGCAAGATAATGATAATGACTTGCAAACTACGTAATTTGGGCATTTTCTCACTATGTGATCCTTTATAAACACTAGGTAGGAAAAATACTCAAACCTGACTGAATTTCATATATCCAAGACATAGCTGACACACTGATTACTAGAATTTTAGGGGAGCTATTATTTTAAATGGCAATACATGGAAAGTTGAGTGCATTTTCTTTTATGTTTTGCATATTAATGTTCAGTTGAAGATAGGAAACAAGATACCCCATCATTTGCTGCAACTCATGAAAACCTAGTTTTCCTTTTAAGTGAAAGCTATAGTAGTATACCAAAAACACCTTTTAAATCTTCACTCAGTTTTTGTATCTGTTTTAAAAATTAAATTTCTTTACAGAATATGTTTCAGGAATACAAAATTCAAAACATTTAGCATTCTAAGAGATCTAAAACATTACTATATTTTCTTAGTATTGACTAAAATGATGTTTAATTTTGAAACACTGACGATTGACAGTCATTTTTGGATGTAGCATTTTTAGTCACCTTGAATACTTAACATTTTACCTGAAAGCATACTTCATAGTAAATTTTAAAATAAACACTTAAAGGACGTTTTTACAAAATTTGATTAAAGAATTTTACAAAGTTGGTCCTTTTTTATTTTTTCAAAATATTCATAAATCAAATTTTACTAAGAATTACAGCCTCAATAAAGTTTTAAATCTTCTACAATAAAATGAATTATATTATTTTTTACTTAATAGTAAGTTGAGCCGATGATACCACCTGCGGAGGTCTGTCCTGCAGACTCTGACTCAGCCATGAATGAATAAATACACAAAATACAGTGTAAGAGTCAGGCTAGGGGCTCTGTTGTCAACTGCTCTCAGAGGGCGATTGCAGCTAACCAACCCCTACTCCCTGTTCCTCCTCACATTTATCCAGTATAGATTTAATGACAGATGTTCTAAGTCAACACACTTGTAGATAATTAACAAGATTAAAAGAGTGGTTTCATGAATGATAAAAAGTTTTGGTTTCAGACCCAGAACAAACACCATTAATGGGTAATCCTCCTTCAATCTCCCCAGAGAGGACCGTCAGGCACAAAGTTTACATGAGAAAATGGAGTAGAGACAAAGGAATGTGGAGTAAACAGACTTAACTGCGGAAGCTTTTATTATTCCTAATCTTCACCCTATGACCTAATGCTTTAAGGTAAACACTGACTGGAAACTTCTACTGAAACTAATGCAAACCCCTCAGCCTTCCAAGGAGGTTTGAGACTATAATCTCACAACTTTCCCTAACATTTGCCTTAATAGTTTGCCAACCACCCTGAGTAAATCTCAGCAATAAGTGTACTAAAATCAACTTTATTTTGGTATCAGTGATAATATATGTTAGACATGATTACATATGATCCAATTCAGAAAATCTTAGAGAATGGTACTAAAATGGAAACTAATAATCACCTAATATCAACAACGAAAAAATCACCAAAATTTTATAATTTGTTTTATGTCATATGACTGAGTATGATGTCATTATGTAACTATAAATAGAATGAATTAGATTTATATATAGTTTCTCTCTGGAAATTTGTAGCACATAGGTTTAAATATACAGTTGTAGATATATACATTGTGAATTTTTTTGAAAAAAGAAACTATTTTTATATTCGTATGAATTTTTTACATTTGTACATTTGCATAAGGAAATTTTGAAAGGACATATGCCAAAATGTTAATATGCCTTAACTCAAAGCAATACAATCTGGGAAAGCTGTGGGGGAGATTATTAACTTTTTAAATACAATTCTGCAATGCTTGACTTGTTAAACAAGTAGCAATTATGTGGTTTAAAATACCATAAGTTAAAGTAAAGCAGACAAATTGTTTCTCATGAGTGGAATAAACAAACCTGAAGTGCCCATCTTAGTAGAGTTGAAATATTAATGGATGATGTGAAGAAAAACATTGATAATCTAGTTTTATTTTGTCTATAATAGAAAGACAACCATAATTGAATAAGAATTGAGTCATAGAATAATTAAAACACAAATAACAGAACATATTTCAACTTTTAAAATGTATAGTATCCTCTAATCTTAGAAAATTCATATTCTAAAACCCTGAAATGACTTATAGATAATAGTAGCAACAAATCTGACACTCTTAGAGGGTAAAATTGTTTAAGAAACAAAGTTCTAAGAAAGAAAAATGGATTCAAGAAAATCTACCCTAATTTACAAAAGGGAACACTGAATTACTAAAATTTTGGGACAGGAAGCTCAGTCTCCCTCAAAGTCACAGCAGTGGAAAGGAAAGTGTTGTATGATCATTAGGAAAGGGTGTTCATCCAGCATTAGTGCAGGTTTAAGAACAAATTATGCACAAATTGGGCTCCTTTGATTCTAAATAATGTATCCACATCATTTGATAGATACAGTGTATGTTATTTCATTATATTGGAACACTCTTTTATAATATCTAAAGAAGATGAGATGAAGACTGAATAATGATGAAGTCAAATTGTTGAACAACTATTTGCTCATTGGCTTAAATAGAAGTTTATTAAATACAGTCTAAAATTTTAAATTATCTTATGTAAATAATTACCCTGCAGGTAGTTCATTCTCAATTACTTAAAATACATATTGGAGTTTCAGAACTGTCTATATATTTCAGTGTCAAATGTAGCAATGGATATGTTTTCTATTTTCCTTACATGTAAATTGTTCAAGCCTGTAAAGTGGAATTTTAAGTAATTTTCAATAGTTAAAGACGAAAGAGGCTGGTTTGATACATTTAGATTCCATTTTCCTGGCTCTGGAAGAAATAATAATAACACTTTAGAGAGGATTAAAACTGAACGGAAACTTCTGATTTTAACAAATAAAACTCAAGCAGCTATATTACGTAAAACTGTGTTATAAGGGGAAAAACATGCTATTAAAGTTTGGGAGTACAATTACCTTGGTGATATAGAATATCTACAATATATATATTCATTGTAGATTTCAGTAACTAAAGTGTAGTCCTAGAGGTATAGTTTATAATACATTGAAATAACCACTGGAAGCAACCAATGTATCTATAAATAAAAAATTGTGTACATGAGTTATGGTACCAAATATGATGAAATAATATAGCACTGTGAAAGCTTACGAGATAGCTTTTTATGAGCCAAGGCTAAAAGATCTCTCAAATATATCTTGAATGATAAAGAAAAAACAACTTACAGAACTTATATACTGTACATCATTTTTTGTTAAAAATCACTGATTATACATGGTATGTATACATGCAGACTCTCATATATCTGTATGTCCACATATATAGCAAAACACTTGTTTTTACAAAAAACATTTCTAGAATAATGACTATGTTAAATAATAAACTACTGGCAGTTGTCATTTTGGGGCAATAAGCCTGATATATAGAAAGACAGGATACTCAGTTTCCATTGTATATCGAACATGTTCAATTACTGCTTGAATATTTTATGACATGTGTTGTTATTAAATAGATACAGCATCAATTTAGAACTATATTCAAAGTACATATAAAAGATTATTGCCCAGCTTTAAAGTAGTTCTAAAAATCTCTCATAACCTAATAATCAAGTGTTAACTACAGGTGAGCCATACAGATTAAAGTCTTAGAACATGTACTCACCCCATTTCAGCAATACATTATTTGACTGATTCATCTGATAGCCAACAATATAATTGATAAATCACTGTAATTTTTTTCTATAAACGTTGACCTTTATAAAAATCCATAAATGTATATTCATTCTGAAATTATCAATTTCACTAATGACAGAAATGGCTTTCTATTTTTAGGGCTTGTTTCTCTAATATAAGGTCCTTTAACTTAATGTTTGTGTGTCCCAAATTACCAAAATGTGTAAAACATCAAGATACTCACAAAGTTTACTGGTACTTTTTCTATGCTATCCTACTATCCTACATTAATTTTTACATCCAATTTAGTACAGATAGAACAGAACACAACCTGGGAGATCCAGTAATAATATTACCAGGTGATACTATAGAGGCAATGATGTCCATTTTACGAGCAGTCCTTTTATGCAATGATTGATTCTGATTCTTGGCCTTCTCTGATATTTTCTAATTGATTTTAACTTCACAAAGATTATGAATAAAATTAATATTTACATTGTGTATGACTTTTCAAAAAACCTGATTTTTAAAAATGTGTATATTACTTTACAAATATTTCTTACATCCAACATCCTAAATTATAGCTCTCATATTACTTATCTTTAGGTGCTCAAGGAAACTCAGACCATATTCTAGAGGAATTGGTGAAATATATTACTAGTTAAATAGCTTGTTACAAAGTGAACTATAGAGATTACCATACCATTTACTCTATCATACATATAACACTATTAAGTATTATTAGTTACATTGGAAAATGCCATATTTCAAAAAGGTAGCAATATATTTTCTCCTAGCTTTGAGAAATTCATTTTGGAGCCTTAGATGCAGACTTAGAGAGAATCGTATACTTTCCATGTGACTAATTTTCTAAGCCACCATTTGTGTAGCTTCATCATTAGGCATCTAGAAACAGAATTAAAAGTATTAAAAGTAATCACATAACTACCCACAGAAGAAAACAAAAATTATACTTGTTTACAGAAAATAAGAAAAAAATTAAATGAGGTTAATCTGTGGTATAGCGATATGCCCAAAACACATTCATTTGTTCACAAAATATTCACTGAGAGCTAACTAAGTACCAGACTGTTTCAGAGACACTTAAAACTCTACAGAGAACAAAAGTAATTAAAATGTCTGCCTTAAAGAAACTGAAATCCAATTGAGGGAGATGCGCAAAATTCTTTCTATGAATAGAACACATAGTACCCTGGGTGGTACAATTTCAAAATAACTGGTTATGAAAAGCTTCACTAACACGGTGACATTGTGACAAAGACCTGAAGATGTTAACAGGTTGAGAGGATTTCTAATATTACCATCTTGGGGAAAGACTATTTCAGGGATAGGAAACTGAAAAGACAAAAATTGTGAATTGAAAGTACGCCTAGACTTGAATACTTTAGAAAGAACCAGAAAGTTGGTTTGGCTAAAATGTAGTGATTCAAGAAGACAGACATAGAGGTAGCTATTATAAGGATTTTGGCTTTACTGAAACGGAGATGGGAAGTCATTGCAGGGCTTGGAGCAGAGGAGGTGAACATGTGACTTATGAAAATCAAAATGCCGTGAGTGTCGTGTTCAAAGGGAAAAGGGGGTAGGGACATAGTAAGGGAATTAATTAGGAAGCTATTATAACATACTTAGTCCAGAAATGTTAGTGGTTTGGACCAGTGCAGTAAAGAGAAGCCACTGAAGTGGGTAGATTCCAGATATATGTTGAAAGTAGACTAAAAAGAATTTATGGACAGATTAGATAGGGGATAAAAAGAAAAGAGAAAAGACAGGGAGACTCCAAGATTTTTGGAATAAATGACTGGAAAGATAAAGTTGCCTTTTACTGAGATGGGGAAGATAATAGGACATGTTGGATATTTTGACCCTTGAGGTTTGCTATTTGGGTATGTGAAGATACCCAGGTATATATGTTGAAAAAAACAGTATGATACACTAGGTCAGAATACACAGGCAAGGTCTGAAATGGAAGTAATTTAGGTGCTGTCTGAGGTTAAATGGTATTTAAGGGTGTGACACTGGGTAAGTTTGCCAAGAAAGTAAGTATAGACAGCAAAAGGAAGTAAAGATAAAGCCAAACTCTATGAGATCCCAATGATTAAAAGCAAGCTAGGAAGAATATAAGAAAGAATACGACAGGCCATAGTTCAGTAGAAGAGTCCAGTTTCCTGTGAAAAAAGGTATCACAAAATACGGAGTGACTGTGTCTAACTTATTTATGGATTAAGAAATATGAAGAATATTATGAAGCATAAAAATATAAATGGATATTGTAAAGCCGTCTTGTGGTTAGGACAATCACAAGTTTGAAAAACTAAAAGGTAAAATTAACCATGAAGCATGATTCATATATACACTGAATAATAATCATCACTTTGTTTTAGGTGTAAAGGAAAAAGTTTAGTGATTTATAAATAAATGTAATAAATCATGAATCTAAGTATTTTAACCTGGGGGGACAATAATTTAGCAAATACCCTATTTAATATCATGGTGTTAAGATTAGAAAGGGAAGTGTACAATTCATACAGATATTTTCTAAAATGTCCTAAGCATTCTCACAAACTTGTTCTGAATATAATCACCATAAATATTTTATGTAGAGTGCTTATAGTTCCTCCAAGGATGAATAGAATCAAGCATGACCTCAAACCTTTTATGAGAGTTGAAAGAACAATTTTATTTCCTTCTAAGAAAAATCATAGACATAGTAAGCATATTAAACTAATGTTCAGAAGCAAGAAGAAATTTTCAATCTGATCAGAAATGAGTTGAGACCGATGTTTTAAAGCATCAATAACGTAACTTTTATCAACTAGTCTGTATTGAGTGTATCAGGAAAATAGAACAATAAATTTTAGAATATACACCATAATAATAATGCCTCAACCGTCATGCTGAATATTGTTAGTCATGTATAACATATGGATACTAAAACAAATGATGCCAATAATTGAGAACTAGGACAGGATTCAAGGGGTATCATTATTGGTAGTGCAAAAATAATGGGAAGATTTCACAGAATAACGTTCTTAAAGTCAAGGCATGGCAAAATTTCTTATTTTGTTTTTATTTTATTTCTGTAAGCAAGAAAGCAACATTTAAGTTCTATGGAATGACAATAATAGAGATGAGAGTAAGAATAATTTCAATTGTATACTTTTAAAAAATCTATGCTTGCAAAGGTTAATTGAGCAAAAATATTTTTTTGAAAATACTGGTTAAAATATGATAGCATTTCATTAGTATGTATAAAGTAATTGTTCCATAAATATAACTTAATTTATAAATATCTCTTTTAGTTATTTAAACATGTGTGAAATATTCCAGGACTAGAATAGACTTTTAAGATATCCAGAATGCTAAATATTTCATCGAAGTGGATTTGATATATCTGCTCTATAAAGTACATTTATGCCAGAAATTTTGCTGGGGTGGGTGGATGCTTAACTTTTATTCCATATAACACTCTAGTCACTTACATGGGAGTAACAGTCTTTTTGCTTTTAGCAAGGGCGAAAGGGATGTGTCAATCACAACTCTCCTATCTCCCCTGAAAATACTGAAATACAAAACAATAAAATTTGAAATTAGAGCTGTACAAAATGGAAATGACTATCTTGTGCAATAACAATGCAAAAGAAAAAGTGTAGAATCAGAAGAAATAGATTGTAGATCCAAATCTCTCAATAACCATTTCTATGACTTTGGCCTGTTCAAACTAAGTCTTTATTTCCACATCCACAGAATGAAAACATACTTGGGACATATGAGGAGACTTAGAGTATGGGCTCCTATAGGATTGCTAAAGGTTCTTCTTGGCATTGCTACCACCTTCCCTTCAACAACGCACTTAAGAAGGAAGAGTAGAAAAACGGAGAGATTTATATATTCTTGCTCGGTCTCAGGAGTTTTCTCTTCTGCTCCTTGGGTCAAAGCTAGAACACTTTTCCTGGAGCTCTCTCTCGCTTCACTCTCATGCCCACTTCTGGGTTTGACAGTGTATTGCATCCAGGTCAGGGGGATACTCACAGAGAAAAAAGGTGGGAGTGAGTATGGGGTGGGTAAACTCACTCCTGGTTTGGTAGTGCTTATTTATTTAATGCACAGTATAGTTTTCTAGGCATTATCAATAAAACTCTTATAAAAGATTGTTCTTGTCCTGATGGGAATCAAGCCATAGATAATAAGTTATGCAAGTTAAAACTTTCAAAATAATGTAGAACATTGAATAAAGGCCTAACATTTATATTGAACAATGGGTACATATTTACAGCCATTTGCCTAAGGGGCTAATAGCACAACTGTTAAAGGTAACTGCCAAGATCAGCTGTGACAAATTCCTTGTTTGGGTCTAGCATACTCTTCCCTGGGGAAATTTGAAGATCAAAAGATAGATGGCTAGCAAATACTAAAACTGGCCCTCAGTAGTACACAACTCAAATTGCCCTGATTTGGATTGTAGCAAAGACAAAGTTTGACTGCCATGGTGAAATAGAGAGTGAATAATCATTCAAAGCAGGCCCTAGTATGGCATATGGATAAACCTTAAGATAGATGTATCTTAAGGCTTGAGCAACCTGGCCCTTTAAGTTTCCAGCAGCAGGGGATATGAACTCTTGCTAAATCTTATAAATTGTGGATTCTCTAGGGAATTGGGTCAGATCCTTGGCCACAGGTGTGTAAATATGTTAAGAACTTTCATGACCATCTGGTATGTAGTAATAAAATGTTTCTATTTAGGATATGAGAAAATAAATGAAAGCAAAAGGAGCTAGGCAGATTCAAAAAAATATTTAATATAGGAATGACAATAGTATGTAAGTTTTAGAAAGGTCTTTAGCTGTCTGAATACAGCAGAGGATATTTTTTCAGAAATGTATAGAATAGTAAAAATATACCTTGAGTTGAAAATACTAACATTATTGAAAGCTGAAGGTACCGAAAATTATTTTTTTATTTTGGAGATAATTGTTAATTCAAAACTCTTGAAAATAAAATAAAAACTGAAACCCTAAAGCTTCAGAGGAATATTCTGGAAGTTTAATACAATGTGAATCAGAAATTATTATTGGTACCACCATTATTATTGTTGTTGTTGTTGTTATTATTGCTATTAGAATTAGAGGAGAGGCAGAGTTATGTGAGAGCAATATCCAGGCTTTAGGATGAACAAAAATGGAGTTGGCTCAGAGTACAGATTAGTTGCCCTCACAGACTTAGACTAAAGGAGAATAGAGTGTCTGCTATGTGCCTAATGAGCCTAATGAGCAGGAGAATTCCCTGACCCCCTTTACAGGCTTTGCAACAGGGGTGTGGCTTGTTTGTTCAGCTGCTGAGCACTCAGATCCCTCACTGGATGGGGAGCATACAAGTGGGTAGGTACAGGAGCCAGGGTAAGCACTTTTGGGCCCAGGTTCCATTGTAGAGTCTGGGAACATGCTACAATCAATGCTCTTTGAGCAGTTGCCATCTGTGGATGGCTAATTGTTAAACTAGTTCAGTGGAGAGTCAGGATGACAGCCTTTTACGCCCTGTTCTCTTGGTACCCAGGTACTTGTATGGCACCCAGGAAGAATCGGGTAACTCAGACTTGAAGGATGGTGAATGCAGAAATTTTATTGAATGATGGAGATAGATTTCAGTGGGTCAGATGGGGAGCTGGAATGGGATGAAGTGGGAAGATGATCTTCCTCTGGAATTCTGCCTACTGCAGCCAATCTCCTCTCTGACCTCCCAGCCAAACTCCTCTAGATGTTCAGATGCTCCTTCTCTCTTCTCTGCAGTGCCGCTCTGCCACTCTTCTGGTCTTCTGCTGGTGGAACCTGGGGTCTGGGGTTTATATAAGTACGAGATAGAGGTGTGGCAGGCCAGAGTGGTCTTGGAAAAGGCAACATTTGGACGAAACACAGGAATGCCTGTTCCCTTTTAGGGCCATGGGTTTCCAGGCTTGAGGTTGGAGGCTTTGCCAGGGAATACACTTGTCTATCCAGTATTTCCCTGCCTCTTCTGCCTCCCGTTCGCATCATTAAGAGAGGACTATAAACTCTGATTCAGTAGGAGCCTTACAGAATAATATCTCCTATTGATCTATTAAATTATATATATATATATATATATATATACACACACACATATATATATATATACACACACACACACACACATATATATATATATATATATATATATATGGAGAGAGAGAGATTGAGAGAGAGAGCGATAAAGGCATACTAAAACCTGAGTCCAAACGCGGACACAATAAATACAAATTTGTGAAAATTATACCCAGAAATCTGCTTTTAAAAACATTCTCTAGATATCCCAGCCCTAGCTCAGAATCACAATTGTAATGATTCAATAATGCCTAAGTTTCACATGGTGAAATTAAATGAGAATCAATTTATGATAAGAGCCATGAAATTTCTTATAATGCCTTTATATTATCCAATTATTTCAAGTTATTTAATATATGAATAATAAAGAGAACAGTTTAAGTATATTATAACTTACTTTACCAATTATTTTACCTCAATTAGATTAAGTTTTTATGATTTTTTACTTCCTTAATATTTTTTTTCTAAGAATTAAAGGATTCTATATAAAAATTGAATTATATTTAAATATGAGTCACAATTGTAGAGTTTGTACAAAATTAACTTTAATAATGAAAATTGAATAGTGCTATAAAATCAATTACATCTTTATGTTGCAATTTTAATTTGTATTTTTATAATTATATATTATTCTTGCATTTATAAAAAAACTGTGATAAAATGCAATATATATTGTTGAAATACTTAATTGTATATATGGAGTTCTAGATTTTGACACAGGAAAATAATTGATTTTGTATGGATTCTCATACCACCATAATGTCTCTTTTCTATACTAATGCTTAAATGGATAAATAACTGATGTAATAGTGTGAAATACAGGTAGTCTTATTTTAATAACTGGTATCAGAGCTCTGTTTAAAAAGAAGAATTGAAAAGTTGTTGATGTTGTTATTGTTGTTTTAAAATAAAATTAGACACCAGTAAATAAAAATTTTGATGAAACAATTTGGAGGAAAACCCTGAAATAAAGACATGATAGTGTTACACTTCTCTGAATAAGAACTTTAGTAAGAGTTATATACAGCAAGTTAGGAGAGGGAATGAACTGAGCAACGTGCTAAGAAGCTGAAACATGAATGAAATGAAAAAGACTGCTGAAAAATCCCCATGACAGGAAGCAGATGGGCAATCAAGATGCAGTCAGGACTCTTATTTATTCATTTATGTATCATTTATTCATTTCATTTCAGAAGCATACACTTCTCCATAAGTATTTGCTATGTATAGCCACCATTTTAAATAGGAAGAAAAAATTTCAGTGTTGAATATGAGACAAAAAGTTGAGGGGGAAAGAAATGTAAAGTCAGATAATCCATAAATGAAAGTTAATTCAGCAAAATAAGAAATCAGAGCCAGGAGACATGGAAGCCTCATGTCAAGATCCCATCTGAGAGACTGGATGTGACAATGTTACTGCAGCTTGCATCCTGAGTTCTGTGTCTCCCTTGCATAAACAGAAATTAACACCTGGCCAAACAGAAATTTTTCTCAGGCAAGGCTTAACAGGCTTGTGGCTAGAGCACAGCAAGGCAGCAACCTACAAGAAAGAGATCCGGTGCTAATTCTCCAAAAGGTTTGAGCTTGTCATTTTAAGGAATCCAGAAAAGGAGCGATGTGTAGGCAAATAGCGGTGAGGAACGTAGCGCCTGCACAGTTTGATAACATGTTTCTTCAGGCATGGTGTGTTTCATTAGCATGTTAAATGTCTACATCCTGAGTGTGATTTGTAGTATTAGAATGAGGAAAACCTCTTTGAAAGGTCAGCGCTGGAGTGCCTCCTGTCTTCAGACGGCTGGATCTTGTCTGATTTTTATCAGGAATGACAGTCTTGCTTCGGTGACCTCAGGTTCTTATGAGGGATGCTAGCGTCCCACTTTAGCAACATTGGGAAGCATCACTCAAGGACATACCTGGTTAGGCTCTTCCTTTTATGGGTAGGAATTTAGCCTAGGCAGCTAAGTTAGGAGGTGGCAGCTCTCTGTTACTTGATTTGGATCAGCTTAAAACAAATAAGAAGGTCAGGGAGGAAATATGTCTGGTCATGTGAAGCTCATGGCATCTTGGTTACCATGTCTCTGATCTGCCAAGACAGAGCCTCTTCTCTATATTGCCTCAGCGAGGGCCATAAAATGATATTTCAAGCCAAATCTGATATAAACTATAAAGCATAGGATGGTTTGTGCTGACATCAAAGCTTTATATGCTTAGTCCACAAGTTATAAATCTACTTTCAGAAAATCTCATTTAAAGTCACCTTAAACCTTATTATGTTTTCTCTGTATACCATGTTAAAAATTATCCCCCAAAGTGGCAGTAATTTGTTAATTTTGTTAGACCTTTTAAATTGGACACCATTAAACTCTATTGAGATGCTAAATTCAAATACATTTTTTGTTTAGTTCTATATGTAAAATATATTGTTTTCATATTTTATGGTATCCTATTTTTGCTTATTTTATTTCCTAGAGTGTGCTTAGGGAAAAGTGTATTTTACCCCTGTTAATTAATTTTATGTCATCTAATATTTTAGCAAAGAAGCAAGCCATAGGAAAGATTACCTAGTGGGACGTTTTTCATTTTTCTTTTTTTCTTTTTCTTTTTTTTTTCTTTTTTGAGACGGAGTTTCACTCTTTACCCAGGCTGGAGTGCAATGGCGCGATCTCGGCTCACCGCAACCTCTGCCTCTTGGGTTCAGGCAATTCTCCTGCCTCAACCTCTCGAGCAGCTGGGATTACAGGCACGCGCCACCATGCCCAGCTAATGTTTTGTATTTTTAGTAGAGACGGGGTTTCACCATGTTGACCAGGATGGTCTTGATCTCTTGACCTCGTGATCCACCCACCTCGGCCTCCCAAAGTGCTGGGATTACAGGCTTGAGCCACCGCGCCTGGCAGTCATTTTTCTTTAGTTAAAGATAAATTATATGACAAAAGATTTTGGAACTATTTTGTCCATTACTAATACATGGTATTCATACAAGATGGAACAATGGTAATGACATGTTAAAAATTAATTAAGTTTAAAGAAATTAATTTTCTCCAGATAATTCTTATTAGATATTCACCCATAATTTCATCACACACTCTTGCTTTCATGCCAGTTTTTTAAATTTATTATTTCTATTTTAATCTCATCTATATTTATTTGCCTTTTGATATAATTTTATATAATCTCCTTTGATTGCTTTAACTTATATGTTTTAAAAATCAGTTATAATTTTAGAAAAAGTTAAATTCAAAATATGTCAGTTATCAATCAGTTATATAAGAAAAATAGTAGCAGAATATTTGCATATTACATAATCAATTTTTAAGGGATAGTATTTATCACATTTAGGAATACATTTTTTTGTCTGATATTTGACCAAAATGTTCAAATGGCTTTGAAATTCAGCCACTAGATACCTCAGAAAAAAATGCCTATGTCAAGATCTTTTACAGTATCTGTGAACATTTGCATGATTAATCAAATAATTATGTGATTTACCTCATAACTTTTACAAAAAGTAATGTATATAATATGAACAAGATACATCATTTTCCTATATTTTAAATATCTGAACAATTTTCATGTGTATTACAATTCTGGGATTTTCTTGTTCTTGTCTTTTATTAATATAGTGAATCAGATTGAAAAATACATAATGAATAATCAATAAAATTTCATACAAGTGCCATTGGCAAAAGGACATATGTGGCTCTAAGTGATTTAAGAATCACAAGCATGTGCTATTTTGTTCACATTATTCAATGTGTATAAGAAAAAATTTTAATACCTACTATTATAGCAATGTAGCAAGCCATAGAAAAGATTACTTAGTGGGACTTTTTTCATTCTTCTTTAGTTGAAGAAAATTATATGACAAACGATTTTGGAAATACTTTGTCAAGTACTAACTCATGATATTCATACAAGATGGAACAATGGTAATCACAGGTTAAAAACATTGTTTAAAGGACAGAAGGCTTTAATACAATCATTTGTAGGTAACAATACCAACATACAGAGCTTACTATCAATTTCTGGATGCTAACAAGCAAATAAATGGATGTGTTTCAGAGTAAAAGCATTAATAATATGTTATGTATTTTAAAGATCATCCAGCAAAATAATCTAATTTTTTAAAAATGAGAAAAGACTGATTAGACATTTCTTCAAAGACATACAAATGGCCAACAAGCATAGGAAGATGTGCTCAAAGTGACTTGTTCTAAGGGAAATGCAAATCAAAACAACAATCAGATAACACGTCACACCTGTTAGGATGGCTATTATTAAAACAAACAAACCACCAAAGATAACAAGTATTAGAAAGAATGTGAAAAAACGGCATCCATGTATGCTGTTGGTGGGAATGTAGTATGGTACAGCCACCAATCCCATTTCTGAGTATATATATATAATCTAAAAGAATTGAAATCATAGTCTCAAGGGATATCTGCATTTCCATGTTTATTGCAGTTTTATTCACAATGACCAAGATATGTAAACAACCCAAATGGCTATCAACAGATAAATGGATTAGAAAAATGTAACATATACATACTGCTGAATATTATTAAGGTTTAAAACGGAAGAAAATGTTGCTATATACAAAAACATAAACACACTGATAGACATTATGCTAAGTAAAATAAGCCATTCACAGGACACATATCACATAAATATCTTATATGAGATATTTAAAACAGTGAAGCCCACAGAAACAGGCAATAGAATAATGGTTACCAGGGAATGGAGGGAGAAGGAAATGAGCAATTGCTGTTCAACAGGTGCAAAGTTTCAGTTATGAAAGATTAATAAATTCTAGACTTATGCTATCCAGCATTGTGCCTATAGTTAACAATACTGTGTTGTACACTTAAACATTTAAGAGGATAGATCTTATGCTAAGTGTTCTTAGAACAAATATGAAGTAAGAAAAAGTTCTTCCAATTGTGCTATTCCAAAAGAAACCGCTATTCATACAATGAAAACAGATTCAGATGAAAATTAAAGATGATATTACTGTCTTGAAAGTCTATTACATTGTTCAACTGCTAAGTTTCTAAATCCATGATTTAAAGAAACATTTTCACAAATAATTATGTGAAGTCAGTATATGCTCATATATTAGAAATAAAAATATAATTGAAGACAAGGATTTTAAATAGTCATGTACAGTGATGAGAAAGCTTCTTCCTCAGAAAATGCACACAACTTCAGATTATGTGATGGCTTTAATGAAATTCAATAGATATCATAAAGTAAACTTTAAGTCTCAGAATCAAAAAGTGGGTAAGTCTTATAGTTGCTAATAATTTGGTGACCACAGCATCATCAGTGATAACATTCACTGGAAGAGTAAGACATAAAAAATTCTTGATTGTATACCAACCTTATATGAAAACATCTAAATTAGGGACAGTATTTGTAAATAGACTAAGTGTTAATATCTCTAATAAATGAAGACCTTCGGAACATGGAAA
>NW_016107337.1:3183737-3219747 GCF_001604975.1 Cebus imitator
CTGGGAGATGGAGGTTGCAGTAAGCCAAGATTGTACCACTGAAGTCCAGCCGGGTGACAGAGTGAGACTCTGTCTCAAAAAAACAAACAAACAAAAAACTCATGTACCCCATAAATTTGCACAAATGAAAAGAAAGAGATCACAGTAAGATAAAAGCAAAATGTGTTCAATTTTGCTCCTAATACAAGGAATGTCCATTTAGACTCCACTGATTGCCATTTTCCTCCACAACCAAATTTATGATAAACAAAAGTTCAATATTCCATAGGTATTGAATTTATTGCGAAGCAGGTAAATTTTCTCACATTGCTGGTAGGAATGCAACATGCCACAAATAATATGTAGGATAATTTGACTACTCTAGAGAGATTAAAAATGCCTCTTAATTCAGCAATTCTGCTTCCTAGGCTTCTATCCCAGTGACACTCCGACAACATTATGAAAAAGAAGTGTGATTAAAGCTATGTGTACATGGCTACAGGATAATTTATAGTAGAAAAAGACTGGAACAGTCCAAATGCTCATTCCACCAGGAGATTTGATGGATATAGTATAATATAGCCACAGAATGGATGCCATGAGCTTTCAAAAGAAATGGAGTCTATTTTGAGTGGTCTCCAGATTATGGGAAGCTTTTTTAAGAGATCCTATATTTATTTATCTATCTCTATATAGATATATACACACATACACACACATATATATGTCATATATCTATCACTTACAAATATTTAAATAAAGTGTATTATCTTACATTAAAAATAATGGAATTGGATCTGGGGTCAGGGATGGCAGAGCCAGTGTAACCTTCAAGGACAGGGACATGCTGCTGCACCTGTCACAGTTGACCAAGCCGCCCTAGCAGCTTTTTTTTTTTTTTCTTTTTCTTTTAGAACTTTATATATATCAGGTGGAAAAGCCAATATTTTCAGAGAGCTGGTAAAATATGCATCTTTGTAAGGGTTAATTGAAAGATAAGTTGGTTTTGACAGGATCTTTGTTGGCAACAAGATCCTGTCAAAGCCTCCAAAATTAAATTTTGGTTTTAATTTGCTTAAAAATATGTGAAGTCAGAAAAATAACACCTTTATTTGTAAATTGTATAATAAACATTGAGTTCTAACATTGTGGTTTCAATATGAAACTGTAGAGAAATTTCATTTTTTAAATTTTGAACTGAAGATCTACATAATTAAGCATTATTTGTTTTTGTTTGTTTGTTTTTTAAAAAAGTCTTACAGCAATACAAGCATTCCTCTATATCTTTTTAACATCCTGGAACTTTTAACTTCAAACATAGAACTATCCTATAGAAAACCCATGGCAATCAATTGGAAAAAAGGTTTTAACTTTAGAAGTATTTGGCAAACCCACTACAGATTTGTTTCAAAATTGAGGTTCATGTGTATTTCCTTTTCTCTTTGGGGACTTAATTGAATAAATTCTTTTCTACATGGAAAAAATATTTCTTATTTTAATATCTTGAATTTATATTCAGGTGCCAATGTGTTCACGTCACGTTGGGTGGTGCTGCTATTAAATTCAGTATGACTCCATTTATTATGACACTATCAAGTTGTTGGATACTAGCCCCAACCCCCTACGTGGGTGCCCTTAGTCCTGGTGGTGACGAGGTATTCAGAAAAGAAAATAGAGACACAAGAGTACAATTTACAGCATGGGTCCAAGGGACCAATGCAAGTGTGGGAACCATGTTGGCCCAGAGCTCTGGGCTCCAAACCCTTTTATTATGTGCATAATCTCATTGATCTTATGGGCGTGGAAGGGGAGGGAGAAGGGGTAGGTAAGATAGCCAGATGGAGAGCCCTTGAGATCCTTCTAAGACATGCTAAACTAGTACTCTGAATTTATCACTGATTGTTATGGGGTGCAACTGCATCAGAAGTATAGCAGATGACGACCCACCTGGTCTGACCATACCCCGTGCATCAAGGGGCTTTTATCTCCCCAGCGTTGTGGACATACAGCAATTAAAATCTCTCCATATTCCAAGAATCTAGGCAGAGCCTGAGGTTTTCCATGATCTCTGCCCTGCAAGGCTTTTCTCCTCTTTGCCAGCTGCCATCTGCAAAGACCCTCCCGAATCTTGTGAGCAGAGGTTGCCTCCCTTCTCAGAGATCTTTGCACAAGCCCTCTTTAGGAGGCCCTCATACAGTCTCCATGTTGAGAAGGCATTTGTGGGACCAGAGCAGTATTCCCTGCTCTGCAGTCACCCCTCGGTGTTCCTGGTGTTACTGAGCTCTCGGATGGTCTTTACCTTAGGCCTCCTGTGGCTGCTCGATTTCTAATTAACTGCACCAATAATATAGTTTAGTTTGGTGTATAAACTTCAGTGTACTCTGGGCCAAGCAAGCTTATAATTATTTAGTTAGAATTAACATAGGTCTCCCCCTAGCCATCTTGACCCACATCAAGTGATTTTTGTGTACTTATGTCAAGTTAACATAAACAGAAATACATCTTGTAATATAATAAAGTAAAATTAACTCTTTTTTTTTTTTTTTNTTTTTTTTTTTGAGATGGAGTCTCTGCCTGTCGCCAGGCTGGAGTGCAATGGTGCGATCTCGGGTCACTGCAATGTCCGCCTCCTGGATTCAAGCAATTCTCCTGCCTCAGCCTGCCATGTAGCTGGGACTACAGGCATGGGCCACCACACCCAGCTAATTTTTGTAATTTTAATAGAGACGTTGTCCAGGGTGTTCTCAAGCTCTTGACCTCTTGATCCACCCTCCTTGGAGTCCCAGAGTGCTGGGATTACAGTCATAAGCCATGGCACCAGCCATAAAATTAACTTTTTATGATTTTGTTATAATTTTCTCAGTATTATATTTTGAGTGAGTCAATCTTTACAAGAAAAAAAATTAAGACAATTATTTAATAAGCAATCAAAAAGAGAAGATAAAAAGAAAAATTGCTCATTGCTCTATTTTGTTTTTAAGAACTTTCAAATATCTGTCATCAAGTGTCAAACTTTACATAATATGGAATGCAAATATCTAGTGCTTCTCCCCCTTTTCTTCCACATCAATGAAGCAACATAGCATATAGTAATAGTTAAGCATAGTCAAAAGTAACATTCATATACATGAAACTTCCCCTTTCTTCCTTTTTTCCCTTTTTCCTTCACTCTCAATCAATAGAAAGACACATTTATTTTTCAAACAGAAAGATTTGACTATAGCAAAAGACAATCTTTACAGTCTTGTGTTCCTTTGGGGAAAGGCCATTTTAGGTAGAGGCAAAGTGTGTTGGACATAAACAATAGAAAAAGTAGACTTTTAAAATCCAGATATTAATCCTAACTGCAAATAAATCCCTGGGTGGCTGCTGGGAGAAAAGAATGAGAAACAGCAAAGGAGATTTAGGATCAAACTTTTAGGGAAAACAAGGACTGTACAATGCATTTAGGGAGATAAAATTTTAGGTTGCCTCATCAAAGATTTCTGAAACTCAAGAACAGTTGAGAAGTCATAAAAAGCAGCAATTCCTGAGTGGCCACATTAAAGCCTGGAATAGATGCCTTGGTAAACTCATGTATAGATTGATGACCAATGTCTAAAGCCTTAATTGGCCCTCTTCTTAATGATAATCTTGGCACATGTAAGTTCCTACAACCATAGCACAACCCCTGGTTTAGGGGTGGAATGACAGGTAAAACTTTACACTGGAACATCAAAAGGGGTATCTGGATTCTTGTGTGTGTTTGTGTGTGTGTTTTGTTTTGTTTTGTTTTGTTTTTTTTAATCAGGAAAAGTTTACTTTTTACATTCTTGAATTTAAGGACAATTTTAAGACTATTATCTTATTTCATTTTAGACACTGCAGATGGTATACATAATAAATTATGTTTAACACTCCCTACTATGTTAACGTATAATAAGCCTATGCAGTTTCTTGTTAAATTGTGGCAATATTCATGAATAACAGCTGTGTTATGCTGCATAAAATTTAAATAGGGTATGATATTTTAGCCCATATGTTAAATACCACCCAAAGCTCCAGAGTTTCATTTCCTGCCATCATATTTGTTAGCCCTTCCTCTTAACCTTCAGTAGCTTCCTTCTTTCCACTTAATGTTCATCTTCTAAGCTTTATATATTGAGAAATATTGTAATTAATTAGTTTTTAATGATTTCTAAATATTAGTAGAATTTTAGTTACGATATGAAGCTTTATTTAGTAATGATATAAGTTAGGTTTAGCAAATTTATCTGTGACAATTAGATAACCCTTCTGCTTTACAAACAGAAATTGAGTTTTAGCTTTCCTAATAGGAGGATACAAATACTTATTTGCTAATGAATGACCAACAGAGACATTTCTTTTCCATATGGAATCTGACCATATTGAATTGAATCATGAACAAAAAACCACCAAGCTAAGACAATTTTAGGTTAACTTCCCAGCTTTTGGTTTATGTCATTGAACCTGATCCAAAGTGAGGGTGGAATATGTTTTTCAAATGTCATGCCCCCTGCATCTGGCAAATTATGTATTTAATTCTCTTTGTTAATGGGAAGATTGA
The DNA here is from genome assembly GCF_001604975.1 of Cebus imitator. Taxonomy (NCBI): domain Eukaryota; kingdom Metazoa; phylum Chordata; class Mammalia; order Primates; family Cebidae; genus Cebus; species Cebus imitator. The sequence continues at coordinate 3,188,284 of NW_016107337.1, forward strand.
TTCATTTTTGTAAATCACTCTCAGAATGCTTTTTTAATGTCTCATTTTATGAGGGAAATATATTCTATTTCCAATTTCCATCGTTTCACAGGATATAGCCTTGTTTTCTGCTACCCAGGAGTTATTTCTATGATATTGCTGTTTTAATCATGGTGATATAGATTATTTTAGACCAAATAATTCAATGTACTAGACAAACATACAAAAACATCTATTTGAAAGCATTGGAAAACTATCATGGCAAGCAATATTTGAAATGATAAAATCTAAGAGAGAAGGAGAATATGATGAAGAGAAGTTAACAACCTATAGTGCCTTTTTTTCTCTAGGCATTTATTTATATAAATGGCTTAGGATTCAGAGAGTGATGAGACACACATGTTTTAGAAACTAAGAGGGTGTTTATCTCAACCAAGTTCTCTATGATTATTGAATAAGAAAATATATAACTGAAGTTATTGGTTTTATATATAAGACAGTCAGGGAAGAAACAATGAAGGAACTGAAAGAAAGTACACTAAGAAACAGAGGTTGAAGGGCTAACAGACTGGGAAGCTAGACAAAGATTTGAAAATCTCACTGGATTTAGTTTAAAAAATGAAATTTTTAGTCAAATTAGAGAAGTCCTAAAAAAATTACTCAAACTTCCAGTTTGACTATGAAAGAAGTAAACATTAGGATTTTGTAAATAAGAATGAAACAGAAAAAAAAGAAAGAAAAGAAAACAGAGTATAAGGGACCATCAAGCAAACTAGCCTATGCATTGTGGGAGTTCTAGGAGGAGAGAGAGAAAAAGGCTGAGAAAATATTTTAATAATAATATCTGCAAGCTTCCTAAATTTTATAAAAATTGTGAATGTAAATATCAAAGAAGCTCAACAATTGCCAACTATGATGAACTCAAAGAGACTCACACCAAGACAAATTAAAATCACACTTGAAAGAGAAAGAGAAAATCTTGAAAGCACAAAGAAAGAAGCAATTCATCACATACAAGGAATTCTCAATAAGACTATAGACAGATTTCTCATCAAAAGCTTTAGAGATTAAAAAAACAGCAGGCTGATATATTTAAAGTTCTAAAAGAAAAAACAAGCTGTCAAGCATGAATTATATACCAACCAAAACTCTTCTCCATCCAAAAAAAAAGGCAAATATTGGAACACCTAGGTAAGCAACAGCTTAAAGAGTTCATTACCACTAGACTTGCCCTGTAGGAAAATTCTCAAGGGAATCTTGTAGGTGAAATAAAAAGATACTATAGAGTCACTCAAAATGGTATAAATAAATAAATAAACACAAATACATAGGAAATTATAAAAAGCTAGTATGGTTGTAGCAATGATTTGTAACTGCATTTTTTGCTTTCTACATGAGCTAAGAGATGAACAAATGTATCAGTCTAAATGCTAGTCTTACTGTAATTTTGGCTTAAAAGAATGACTAGTTGATGTTTTGGGTTATACAATATATAAACTTAGGATTGTATAAAATATGCAACTAAAAGGGGGGGAAGAGAATTATTAAAGGAGTAGAGTTCTGTATGTTACTGAAGTAAAGCTTATATAAATTCAAATGAGGTTGTTAAAATCTTAGGATGTTAAATATAATCCCCATGTAACCACAAGGAAAATAGATATAGAATATATACAAAAATGAAACAAATGTAACCATTTTATTTCAAAAAAATCAACTGAACAAAAACAAATGCAGAACTGTAGAAAATGAGGGACAAAAGAGCTATAAGAATTATAAAAAATAAATAGCAAAATGACAAGTAAATTCCTCCTTATGAACAACTACCTTAAATATAGATTAACCTTTTTGTAGAAAGATTGGCAGAATGGATTTCAAAGAATAATCAAATTATACACTATTTACAAAAGACTCGTTTTAGATCCAAAGATTTAAATAGATTAAAAGTGAGAGGATGAAATATATTATTGTAAAAATACTATTATCAAAATTGAGTAACTGATGGCTTTATTACTATTAGACAAAATTGTCTTTAAATTTTAAAAGCTTATAATAGATAATGGATGTTATACATTACAAGCAGTATTAGTAAAATAAAAGGGTATAGTTATTAATGTGTGCATCATAACAGATCATCAAAACCAGCAAAAACTCACACGCTGAATGAAGAAATATGCATTTCTACAATAATAGTTGGAGAATTCAATACCCTGCTTTCAATAGTGGGTAGAAAAAATAGACACAAAATAAGTAAGGAAATAGAGGACCTGACAGTAACTCCACTAGATCAAACACACATAGGGAACACACTACTCAGCAGCATCAGCATAGACATTCTTCTCAAGTGCACTGATGAATTTTCAGAAATACGTTAGGCAGGAAATTTAGTTACAATAGATTTAAAACCATAACTATCATACAAAGTATCTCCTCTGATTACAATGAGATGAAGTTAAATATCAATAATAGAAGTAAAGCTGGAAATTTACAAAATCATAGAAATTAAACAACACAGTTTTGAGCAATGAATGGATCAAAAAATAGAACACAAGTGAAGATAGAAAGTAGATACGAATAAAAACACAAACAACATACCAAAATTTATGAGACACTGCCAAAGCAATCCAAATGGGAGATTTATAGATATAAATGATTATATTAAAAAAGAAGAAATTCTGGATCATCAATATAACTTTATTACATTAAAAAAACTGGAAAAAAAGATATTAAAAAGTAGCAGAAGAAAAGAAATAATAAAGATTAGAGCAGAGAGCAATCAAACAGAGAGATAAATAAAAAAGCTAATCCACGAAACCACATGTTGGTTTTTTAGGAAGGCCTACTAAATTGACAAAGCTTCAGCCAGGTTAACTTAGAAAAAAAGAGGAAAGACTCAAATTACTAAAATTAGAGATGAAAATGCAGCCATTAATAGTTACTATACATAAATTTTTAAAAGATTGTAAGAGAAGGTTATGAATAATTTCCATGTCAACAAAATGGATAGTCTAGATTATATTTCTAGAAACACAAAATCTACAAACACTAAATCATAAATTAAGAGGAGATCTCAATAGATCTATATAATGAGAAGATTGAATTAGTAATTTAAAATTTTCAAAACAAGAAAACCCCTGGACCTGATGTTTTTACTGGTGAATTCTGCCAAATATTTAAAGAATTAACACCAATCCTTGTCAATATTTTACACTAACTGAAAAGGAACCAACAATTCTAACTCATACTATGAGAACAACATTACCCTGACAATAAAGTTAAATAAAAATATCACAAGAAAAAAAAAAACTACAAATCAATATCTCTTAGTAGCATTAGTACAAAAAATTTCAACAAAATACTAGGAAACCAAATTTAGCTGTATATTAAAATGATTATAAACTATGACAAAATGAGATTCACTTCTTGAATATAAGGATGTTTCACCACAAGGAAATTGATTAATTTTTTTTAATAAAAGTTGACTTTTATTCTTTACAAAGAAGTTTAAAATACAAATGAAAATGGTGTATGCTTGTATCAAAGTAAAAACCACATCATTTTTATCTTTTAGTTTAGAAAACAAGTTCCTGTATACATTATATCAACTGATCTTCTTTGATGCTGATTAATTAATGTAATACACCATGCTAAGAAAATTATAGGAAAAACACCATGAATATCTAATTGACACAGAAAATCAATTGACACAGAAAATCAATTGACAAAATTTAATACCTTCTGTGGTAAAAATACTTAACAATCTAGTTGATATAGTTTGTATGTTTGTCCTCTCCTACTGTTGAATTGTAATCTTCAATGTTGCAGGTGGGGCCTGATGGAAGGTGTCTGGATCATGGAGGTTGAATCTTTGTTAATGGCTTGTTGCTATCCTCACTGTAATTGAGTGATTTCTCACTTTATGTGTTAACATGAGATCTGGTTGTTTAAAAAACCTAGAACTTCCTTCTCTCTCTGGTGATTCCATGGTCACCATGTGACATGCTGACTTTTTCTTTGCCTTCCACCATAATTGGAAGGTTCTTGAGGACCTCACCAGGAGTGGATGCAGTGCCATGCTTCCTGCACAGCCTGCAGAACCATAAACCATGAACTCCGTCCTTTTTTTTTTTTTTCTGAATGACCCAGTCTCAGGTATTCCTTTAGAGCAATGCAAATGGATTAACATACTGGTATTAGAGAGAAACTACTTTAACAAAGTAAAAGCCGTGTACAAAAAACCTACAGCAAACATCATGCTCAAAAATGAAAGACTGAAAGCTTCCTCTAAATTCAGGAATAAAGCAAGGATGCTCACTCCACTACTTTTATTCAGCATAGTACTGACAGTTCTCTAGACAGAACAATTAGACAAAAAATACATCTTAATTACAAGGAGGAAGTGAAATTATTTGTTAAAAGAAAATATAATCTTATATATAGAAAGTCCCAAACATTCAATAGAAGAAAACCTTAGAACTACTAAATACATTCAGCAAAGTAGTAGGATGCAAAGTGAACACATAAAAATTAGTTACCCTTCTATATGCTAACAATGAAATATCTGAAAAGAGAGCTAAGAAAATAATCCCATTTACAATGACATCAGAACAAATAAAATACTTAGACATAAACTTAGCTAGGTAAATGCCTGTACTATGAAAACTATAAAATACAATTAAAAAAAAAAAAACAAACTAAATCAGCATATGTAAATGAAAACATACCCCATGTTCATGGAATGGAATAATTAAAATTGGTAAAATGTCATATGTTTTTAAATGTCGTGATTTTGACATAACATTTGAAAATCAATGTATCACAATAGCAGGTAAAGTAGAAGGATAATATTAATCTCTAATACATAAAAAATAGTCATAACATCAATTCAACATAACACATTATAGCTAAAACTTGCTGTATGAAGAACAGAGGTATGCTGTTGGGTAAAGTTGTCTTTTATATATTCTTGCTTTTCTTTTTTCTTTTTATTAATGTATAGGCTCTTAGGTTTTTATTGATGTGTTTTGCATTAAAATATATTTTTTCTAATATACATATAATTTCTTAAGCTTTACTTTGGTCTATATTTACATAGTGCATCTCCTTCCTTTATTTTCTGAAGAATTTATTTTACTTGTATCTCTTTCAAAGAGCAGGTAGTTGGATTTTAAATTTATAAATCATAATCCCTGTTTTGACTATTAAAGTCTCTTGGTTATTTTCTACACACTTATTTTGGATTTCTGTGCATCATTTGCTTTCTTTCGTCTTTTTCTCTTTCCTAACTTCTCTTAGGCTGAAAATTTTTCTTGAGATACACCTTTTGATTGCTACTGGCTCATTTCGAAATGAAATGGAATATGGTTATACTCTTAGTAAATATCCTTAAATTAAGAAGTTAGGTAAATAGCTCTCAATCTGCCTAACACAATGCTTAAGTTTTTCCAGCTTCTATTCTCCTTCTACGCATGAAAAAAAAACAAAAATGTAGTATAATTCAATTACATTTGAACAAGTTTCCGGTTTCCTTCCTCACTATATTCTACCTGTTAGCAATTATTTTTTTAGAGGTGAAGGGAAAAGAGTTATGTAAAACGTATAGAAGTTATTTTAAATAACAATGTTAATTCAGTTAGCCAGCATATTTATCAATGTACATGTTTGCTAATGTTGCATAAATCTTTCATGTTTTATTTTGCTCACTTGTCATCTCCCTAAGGAACTCCTTTAATACATTTCTTAGAGGTGGGCAGTGTGGTAAAGTATTAATAGCTAAGAGTTTGAAAAAGTCCTAACTTTTGAGTAATGTTTTAGCCAGGCATAAAATATTATTATTTTAGTTCTTTCTATTCATAATTTGAATTTATCATTCAACTGGGTTCTCTTATCCATTGTTTTTGATGAGATATCTACTGCATGTGTCTTTTATTTTACAACATGGTTTACTGTCATAATTTAAAAAATTATCCTTGATATTTTGAGTTTCATTATGATGCTTCTAAACCTTTAATCATCATAGTTATCATAGGTATTATTTTTCCAATCTAAATTATCCAGTGTTGGGAAATTTTTAGGTATGATTATTTTTAAATTTCTTCTCTGCTATTTAATGTTACAAGATTAAGACAATTCCTAAAATAATATATGCCAATACAAGAACTAAATGTACTTTGTTTATTTCTAATTGAATACTGAAAGAGGAGAGCTGAAGTGGTTTCCTGTTACTTTCTCTGTAATAATATGCAGTAGCTTAGCAATAAAATTATTGCGGTCTGGATTTTAGTTGGTTTAGACCCTATATTTTTGAACAGAAACCCACAGCATGGAAGCCAAAATAATTCCTATCTGCCTTCAGATGGGTAAGATCGCTCCTCTTCAGAGGTTAAGACAGTTTAAGCCAGCCATTGTATTTTTCAATCTAATGCCATCAGTTCCAGTGATTAATGCAAAATATCTCTATATTTTAAAAATAAGTTAAATGACTGCCTCAGTTTTCCAGGTTGTTTTGTTTGTATAATTTTTGTTTTTATAGATATTTTTGGAAAAGATAAAAGTGCCTCTGTCAGGAATTGGTAGCTGTAAATGTAAATCAGTTATACTTTAAGGTGAACAAATCTGGAGAAACCAATCATTGGCAAGACACTTTACTTCAATTAATTATACTTAGCTAACTAACTGCATCAAGTAGGAAGTATGTTTGTATAGCTGGCAGAAAAACTAAAGCTAATATTACCTAAATAATGTAATTAATTTGACATTAAACCTGGGCCATTGTGGCTTGTACTACAGCATTTCACGTGTGTGAAAGAAATAAAGAGAAAGATAGCCAGACTAATAAAGAAGAAAAGAGAGAAGAATCAAATAGACACAATAAAAATGATAAAAGGGATATCACCACTGATCCCACAGAAATACAAACTACTATCAGAAAATACTATAAATCCCTCCATGCCAATAAACTAGAAAATCTAGAAGAAATGAATAAATTTCTGGAAATATAAACTGTCTCAAGACTAAATCAAGAGGAAGTTGAATTCCTGAACTGACCAATAACAAGATTTGATATTGAGGCAGTAATGAATAGCCTATTAACCAAAAAAGCCCAGGCCCAGATGGATTTATAGCCAAATTCTACCAGAGGTAGAAAGAGCAGCTGATGTAATTCCATCTGAAACTATCCCAAACAATAGAATAAGAGGTAATCCTCCATAACTCATTTTATGAGGCCAGAATTATCCTGATACCAAAACTTGGCAGAGACACAACCAAAAAAGAAAATTTCAGGCCAATATCCCTGATGAACATCGATGTGAAAATCCTCAATAAAATACTGGCAAACTGAATCCAGCAGCACGTCAAAAAGCTTATCCAGCACAATCAAGTTGGCTTTATCCTTGAGATGCAAAGCTGGTTTAACACATGCAAATGAATAAATCTAATCCATCACATAAAAAGAACCCAAGAGAAAAAAACCACGTGATTATCTCAAAAGATGCAGTAAAGGCCTTCGATAAAATTCAACACTCCTTCACTCCAAAAACTCTAAGTTAACTAGGTATTAATGGAACATTTCTCAAAATAATAAGAGCTATTCATGACAAACCCGAAGCCAATATCACTGACAAAAGCTGGAAGCATTTCCTTGGAAAACCAGCACAAGACAAAGATGCCCTCTTTCACCACTCCTATTCAACATAGCATTGGAAGTTTGGCCAGAGCAATCAGGCAAGAGAAACAAATTAAAGTATTCGAACAGGAAGAGAGGAAGTAAAATTGTCTCTGTTTGCAGATGACATGATTCTCTATTTAGCAAACCCCATTGTCAAAGCCCAAATTTCTCCTTAAGCTGATAAGCAACTTCAACAAAATCTCAGGATACCAGATCAATGTGCAAAAATCACAAGCATTCCTATATACCAATATTAAACAGAGAGCCAAACCATGAGTGAAATTCCATTCACAATTGCTACAAAGAGAATAAAATACCTAGGAATAAAACTTACAAAAGATGTGAAGGACCTCTACAAGGAAAATTAAAAATCACTGCTCAGGGAAATAAGAGAGAACACAAACAAATGGAAAAACATTACATGCTCATGAATAGGAAGAATCAATATCATGAAAATGGCCATACGGCCCAAAGTAATTTATAGATTCAATGCTAACCCCAACAAGCTATCATCGACTTTCTTCACAGGATTAGAAAAACTACTTTAAATTTCATATGGAATCAAAAAAGAGCTCGAATAGCCAAGACAATCCTAAGCAAAAAGAACTAAGCTGAAGGCATCATGCTACCTGACTCCAAACTATAGTAAAAGGCTGCAGTAGCCAAAACAGCATGGTACTGGTACCAAAACAGATATATAGACCAATAAAACAGAACAGAGACCTCAGAAACCACACCACACCTTTACAATGATTTGATCTTTGACAAACCTGACAGAAAGAAGCAATGGGGTAAGGATTCCCTATTTAATAAATGGTGTTGGAAAAACTGGCTAGCCACATGCAGAAAACTGAACCTGGACCCTGTCCTTACACCTTATACAAAAATTAACTCAAGATGGATTAAAGATTTAAACATAAGACCTAAAACCATAAAAACCCTAGAAAAAAACATAGGCAATACCATTCAGGACATAGGCATGGGCCGAGACTTCATGACTAAAACACCAAAAGCAATGGCAGTGAAAGTCAAAATTAACAAATGGGAACTAATTAAACTTCAGTGCTTCTGCACAGCAAAAGAAACTATCATCAGAGTGAACAGGCAACCTCCAGAATGGGAGAAAAGTTTTGCAATCTATCCACGTGACAATTGGCTAATATTCAGAATCTACAAACAACTTAAACAAATTTACAAGAAAAAAAAATCAAAAAGTGGGCAAAGACTATGAACACACATTTCTCAAAATAAGACATAACAATTAAAACAAAATAAAGACAATCGGTGTTCCTAACGTGAATAAACTCAACTTCAGTCCATTAAATTGAAAATATCTAGTGGAAAAATAAAAACGAATTAGTGATTTTTGTTTATATAAAGGCAGGCTCCTTAAGGAAAAATAAAATAAAAAGAAATAGGGGAATAGGTCCTTAAAAGATGTATATGTTCACCAATATGACTGTCATATTACTTTTTGACGATATATAAATCTGATTATAGCTGGTGATTAATAATAATCATTTCTCCTGACACTCTGAAACCAAGAGCAAAAATATACACATACACACATACTCATACACGTTTCTCTGTTATCTAAATAATTCTAACATATATTGATTTTGCTCTTGGTTGCTTTTAAAAACATTTAAAATACTTCAATGAGCATCTCATTACTGGCAGAAAGCTCTATTTAGCAGAAAATTATTCTCACCCATAGAAATGACATTTTCATTTTAGACTGTCAAAGTAAGTTTTACTAGTATGTTGTTAATCACTGCCTTGTGATGACACCTGGAGAAAATGATTTAGTGGCGATTACAGCATTCATATATAATGCTGAATATGTCCAGTTTACTTCCGTTTGTAGTCAGTGAAGTGTATTTCAATAAATAATGATATTGATAAACATTTATACTTAATTCATTTAATTTATTTGTATTTCTTAATTAACTTTGTTTACTAAATAAATTGCCTTTAGTCAATTGATAATTATTAAATACATAGTAATATAACAAAATTTTAAAAATTCAGTTGATTAAAATGTAATATTAAACACATAAATTTTCAGTTCATTTTGTCTCATTTTTTATTCTCAAAATTTCCTCTGTACTTTTTCTATTGGAGAAAACTCCTACTGCTTTATAAAGTTAAACATTTTTCCCAGAAAACTTAAAATATAGTCTTCACATTGTTCCTGGTAGTCAAATTATTATAGCTTATTTTTAATTTTACTATCATTTTATTACTTATTATTCAATTAATTTAAACAATTGTGTATTGATCCCCCAATATATACTAAGGTAACTGGCTTGATAATAAAATGAAGAAGAAAACGAACAAAAAACTTTGCCATCATTAAGAACACTGCCTCTTGGGAAAGACATTCATTAGCCAACAACTCCTACAAACAAATTTATAAGTGTGATAACTGTTGTTATACTTTTATACTAGACATGCATACCTCAATGCTAGTAAATATGAAATTAACCTTTTATTCTAAGATGATTTTTGCCTCTATTGGGGGATGGGCAAAATCTCATTTTAAAAAATTATGAATGTTAAAGTGTATTTGTAATGTTTGGTAGGTTGAATTAAAAATTTAGTCTAAATAAAACTCAAAATCATAAATCTTACTATCTCATGTTTAATATCCTTAGGGGAGATATGTAAGTGTGTGCATATGTTTAATATATAAATAAGTGGAATGTGTAAATAACAAGGAAAGAATGTTAACAACGGCACCAAGCAATTCCCTAGAAATTCTTCAACATATATTTTCATAATGTATGAATTACAATTTTTTTTTTTTTGACAGAGTTTCTCTCTGTCACCCAGGCTGGAGTGTAATGGCATTATCTCAGCTCACTGCAACATTTGCCTTCTGGGTTCAAGTGATTCTCCTGACTCAGCCTCCTGAGTAGCTGGGACTACAGGTTTGTTCCACCACGCCCAGCTAATTTTTGTATTTTTAGTGGAGATGGGGTTTCACCATGTTGGTCAGGCTGGTCTCGAACTCCTGACCTCAAATGATCTGCCTCCACATTGGCCTCCCAAAGTGCTGTGATTACAGGCATAAGCCACCACGCCCAGCCCTGAATTACATTCCCCAAATTTGCTCACTCTACCATAAACACATAATACTGAAAAATTAATATATTTAGATGCCAAAAAAATCCAAGAAAATCCCAGTGGCCATGGTATTGCTTAAATTCAATTATTTTAAAAATAATTTAGACTTCATGCAATATTTTCAAGAAGTCTGGTAAATAAAAATATCTAAGTAAGAAGAAGACATATAAATGCTTAAACTGAGATAATATTCAAAATGAATATGTACAGAATTTAATAACCATCAATTCAACTAGTCAAGAGAATATTAAGTAATATACATATTAATATTTAACTGAATTCATTTTGCTTTTGATAAAGGTCAGAGATTCATTTATAGTACCATTATCTCTCAAATATAAAATGTTACATAGATAGTCTCTTAGTTCTGACAGCTACAGAATGTTGCTACAGCAACCAGAAAGGGTTGAAAACAAAAATCAATGCAGTCAAAAGTAGAATGGCTAAAGTTAAACTATGTTTCAGAAATAGGTTCGCTGTTGCTATTGCAAGAACTATGAATTTGTCCACTAAATGTTTTTAAAGGGAACATGCATTCCTTTTTAATAAAAATAATTACGTTTCACCAGTCATTTACTTTTACTTTAGTGCATTTTGTAATTGTTAATTTCAACATAAAAGTAAATGAATGAAATTTGTATATTAATAACCACATTACTAAACAAAATCTTTGTGAGGTTTATATTGAATAAAAACCAGTACTTTCAGCATTTTACAATAACAAAAAATTAATCAGGTCTTAAATGTATATTAAATTAACTCTTTTTGTTGGATACTGAAACAACAGTATGTATTACTGATTTGAGAGTATTTTCTTTGGATATCTGTCAGTGCTTCTTTTAGAGTATTTAATCATATTAGGATATTTTATAACAATTTTACTTGCTTTATGTTTGGTTTGGGGGAATAATTTTTACCATGTGAAATATTTCATTTTTATTTCCTTTTTCATCCATATGTAACTTTTGATAGCTACTTTTTTCTTTAATGTGAAACATATTTTTGTGAACTTTAAATAACAGTTATAAGCAGGCAGGTGTGAATATTTGACGCTGCTTAACTACAGGTCCTTGATGAAGGCTCTTTCTTTTATTGGTATAGTCAATGTCATACTTATTTGGTTGTGATGTGTATTCTAGGACTCTTAATTCTTTTTTTCTTCTTCCTCTGTGTTACAAAAGGTGCTATGGGTGTCTTTCCTTTCCAAATTTTCCTGTGTTTCAGGGAAGGGTACTCCTCCAACTCTGTCATGTGGAATTTTAGACTCTTCTTTACGGAAAAGTCCCAGCCCATTTCCAGGTTCCTGGAGTTAGTTCTGCCAGATTTGAGTTTATTTTCCTACTCACAGATAATTTGGAACGTGTTATCTTTTCTATTTCATTGTTATGCCACAAGCATGGGTGATATTATGTCCTCTCCTTGTTGTTCAGTGTGGTTTTATTGCAAAATGTGTGGGGAGATTCAGATTTAGGAGGCTGTCATTGTGCAGACTCTTTATTTAATCATCATTCTTTTCACTAACAATAGATATTATTTTAAATATAGAACCATTATATAGAAAATAATAATTATCTGTTCCGGATTTTCTAGTCAGTGATTATAAAGACAATACTTTAAACATAGACTTTAAGGAACGATTTTGGAAGAAATAAGATGACATTCCCAGTCCGATTTAATCTTCACTATTTTTCACATTTCAGACATAAAACATTAATACAGCATGTTGATTCATTTCAATCATGTTATTAATCAGTATCTTTTTGAAGTTTCTTGCCAGAATTTTAAAAAATAGAAAAACTATAACTGCCAATATAAATTGTGTATCAGCCTCACAGTTTATTTTTTACTTCACCACATCATCAAAAATTCCTTAAACGGTGTGATCTTGAAGATTTTTTACCTTCAACGCTTTCGAATCCACATCATTCTTTTCGATTGCTTATTCCAAGAAACAAGTCAATGTATAATATTATTTAGAGTATAATTACCTCCTGTTTTATTTATCTTTGGTTTTCTACCTACAATTGCAATAGTCAAAGGCTATCACAAAGTCGCAAAGAAGAAAATTATGGCTTTGAGACGTTTGTTAAGAGTCTATCAAAATCTGATTTGTAGGGTGTAGAATGAGCTATTTCAGTAGTATTTACTATTTATGTTAATTATAAAATGTCATGATACTATTTATGTTAATTGTGAAAAGTGTTCTCTAACTTTGTTAGAGAGTATAACGTTGTAGTTCATTACTAATGCACGACATTTTCATTATAGATGTTCAAACCAGGTTTATTATTATAAATTCCTTTATCAATTATTCAACAATTATTAACCAGCATCTACTGTACTTAGTTTAGAAAATAACGATGAATATGTTACTGTCTCAGTATTCAAAGCAGCAGCGAATCCATCATTCGAATGCAGGAAGAATTTAGAACAGCAATGTCTATGTTGAATTAAATTAAATTAAACTGGGCCTGAGACTGTCTTTGTGCTTTGAGTTTATATGCAGCAAAATGCAAGCAACTTAGTATATTCTTAGCAACCTAAGGATATATTCTTATCACAAGTAGCTGAGTTGCAGCCCATCATAGCAGCTGAGCCTCAGCCAATCATAGGCTTCAACTCTTCAGATCATGTCTCTATAAATCAAATGCCTCATGATATGACCAAAAAAGGCAAATGCTGAGCTGAAACCAATCAAGCTGTTTCTATAAATCACTTCCTTTTCCATCTATAAATGCAGCCTGCCCACATTGCTGTGTAGAGCTCTCTGAACCTCTTCTGGTTCTGAGTGCTACCTAATTCATTAATCATTTTCTTTTTCAAATAAACTATGCTAAGGTTAGTATGTCTATGTTTTTTTTTTTTTTTCCTTTTAACATCTAGTAGTTTAATTTCCCTGACTTTCCCCTGCTTTTATTTGAGATTCACGTGTATTTGCAGTGGATTGGGACATAGTGATACAGATTAAAATCAGAGCATCTGATTTCCCAATTTCTCACAAATTAAAGCACAATCACTACCTCAAGGATGTTGCTGTGTAAGGAATGATTAGAAAGAAAGGAGGGAGTTGCAGTGCAATGATCAAATTAAAAATAGGTGTGGCAGAGGTACTAAGAAAAAGAATACCTTGGAACTCTGGAAGAATAATTGCCAAATCTGGGATGTGGTCAAGGGACAGGAGATGTTCAAGCATCCTAAGTTGAATAGAATTCTGGATTGAAGGAACAAAGTCAATCCGGAGATAAGTCTTCCCTGGAAAGAAAATGTTAACTAAGCCTGCTTTATAAAGTGTGGGAGATAAGAGTGGGTAGAGCGAAAATGTGAAATTTAAAGAATTGACAAATACCTTAAGTCTCACAGAGAGCAATGCAGAGTTTAAACCAACCTTCATGTTTTAGAATAAACACTTTGTCTAAACTATGTAAAATTGAGGAATGGGGCTGCAAATGTGGAAGGTGGGACCTATACAGTAATCCAGAAAGATATGATGATGTCCTAATATATGTAAGATGATACAGTCTTAGAAAAATAGGCACATATGGTTAACTTTAAGAATTATTTTAAATAATATGATCAGTTTAGTCTTTCAGACAGTAACTTTCACAATGGTGAAAGACACATCTTAAAACAAAGGTGTTCAAACAAGAAAAGGCATTAGAAAATTAGTACAGTGAGTTACATGGTTACATGCAATTCACATTAAACTGTGTAAACATTAAATTTATGTGAAAGATTTAATACAGATTTTATTTTATATAGTGCAAAAATTTATTTTCTGATAATCAAAATATTATATAAATAGCTTGACATACTTTTATTGTTTTATACCTAATAAAATAATCATTTTAATCCAAAGTAACACAATGAGAATGCTCATTTAAGTACATACCAATGAACATTGTTAGGGAAAATAATTTGAGATAATCACTGTTATCTACTTATCTAAAGCAATGGATGAATAAATCAACTAAATAGTATGTGTTAAACAAATGGAGTCAAACATACAAGAAATATTGTGAGCAGCACAAAATATTTATATTAATTTGAGCTTTCTTAATTTTTAGTGACATGCTCTCCTTTTTCCATGATATTTTAAGCATCTCAAAAATGATTTTATCATGCAATTTATAACCAAGTGTACATAATTCACTGACTTTAGAAAAAACGTTTTCTTTCTTACCTTTAATCTTCCATCTCGATTCCCTTGATATGTTAGCTTTTACCAGCTTTCTAAAGTAGGGCACTGTACTGTTTCCCTCAGAGCCTGCAAAACAATATTAAATAAATGGAGAGCTGGCATAAAAGAACACCTGTGCTGTAATGAGATAAAAGCAGATAGTCCAAATGAATTAAAAAAAAAATACAATACCTTGCTCATCTTGCTTCCTTATATTTTCAGAGAACATAATATATTTACTGCTTTGGTGAATAGCAGTCCTCATGAAGAATATACTCTTATTTTGCTTATTTTTGAAACATTTTTTGAAAGAGAATTTGACAGGAAAGTAACAATTAAGAGTTTATAGGAAGGAGAATCTTTCATCTTACAACATTTTTTATTTATTTGTAAACAAAACATGGCAAATCAGGTCTAAGAGATTGAATTATGCCATCTGAATTTTTTAAAAGTCAAACACTGGGATTGAACCTAAAATTTGTTTTTAAATATTCTTCTAGATTATATTTTCTTTCAGTGATAAAATTTTTGTGAAGGAAGTAACTAAAATGAAGTAGCACTGATACTGAATTTTGTTTCTAGAAGTTGACATCCAGGAAGGTTTGAATCCAATAAGAATTTTGTTGAGTAAATTGTATGTATAATGAACCTGACACCCCTTGGAACGATCCAGAGCAGACTGGCTATATCTTTAGAATGATAGACTTGGGTGTCCATATGATATTTTTCATTTTTTTCACGCATAGATACCGTGTGCTTTTACACACTACCTAAGCCGATCTTAAATACCTAAATTGAGGACATTTAGGCACAAAATACTGCTTATTTGAACCTAGGTAATAGGAAAGTATTTTCTTTTGATGTATTCCATTCATTGTAGGAAAGAGAGATGGATTACACCTTTGTAGTTGAAAGATGGATCTCTAAAGAGGGGAAAAATAATATATTATTTGACAGGTTTATTTTTAATTCAGTGACTCTACATTATTTCAAGTACAGGAAAGTGTCTCTAAGATATTTCATAGTGGCTGTTTATACAGCAATATATTTATTGCTGTATATCAAATAGAAAAGAGACTATTACTGGTCTTATGTGAATTAATAAAAAGGTCTTTATCCATTTAGATGGTATTATATAGTGGTATTATCTGATGTAATTTACCTGATAATATGCTCCCTAAATATGTGACACATGGAATGTATTTTGCTTCTTCTCTGCTTAAATAACTAATTAATCTATGGCCCAATAAACCCACATAAGGCACTGAATGTTTCCTCAGCACCACATTCTATGCAGTCACAAACTATCAAGGAGCTATAACATTCAGCATGAAACTTTGCTTTGGTTATGCTGGTAAATCAAGCAGTTTATGAGCAAAGCTTCAAGATATGCTAGACCAAGATATGCTAGGCCATTCCTAGACCAAAAAACAGTTATCAGAACCATTTGTTCAGTGATAAGATTTTTTAAAAGCACCAGCCATCTCATTTTACTTGTGGAGTACAAATTGTATCTGAAGATTTTTAAAATTTCTATGTAATAAAAATGGTAAAAAAATCTATAACTTATTAAAAGCTTGGTTAATTTATTAAAATTGGTTCATGTTCACAATTTTTTTTCTGATGTTATGTTATTTGTTCTATCAGACACATGGAAGCCAGACGGGGTAAGTTTTCCCTGGCTTGATATCTAAATAATCTAAAACTTTTAAAATTCTTATATTCTTGTAGAGATAAAATTAAGTAAAAGAGCTAATCAGAATGGAGGGCATTCAAAGGAATAGAATTTAAGTGCAAAATTGATTTGATTTAGCAAACAAAATTATATAATAAAGAATTTAAGGCATCACATATAATACAAGAATAAAATGTGTTACCAAATGTCCTGCATTAAGGAATTTGCAAATGAAAGAAAACTCCATGAAATTAAAATTGACTGCAAAAACATAAAAGGAACTATAACTATAAAAGAGACACAAATTAAAATCTATAATTAAATGTGCTTATCTACGCTGGTTTCTCACTTAAATAAAGGAACATTCTATTTGATCTCCATGGTTAAAAAGATAAAAGGTTCTTAAAACTGACCCCTCTATGAAAATATAGCAAAATTGGTAGCCAATTTAACAATCCCTAAATGAAGCCAAAAAGTCATAATCTTTCATTAGATGTCACCTTATTGATTTCTGGATATTATGATGATATAACATAGCTGAGAGAGGTTAAAAGACAAAAGCTCTGATTTAAAGAAAATGAACTCTTGAGAAGCATCATCACTATAAAATTCTGCAGAATAAAAATGATACTGAGCTAGCCAATTAATGTTGGCATTTATTTTCTCCCATAAAATGAAAAAGATGAATAGGTTGATGTGCCCGTTGCATGCTCCTAATAGAGCTCAGGGAAATCTCGTATTTTTCTATTTCTAATATCTTTCTATATATATTTCACTCTTAATTCAGAAGTTCAATGCATAGATTATCTTCAAAGGCAGTAAACAAAATTCGGTCAGGCAAAAGTCTCATAAGCCTTTCTTAGAATTCCAGGGAGATATTCCAAATCATTTCCTTAAAAAATATCTGTGTTGAACAATGAGAACACATGGACACAGGGAAGGGAACATCACACACAGGGGCCTGTTGAGGGGTCGGGGGCTAGGGGAGGCATAGTAGCAGATGAAGGGATTAGAGAGGGATAGCATTAGGATAAATACCTAATGTAGATGACTGGGTGATGGATTCAGCAAACCACCATGGCACGTGTATGCCTATGTAACAAACCTGCATGTTCTGCACATGTACCCCAGAACTTAAAGCATAATAAATATATTTTTTTAAATCTGCTATAATTTTTTTTACAAATAAAGGATGAAATTATCTGATATCATGAAAAGAAATGATTCTAATAACATGATAAAGTTACCAGTACAATTCTTTGGATACAAAATTGTCCTATTTGATTTGTTATGGAGAAACATTGATTTTGATTATCGGTTTAGAAAGAGCTTCTGGAACTTGTAAGCTCATATATGCTCCATAGATAATTTATGAGTGCTTGACAAAACCTTAATAAAACAACAAGAATTAGCAGAACTGTCTATATCTGTGAAACCTGACAACGTATATTTTATTATTAAGTTTAGTGAGGCTGTATATAGTATTTTTAGGAGCATGAACTTTATCCTAAGACACATAAATACATTTGCTTTTAAACTAAAGCAGCTGATTAACTCTGTGATCTTTGACAATTTACTTAATCCTCCTTTTTTTTTTTTCCTTTGAGACAGAGTTTCTCTCTTGTTGCTCAGGCTGGAGTGCAATGCCACAATCTCAGCTCACTGTAATCTCCGCTTTCTGGGTTCAAGTGATTCTCTTGCCTCAGCCTCCCGAGTAGCTGGGATTACGGGCATGTGTCACCATGCCTGGCTATTTTTTTATTTTTAGTAGCGATGGGGTTTCTCCATGTTGGTCAGGCTGATCTCAAACTCCTGACCTCAGGTGATCTGCCCGCCTTGGCTTCTTAAAGTGCTGGGATTACAGCATGAGCCACTGCTCCTGGCCTTACTTAATCTTTCTAAATTCACTTTATAGAGAAGCAACTGATGATATATGTATTATAAGAACACTTTCATTTTAAATAAGTTAATGTATTTTAAGCACACAGTTAAAGCACCATACTATGTGCTTTAAATAGAAGTAACTATAAAATGCTACTTTTTATAGTGTATTCTTTTGGAAATACTTTGGTCTAAAATTCAGACTTTTATAAAACATAAGGAAAGAATAGAGGAAGTTAGCCCTTGTGTTTCAGTGGGTAGTTTATGTTTATTGTCATCAGAACTATTAGAAATTATTCATTTACTAAGTAAATCTGTAAACTGGGTGCAATAACTTTAAGAGGTTTGCAGTTTAACTGGAAATTTATTTTGATGCATACAGATATCCAACTATTCCAGTATTTTTTTTTTAACTGCACTTCCTCCACTGATTGTTTTTTGTGAACTATTCAAAAAAAGCTGAGCAAAAACACTTTTGGAAAGTTGCTCCTATATGTAAGCAACAAATACACCCCGAAAAATTTTCAAAATCAACTTTTTAAGAATTTTTTATCCAAACTTGCAATGATACAAACATACTTTAAGAAGTGGCTGGATTTCTAATAACAGTGAGAACTATGGGGGTTTTAACTTGTCTGATCAACATTTGTCTCTTCCTAGCTCTGTGGTAGCTTTAAAAACCAAGAACTTTATAACTTTGGTTCAAGGAAATTGAAGAAAGTCTTTATCCAATTTCCACTGATTCTGTGAACTAAGCAAAGACCTCAGTGGTCTCGTGTGAAACACAAGGCAGACTTGATAGAACTATTCCAGTTAAAAATCACTAAACCAATAAACAGCACCAACAACAAACAAATGCAAACTATGGGGGTTATTATTTCTAGAGTTGCCAAATTATATTAGTTACAATACCTGATTTTTCAAGAAAAAAGCAAAAGACAGTGCGGTGATTCCTCAAGGACCTAGAAATAGAAATTCCATTTGACCCAGCAATCCCATTACTGGGTAATGGGAAAGACATTGAACCAACCCAAATGCCCATAGATGATAGACTGGACAGGGAAAATGTGGCACATATACACCATGGAATACTATGCAGCCATAAAAAACGAGTTAGTGTTCTTTGTAGGGACATGGATGAACCTGGAAACCATCATTCTCAGCAAACTGACACAAGAACAGAAAATCAAACACTGTATGTTCTCACTCATAGGTAGGTGTTGAACAATGAGAATACATGGACACAGGGAGGGGAGCATTACACACTGAGGTCTGTCAGGGGGAACAAAGGGAGGGTCAGCGGGGGAGGGGGGGAGTTGTGGAGGGATAACATGGAGAGAAATGCCAGATATAGTTGATGGGGAGGAAGACAGCAAACCACATTGCCATGTTGTAGTTTTTCAACAATCCTGCATGTTCTTCACAATAAAATGCAGTAAAATATATACTGAAAAAAAAAAAAGAAAGAAAAACAGGAATGTAGGGACCATACACAGGTGAAAAGATAGTCAATAGAAACTGTTCTTGAGAAAGCCTAGAAATAAGATCTATTAGGAAAAGGTTTAAATTATCTATTATAAATATAGCAAAAAAAGAAAAGAAACCATGGTTAAAGGATAAAAGGAAATTATGAGAATGAAATAAAGTCTTGCTGAATAGAAACGTCAATACAGAGATAGAATAATAAAATCAGTTAACAAAAGTGAACAAAATCAAAAAGAGAAAAAAACAATTATACAATATTAGTTGGAGACATAATTACCTAGTTTCAATAATGAATTAAACAACTAGCCAAAACAATTTTTTAAATTGAAGACTTGAACAACAGTTATCAACCAACTAGACTCAAAAGATGCATATGTCACTTAACACAATAACAGCTGAATAAATATGCTTCTTAATGGCATATGAAATATTCTCCAAGATAGATCATATACTGACCTCAAAATCAGTCTCAGTTAATTTAAAATACTTAAAGTTTGTCAAGTATATTTTTCAGCTACAATCTTATTAAATTACAAACAAATAATAGAAATAAATCTGAGAAATTCAAAAAATATTTGGAAATTAAAATCACACATCTAAATAATCATTATCTCAAAATCATAAGAGCAAGTAGAAAATACTTTGAGATGCCCTTTGTAGGGCATCTGGAAACTATCATTCTCAGCAAACTGACATAAGAACAGAAAGCCAAACACCGCATGTTCTCTTTCATAGGTGGGTGCTGAACAATGAGAACACATGGACTCAGGGAAAGGAGCATCACACATTGGGAGCAGTTGCGGGGGGTAGGGGAGAGACAGTGGGGGGTGGGGAGGGTTGGGAGGGTGAGGAGGGATAACATGGGGAGAAATGCCAGATATAGTATGCACCTAAAGTTAAATAAGTTTTTTTAAAAAATTAAAAAAATAAAATTAAAAAATGAAAGGGAAACATAACATACCAAAACTTATGCATTACAGCTAAAAGAAGTACTTTGAGGAAATTTTATATTTAGAAATGATTATAATGCAAAGAAATAATTCAAGAAAGCTAAGGACTCAAGATAGCTAAGGTCTAGTCATGTCTTTTACTTGAAAATGTTGTATACTTAATTATTATTAAAATTATATGATTGACTATTATTTTAATATTTTTAAAATAAGTGGCTAATATAATGTCACACTATGTAATTTGAAACCAATGGTTCCTATCAATCCTCTATAGCTATTCTTTTGTTCCATAGCATGAAATATACTGGGCACCTATGATGTTTCTGACACTGTTCTATGTGCTGTGTGTAAGAACCATACTGGGCACCTATGATGTTTCTGACACTGTTCTATGTGCTGTGTGTAAGAACTAACACACTATATGAGTTCTAACATCAGAATTATTACAGCCTAGTTAGGATTGCAAGGAAATGTATGGAAAATGTTGAATAAGTGTTAAAAAGAACAAGTTACCAGATTAAATTATTATGTGGAAGATATGATTTTAGTCCCTTTAATAGTATAGCATGTAGTAATATTTAGTAATGGTATAAAACCTATGATATATCAAACATATCATAGGTTTGATAATATGCATTAGGTATCTTAAAAATATAATGCTTGTTTTAACAACAAAAACTAGAGATTAATTTTACATTATTTTAAAATACATTTAACACTGTCCTAGAGTTTTTGGGGAAATATATTATTACAAGTTCACTATAGGCCTGTGAGATAAAAGCTTTTATTTCATTCTGGCTACAAATAAGAAACTTGAGGCTCCAAGAGGTAGCAGAGAAGTTGAGTATGATTTTGGAGCCAGGTGTCTGTGATCAAAAACCAGCCCTGACAATAAATAGGTACTCTACAAATTCTTCCATTACCCTGATGATAGGTAGTACCATTTTGAGAAAAGGCTCTACCTAAGGTGAACTCAGAGATAGCAAATGTCCCTGTAGGCCTAGTACCTACCAGTGTTTTCAGACTTGAGATCAGAATAATATTCTTCATCCTGTAGGCACTTATTAAAAAATCGGACTCCCAGCTCCCTTTTTTGAGGCTGTACTTGACATGATCTGGGGAGAGGCTTAGAATGAATTTTTCAAAAATTTCAACAAGCCATTCTATGATCAGCAAAATTTGGACAGCTAAGCAATGCATCATGGCATGTGTTCTCTCTGTCTCACTTCCAAATCAGAATGCTTCCCGATTCATTCATACAAGTGTAATTGTTGTAAAATGTGTAATACATGTAATTCACCTGTTTAGCCTTTCTTGTTCAGGAGTGATAATATGTAATGGGGTATGCATCTGCAGATTTCATGAAACTAGATACTGTCATATATTTACTTAGATGAGGAAAAGCAGTTCATAGGTATGCTTAGAACAAAATATGTTTTGGTAAAAGATGTTTCTAAAACATTTTGCAGTCCAATAGACAGATTTCCAGTTTTCATATTCAATATACATTAATGGATGAATATATTTATGATTATTTTTTATTGTTTAAGACAAGAGTAATACAATTAGCAGAGGTTCTATCTCCTTCAAAAAGTTGAATTAAACATGGCCAGAAAACACTTAACATCAGATTTGGGATCAGTGTATCTCGTGGTTGTGGAATTGAACACTGGATGCTAAGTATTAGCTAACTAACACCATGCGATAACTTGTTGAACAGCGTATCTGAATGATGACCAATGAATGCTATATCCCTACTTCTCTTAGAAAGGTTCTCAGCTACAGAAAAGATTGATTTGGTGTTTTCAGTCTTCATAATGATTGACTCACATGGCCAGCCCTATTAGTATGAATGAGTCTGAAATATTTTCCTAAAATTAGCTAATTCATAATACTATAAGGCTTTGTGTATGTTAGAAAACACAGCCTGTTATTTGTTTCAAGTACAGAAATTATCATGCTGGTTTCTGTTATGTTATTTGTAACACATGAATATATTATCCAGTGCTTTGACAAATACTAATTCATGTAAGTAAAAATAATCTCATTTTACCTTTCATCAGTGATTCACATCACATTCCTCTATATGTAAAAACAAAAGGAATTATTTTTGTCACAAATATTACAAAAAATACTTGAAAAATTTTATCCATTTAGTACATTTTGACATCTTAAATTATTTGTACATATACTAAGTATAAATGATAGGGTGCCTCTTACCATATATTTTAGTTTCCTGCATGTTCAAAACTAAATAAAATACATTGACTCATTATGGAACAAAATTTTTAATTGTTGAAATAATCAAGTAATCCGTTTAGTTTTTCTATATAGCTAATTGTATCACTATAGTAGATTATATATGTAAAAATAACATACTCTTAAATTGTAGATTACAGAACAAAGGCAAATTTATGTTTTTAGATATATACAAATTATGTTGAAATGAAAATAAAACTATACTAATGAAAATATTGGGAGAGCAGATTTGAACAATCTTCAATTAAATCTGTTAAAAGCACTAGCAGACACTAGTATAGTAATAACAGATTTGGCACACAGGTCAGTGATCAGGAAAAAGGTAAAGACAGCAATATGTATTTGTAATGATGAATAGGTCAATCAATTGATGACAGATAGATAATTGATAGATTTTAGGTAGAAGTAGG
This sequence comes from Cebus imitator, assembly GCF_001604975.1. Classification (NCBI taxonomy): domain Eukaryota; kingdom Metazoa; phylum Chordata; class Mammalia; order Primates; family Cebidae; genus Cebus; species Cebus imitator. The sequence continues at coordinate 3,211,895 of NW_016107337.1, forward strand.
TCTGTAAACAATGGGCAGGGTTTTTACTACTAGCTTTTATTTATTTTTTTTTCTTTTCAATTTTTATTTTAGGCTCAGGGGGTATATGTGCAGGTTTGTTACATTGGGTAAATTGTGTGTCGCTGAAGTTTGGTGTACAGATGATCCTACGACCCAAATAGTGAGCATAATACACAATAGATAGTTTTTAACGTTTGTTCCTCTTCCCCATCTCACCCCCATAGTCCTTAGTATCTATTGTTTACATTTTTATGTCCATGTGTATTAAGTGTTCAGCTCTCAATTATAAGTAAGAACACGCGATATTTGGTTTCTTGTTCCTGAGTGAATATGCTTAGCATAATGGCCTCCAGCTGCATTCATGTTACTGCAAAAGAAATGATTTTATTCTCTTTTTATGGCTGTGTAGTATTCTATAGTGCATATATACCGCTGTTCTTTTTATCCAGTCCACTGTTGATGGGCATCTAGGTTGATTCCCTGTCTTTGCTACTGTGAATACTGCTCTGATGATTATACAAGTGAATGGGTCTCTTTGGTAGAAAAATTTATTTATTTTGGGAATATATCTAGTGATTGTATTACTGGGTCAAACTGCAGTTCTGTTTTTAAGTTCTTTGAGAAAACTCCAAACTACTTTCCACAGTGGCTAAAATAATTTACATTCCCCTCAATGGCATATAAGCCTTCCCTTTTCTCTGCAACCTTGCCCACCTGTTATTTTTTGTCTTGTTAGTAATAGCCATTCTGAATGGTATGAGATGGTGTCTCATTGCGGTTTTGATTTGCATTTCTCTAATAATTAGTGATGTTGAGCATTTTTTTTCTTATATTCATTATTCTCTTTTGACAAGTGTATGTTCATGTCCTTTGTCCATTTTGTTAATGGTGTTATTTGGGTTTTGCTTGCTCAATTGTATGACTAGCTTTTTAATTGATAAAAACTCTTAATTTTCTTATTTGTATTCAAACATAAAGGGCATATACATATATATATATACATGTATATATATGTGTGTGTGTATACATATACATATATACATGTATATACATATGTGTACACGTTATATATACATGTAAATACATGTATATATACACATATATACATGTATATACATATAGAGAGAGAGAAAAAGAGAGAGAATACATGTTTATCTTTAGTTCTTTAAGCACATATCAGACCATGCTGACTTTGCTATTCATTTCTTCCATTGGAAGAGAATATGTCTGCATATAAGTGATTCTTTATATTCATTGAAAAAAATTCTGAAGAAAGTAAAAGAATGGAAAGGGAAAAGAAAGTGCACGAAAACAGAAGAGAGGTAGAAAAACAAAAGTTAGTGTATGTAATTACCTTTAGTAGAAGGAATCACTAGATATGTGGTGACCTGAACTAAGCTTCAGAGTAGAAGCTGAGGAAAACAATCAGAATTTTAAAACAACATGTCTGTACCAGATTAGTGTCTTCTGTCTTTACTGTATTTCATTTGGTCTGTGCTCGATGCATTGTTGCCAGTCAGCAACTCTTCTGTTTTCCTGAATTTAATGCACCAATAATGCAATTCAATCATTTATAGTTTAAATGAGTTAAAATTACTCATCTTTTGCCAAAACAATGTGCACACATATACTGAGTTTTCCATAGTAGAAAGTAAGTATGTCAAGGGCCAGAATAAACATACAATTATTGAATGATATTTAAATCTACAAACTCATTTCAGGGCTTTGGATATTTTAAAAGGACAAACAAAACAACTCTTTACCATCTCAATGTTCCCTTCATAATTTCACATTTATATCTCTCAACTTTTCCTGGATTTATCGAATCTTTGTTCAAATTGCAGGAGTAATAATTATTGAAAAGAATTTAGTTTACATTTTCAGAAGCCTTATGTGGCATTGTTCTCAAATAAATCACTATTCAAAAATAATTAATGGATTATAAACATGATAATGGATATTTTACTTTACATTTTATGGACACATGCTAGCTTCTGAAAACCATGGCTAATGATCACAGGCACTGATGTTTGTACGTGCTAATAAGAATGTTAAGGTGAGTACTTGTAAGACAAATATTCATAATTATAAAATCTAGTGTTATGTTATTGAATTCCTTTTGCATGTCTGGACAGTTCTTTTTAAATATTTATTAAAATTCAGTTTGCGGAGTATAATTTAAATGTCTTGAATGAAACAGGGACATTTCTTGCATGAAGATCTTATTAGGGTGAAATTGCATTCCGCTCCGTCTGTGTAATGTGGTACATCAATATCTTAAGCAATGTAGAACTTTTGCATTTAATGTCTTTGCTAGGTAATGAAATGGAATATAGCAATATTTCTACAGGTTTTGACTCTTTTTTCAATTCGGTACAAAGTTGAGATGATGCACAAGCATATTACTGCAGCTATATCACAGCACATAATAAATGAAATCATATAAGGATAGATAAAAATACTTTTGATAGCTTCCTCTGTCAGCATGTTAAGAGATTATTGATTGTGGAAATCTCAAAGAAGCTTAAGAACAGCTAAGGAACCAAAAGAGACAACTTAAATGGAAAGGAAAGCTGTCCTAATTTACTTCCCACAAATTGGTAAGCTCTGAGAATTTGTCGAAGTAAGGTTATGCCAGGAAAATAAATACCCCTCTCAGAATTAAAAAAGGTAATATCTATAAAAGCATAAATATAATTTTCATATACTTATACCATAATAAATGAATACATATATGACAACAGAATATTGATCAGATCCAGTTGTCCCATAATAATCAAATTTTAAAATATTAAATTGAAGGCTAGAAAATCTGATAAGCGATTAGAGGCATTTGGAGTTTTTATGATGAAAAGGATATATAGTAAACCGGAAATGGAAAAATATTTTACAGAAACTAAAATAAGCTGTGGAGTAGTGATTTTAAGATTTATGATGTAACTGATGTGTAATAAGTTCAACAAAAATATTCAAAAATTTACCTTCTTATCCTGTTTTAAAAATATGACTTCTGATTATATTCATTTTGTTACAATCATTACAGAAGATAAACCTGGTTTAAAAAAAAAACACCCCAACCTATGCTATATACTATAAATTGATAAATCATTACATTAAGTCCCAAGAAAATACTTCTAAATTGAACTCAATAAAAAGAAGTCTATTTTACTTGTGAAGGCAATATAAAAAAAAAAAAAAAAAAAATAAAAAAAAAAAAAAAAAAAAAAAAAAAAAAAAAAAAAAAAAAAAAAAAGAATAAATTGACTTGTGAAGATAGAATTTATTTTTGAAACTGGAAACAAAGAAAAATGTGTATTGAATTATGTTTAAAATCCTAAAAATAACTAGGTTATTTGGAGAGACTAGTAAATGAAATTACTCATGCCTGCCCATTGGGTCGGCTAAGGAAGTAAGTATATGCACATGGAATTCTGTTATCTAAGCTAGAGCAAAACAAAGGATATTTGGCAGTTATTTGTTCCAAAGACTGTAGAGAGTCTCAAAAAAATTACTTTCCTTTGAGAGATTTGTATTTAAGATTAAAGCAGCTGATTAAAGTGTCTAGGATAAAGAACATCCACATAAAAAGCACACTAGGAAACAAAGAAAAAAAAAAAAAAAAACACTGAGTACGTGAAAAAGTTTAGACTGGGAAAAGCAGTTTAATTTTCCCAAAGGGTTAAAGCACTGTTAGGAACCAGGCCGCCCAGCAGGAGGTTAGTGAAGCAGCCAATGAGGGAAGCTTCATCTGTATTTACAGCTGCTCTCCATTGATCTCATTAACACCTGGGCTCTGCCTCCTGTCAGATCAGCAGCAGTGTTAGATTCTTGTAGGATTGTGAAACCTACAACTGCACATGCAAGGGATCTAGGTTCCACACTCCTTATGAGAATCTAATGTTTAATGATCTGTCACTGTCTCCCATCACCCCCAGATGGGATTATTCAGTTGCAGGAAAACAAGCTCAGGGCTCCCACTGATTCTACATTATGGTGAGTTGTATAATTATTTCATTATATAATACAATGTAATAATAGAAATAAAGTGCACAGTAAATGTAATGCGCTCGAATCATCCTGAAACCACTCTGGCTCTGTCCACAAAAAAACTGTCTTCCACGAAACTGATCCCTGGTGCCCAAATGGTTGGGAACCACTGGGTTAAAGGGAATGTTGTTGTGATTTGTCCAAGCATATTCAAATTTGAATAAGTGAAAATAAATTTAAAATATGCTTATTAACTCAAAGCTAACACGTGTCAAATCTTCACACATAAGTGATTGTTCTAGATACTTCTAATAATTAATGACAATGCTAGCAGGTATAATAGTTTAGATCACCAGAGTTAGTGGTTGGATATCACCTCCTGCTTAACCAGTGGCATTTGTTGAGGGAACCAGCCTTAAAACAAAGATTTGCTTTGAAATTGATGTAATTGAGGAGTCTCAGATTGAATGAACAAGTTTTAAATATTACAGCCTCAAAAATGTTCACTGTGTGTGAAGTGAAGTTCAGAGTTTGACAATATCCTTTTGGAAACGATATATTCTTTGTTGTATCTGGTTTTCTGAAACAATATAGTTTATAGATTATTTTTCTTAGTGTAAGAAGAATCCTTTTTCAGCAAATGTGGTTAAGACTTAGACTTAAGAAAATACAGAATTCTTTCAGGAACCATTAGACAAATCTCAGCAACAAAAGTATTCTTTCCAATTCTTTCCTGCTTACCAGTGGTCCAGAATTTGATATTAAGGGTCATGCTTGCTCTTTTCCAGACGAAGCACATTGTTTTTTCTTGTTTACAGGTTGGCAAAAGCAAAAGCAAAAGTTAAGCGCCAGCAGGCACTTAAACAAGAAATATATATCTCTTAGTCCAGAGATACAGCTGTTGTGCCACATGCACAAGTCAAAATACCAGTGGATTTTTTTGTTAAAATAATTGAAACTTCTCAAGCAAATCCACTATTATTAGGATAAAGAATCACTCTCGATCTAATATCTTACACTTGAAATAGGTAAGAAAAATAAATGAGAGGCAGATGTTCTTAGCTGGTGTTCTAGTAGAAAAAAATATAAATTGATATTCCTGATGTAGGTTTATTCTAACTTTATTTAAAACAAATATTGTTGTTCATCTTGTTTTGCATATATTGGTTTTATAGTCTCTGCAGAATTCAAAAACTATTAAAAATGATGTTTGGCCACTTACCTGTTAGTCTAATCTATTAAGGGGATATAATTCGTTCTCTAATTAGAAGCAAGTGAGAAAGACCAGTAACTCTTCCACTTGCTAGGCTTTCTGCACCATATTGTTGCCATTCAACCACTGATAGATTTTTCTGCTGTAGGGAATCAGGAGAATACAGTGCGTTGTAAGTTCAAGTATCATCCAGCGAGCAAGAAGGTCCAATTGGAAATCTTTCTCCCTATCTCCTCTCTCTCTCTTTCACCCTCTCTCTCTTCTCTCTCTCTCTCTCTCTCTCTCTCATATCTATATTTTATTTTATTTCATTTAATACCTAGTCCCACAGAACTCTCATATACGTATATATGTATATGAGACACAGTCTCGTGTAAGTATATGTATATGAGATGTAGACTCATATATATGTATATATTAAGATGCAGTCCCATTCTGTCATCCATGCTGCAGTGCAGTGGCATGATGTTGGCTCACTGCAACCTCCACCTCCCGGGTTCAAGCGATTGTCCCACCTCACCCTTTCAAGTAGCTGGGATTACAGGTGCCCACCACCACACAATGCTAGTTTTTGTATTTTTAGTCGAGACAGGCTGATCTCAAACTCCTGACCTCGTGGTCTGCCCACCCTGGCCTCCCAAAGTGTTGAGATTACAGGCATAAGCCACCATGCCTGGCCAGAACTCTCATATATTTAAGCACTATTTTGTTGAGCCAACATCCCTTTACCCTCATTTTGTGTTCATTTAAAATTATACCTACACTTTTGCAAAACAGACAAAAGAAAATGTCCCTTTTTCTGAGCCACTACACTTCTCTCCTAATCACCAATTTTAAACTCTTCCTTCCCCAATGGCGATAACTGCTGTTGTCAGTTTAGTTTTTATCTTTTCAGATATTATTTTCTACATATTAGTTTATGTATCATTCATCTATATGTTCGTATGTAAATGCACAACAAAAAATATGTGTTTGTATTTATTCTGTAATATGATTTTTCATTATTAGTTTTAATTTTCGTAAGTGGGATCAAGTCATATATATCATTCCAAACTTTTCTTATCACTCAAAATTATGCTATTAAGATCATTTTGTATTATTCCATATAGTCTTTTAAAATTATTGCATCATATTCCATAAGGTGGATATAGGACATTTAACAATTATTCTATTAATGATCATTATTTCTTGTTACTTAGTAATACACATAAGGCAGTAATGAACATTTTTTGGTAGTTATTGTGTACATAAGCATGTATTTCTTTAAAAAGGTGATTTTTATTGGAACTGCCGAGTTAAAGGATATGTAAAATAGATACTGCCAATTTATCTTTAAAGAAGATCTATAAATGTTTGCTTTTGCCAAGTGTATGGGATTATCCATGTCTTTATATTCTCAACAATTCTGAATGTGATTAATATATTTTTATTTAAATTTCTACCAATCTGATAGGAGAAAACATTTCTTTGTTGTTTTAACTTTCTGAATGGCTGTGAGGATGAAAAAAAGATAGCAGATTATTAAGCATTTTTAGTTCCTTTTTCTTAAATTGCCTGCTCATAGTCTTTGCCTATTTTTCTGTCTTAATTTGGTCAATTTATTATACTACTATAAATGAATCCTGAGGACACGTGGATTACAGTTTAGATCTTTGTTAGATTTACCTTATGACCTCTAGTATGATTAAATTTCGTATGTGCTTTATGTGTACTTGAATAGACTATTTTTTATTTAAGAGTAAATAAGTCTATAAATATGATAAATACATCATGCTAAGTAAAGTTTACAGCCACATTATATATATTTTTGAGTAAGTAGGAGTAAGAGCCATCTTTTAGAGAAAAGTTGATGTAAAAACTCTAGAACAATGGTGAATATTTAGAAAACTTGCTGCGGAGAATGACAGGTGATACAATGAGCAATTAGACACAATTGTGTAATATAAAGATTCAATCCACAATTTAAGAGCAAAAGAGACCAACACAATTGTGTAATATTTGACCACAATGTGCAAGAACCTAAGGAAAGAATGCATGTCAAAGAGTTTGTGTATGGGCACAGGAGAACTTAGAAATATCAGAACTGAGTAACAGAATAGCATGAACCCAGCCATTGGAAAACTGCAACCAATTACTTATGATTGGAGCAACAGCAAGAATTACCTCAATTCTGAACAGTCTCTTCTGAGAAGGGATCTTCATATCCTTCTGAAACAGGTCAGATAATGTGGTAAGCTGTTGCTGATTTGGATACCAATCCTAATACCTTTTCATAACCTGAGAAAAGAGCCTAATGAAAGCAACTGTGGGAGTAAAATAAGCCCTCTGTGATTAAACAAGCTTGGCAAGAAGAAGCTAAGAGTCGGTGCGGCATGATGGCTCATGCCTGTATTCCCAGCACTTTGGGAGGTCCAGGCAGGCAGATCACCTGAGGTAAGGAGTTTGAGACCAGCCTGGCCAACATGGTGGAACTCTGTCTCCACTAAATACACAAAATTAGCCAGGCGTGGTGGCATGCATCTGTAATTCCAGCTACTCAGGAGGCTGAGGCAGGAGAATCGGTTGAACCCAGGAGGCACAGGTTGCAGTGAGCCAAGATTGTGCCACTGTACTCCACCCTGGGCAACAGAGTGAGACCGCATCTCAAAAAAAA
>NW_016107337.1:3219769-3234631 GCF_001604975.1 Cebus imitator
AAGCTACGAATTACTTTATTGTGCTTCTTCATGGTAAAATGACTGAAATTATCAGAAAGGGCCTCTCTCCAAGCAGATATAAATTGCATAATTCCAAAAAGAATAAAAATTTCTACCTACTCCAGTAGTTTTATAGACTTTTGTGAGTAACAAGAGTGACATTGTTTAAATTATGGTGATAACACTGGTTTATTGAACTTCCTTTGCTAGGACTTGAATGTCCCCTCCAAAACCCACATTTAAGTTGAATTTCCATTGTAAATGTGTGGAGAGGTGAAATTTTTAGAGGTATGCCTTAGTCTGCTTAGTTTTGCTAAAAAGAAATATCTGATATCCGAGTCTGGGTAATTTATAAGAAAACAAAAGGTAAAAAGGTTTACTTGGCTCATGATTCCACATCTGGAACAGTTCAAGACTGGGCATCTGGTGAGTGCTTCATGGTGAAAAGCAAAGGGGAGCTGGCTATGCAAAGACCACATGAAGACAGGAAGCAAGAGAGATATGGGAGGTGCCAGGCACTTTTAACAACGGGCTCTTGTAAGAACTTAAGTAGTGAGAACTCACCCCTGCCCCACCAGGGGGAGGCTACTAATCTGTTAATGAAGGATCTACCCCAGGATCCAAACACCTCACCTCAGGCCCACTTCTGACACTAGAATTCAAATTTCAACATGAAGTTTATACAGGACAAACATCCAAACCATAGCAAGGTGATTATTCCATGAGGACTCTTTTCTCATGAATGGATTAATGTCATTATTATGGGAGCGGTTTTGTTACAAAAATAGTGAGGTCAGCTCCCTTAGTTCTCTCTCTAGCTGCATTCTCTTGCCCTTACCCCTTCTGCCATTGGATGGTGAAGCAGAAGGCTCTGACAAGCTGCCAGTCTCTTGATCTTGGACTCCCCAAACCTACAGACCCATAAGTGGTTATTGTTTAAAAATTACTCAGTCTGTAGTATTCTGTTACAACAGCACAAAATAATCTGAAACATCCTCCCCACAAAATATAAAAGTTTTGTGCTATTGAATAAGTCACTAAAAGATATACTTTCCTGAGTTTATGAGTATAGTCTGCTTGGAATATCCTGACATGAAACTAGTCAGAGGCAGAACTTTAATACTGCTAGAAATTGAAACGTCTATATTTACTGCAAGATTGAAGTTTATCTAACTAAGTATTCCTATCGTTTAGGTAAAGATGCAAGATAAAGGGAGGCTAACAAAATGGAAAAATAAACTGCTGAATACGTGTAACAAAATGTGAAAAATGTTCATTATGGAATCCAATCAATAATTACAAACATTCAATGGTAAAATTATTTTATACACAGAACTCCTTTTTGAATTAAATTACTATGTGAACCCATTTTTTCAGTGAATTTTCTAAAGATTTTAGCATCTGCCAATGAAGCAAGAGATGACTCTAATAGATAATGAATTCTCACCAGAGCCAGCAAAATATCTTTTTAACATATGATTACATTTATATCTTATGAAGGTTGGACTAAATTATAGTTATCTTTTCCCTTAAACTTCATCCAAAAATAAAACTAAATTGCCTAAGATCATTTTATTGTGCAAAACATGCATTTATTTTTCTCCACATCTTATAGAGTGGTGGAGGTCAGCAGGAAAAGAAAAAAGCATGTATTCAAAGATATTTGAAAAAACTCACTTTTATTTGTGTCTACTTACGCTACACTGAAATTGATAAAATTTCCCCGTATAAAAATTTAAGTCTCTAGATAATTATACAAATAAGGTTTCAGATTCAAGTATCTTATCTTTTCAGATTCTTTTGAAGATTTTGTTTATTTTTAAAGATACCAAATGACCCAGGAATGATGGTGCATGACTGTAGTCTCTGATACTCAGGAGGCCCAGGCAGGAACACCCCTTGAGCCCAGGAGTTTGAGGCTGTAGTGTGTATTGATTGCATCTGTGAGTAACCACTGCACTCTAGCTGGGGCAATATGTGAGACCATCTCTATAAAGAAGAAAGATAATGAATCATGGGGAGTATAGTCTTCTTTCTGTCAAAATACAAGTTTTAAGACCAGCAATCAGTTGAAAACAATCTATTCAATACTGGGAGCAGTTGCAGTATGCCTTTATGGAACACCATAAGTTCAAATTAATTAATCCAAAATGAATTACAAATTATTATTGTAAACTACACATTGATCCTTAAGGGTTATTTAAACAGCTGAACTTGATGTCATTTGTCCCATCTGCCATAACAGATGCTTTATTTCAATGTGAATATTAAATGAATTTTGAAAGCAATTTCCATAATTGTAAGAAACATTTACAAAATGAAGAAAGATAACGATCTTTCTGATGACTGGAAATACTTTTTTATATTTTAGAGTAAAATATGTTGAAAATATAAAGCATAACACAAATCGAAGTTTAACTGTAGAACACAAGAACATGAAGTACCCCCAATAAAAATCATTTTCAGTTTCACCTTTTTAAATATACATTATTCAAGCACTTAATTTTCCGCATTACTTACTCTTGTAACATTTCAATTGAATTTACCACCTTCCTTCTAAATGATGCATTTCAAGGTTATTAACCATGTGCTTATCTTGGACTCATGTTATTCTTTTAATTTTGACAAAATTTTTAGGGAAAATCAGATTTTTCATATAGTTACTCAAAAGCTATTTTGGGGGGTAAATTCTCAGGGTCTCATATTACCATAAGAGATTTCAGTCATTGATGTAAGTCACAAGGTGAATAAGACTCTAGAATGGATAATATGTGGTAAAATCAATGAAGAATAAGTGAGAATAGGACTAAGGCACAGTTGAGAACAGGTGAGAAAGTACATGTAGGCAGTGGTATTAATTGCAGCACCGTTTGTGCTCCCAATAATCTGGAGACAAGCTGATTTTCCATCACTGAGATAAATGGTAGATGCAATGTGGCAGATGAGCACTAGGAAGAATTAGAAAACAGTTATAAGCCATGATAGATGTGAGAGAGCAGTAAGAATGAATTATAAAAATAAAGTGTTTACATGGACACAGGGAGGGGAATAACACATATAGGGCCTGTCGGGGAATGGGGGGCCAGGGGAGGGAGAGCATCAGGACAAATAGCTAATGCATGCAGTACTTAAAACCTAGATGACGGGTTGATAGGTGCAGCAAAGAACCATGGCACATGTATACCTATGTAACAAACCACCATGTTCTGCACATGTATCCCAGAACTCAAAGTGAAATATAAATAAAGAGAAAATATAGTGTTTAGTGACAAAAGTAGAAAGCAGGATGTCAGTTTTAAGTACTTGAGTTTTCTCCTCATTACACGTCATACGTTACAGTTTCTAAGCATTCTTAGTATCCTTGCATGCTGGAGAATTTAAGTTCACATTGTTGTTTTGGGATGCAATTAAGTTACTTGGCATCAGTTGGATCCCTTTGGGACTTGTTTTTCACATTTATTAGACAGGAACAAAGACATGTTAGCCTAGCGCTAATTATTCTGCACTATTGAGGCAAGACCCATTTGAGTACCTCATGCAGTATGAGATTTTCCAGTCTTGTTGATGGGAGCAAGCACTACTCACAGCTCTCTGTGAATAGCGGGTACTTCTACATTCAGACCATTGGGTGATTTTTAAGCCTTAAATAGTCTTTTAATGTATCTTTGCTGATCTACCTCACCTGAACACTCTGGAGGAAGAGGGGACATTTCTGTAAATCTTTGGAGTTCTTTATGTGCTCTCTCCTCTCCAGTTTTATAGCTTGCAAACTCTAGCCACTTTAGTTCTCCTGGATTCTCAACTTTATCTTCTCAACACAGGTAGTCTGTTGAGATCCAGCTGGTTCTCCCACCCTAAGCTGTAACCTGGAACCTATCTTAAAAAACTAACCATGTATATTCACAAGGCTTATTTGATTTTTTTCCAGCTCTCAGTGATTGCTGATATTGCTTGCCTATCTAGGGTCTATACAAGAATTGTTTTAAATATTTTATAGGTTCTTAATGGTTGCTGCATGTGGGGAGGGGAATTTATTCCTTGTTACTGCATGTAGAAAAGAGCAAAAAATTATTAGCTATAATGTATCTGAGGAGTGACAGAAAGATGGCAAAATAGAAAATATTCTTCTCCATGCTGACCCCACCAACAGAAAGTTTAGCAACTATCCATAGACCAGAACATCTTTTTGAAAACAAGCCTGGTACACTAATATGGTCTGCAACAGTTGCATTCAACCAAAATCTCATCAAATGATCCCATCTACACAGGCCAATAAAAACTCCTTGGAATTTTCAAGAACCATAGGTGCTACAACTGCTTGACCCAGGAAGTAAAATAGCCATTCAGCTCAGGCAAAAACCCTCACAATAGTTCCACCCTGACAGTGAGGCAGTCCTCAATTATGTATTTCTAAGGAACATCACCACTAGTCACACCCATCCTGGGAAAAGACTTACCGACCCTCAGAGCCTAACCTATAGGCATGCTCAACTATAGATCCCAAGTAGCAGAATTGCCCAGCCAAGGAATACACCCAGTGAATGGCCTAAGCAGAAGCCATCACTGTCCCCAGGCAGCAGTTCCACCTGGTAGCAAATCCCAACTAGTGGTCTCTCTGGAAAATGGAGTCTCACCAGCATTTCCACTTGATGTCAGAGGAGAAAAAACCCCTAATAAAGTTCTAATAATGAACCTTAAAGAGATAACTGACAACAAATTGTAAAAATTTTATTTAAAAACCTTATGTTTTACAAGAATATATAGACAGAAATTTAAATAAAAATTTCTAAAATACACAAAGTGAAAAGTTTGACAAATAAATCAAACTTTTTTGATTTATTTCAAAATAAATCAAATATAGAAATCAATATAATGACTAAAAATAAATCAATAGAAGTCTTCAACAGCAGACTTGATAGAGGAAAAAAAAAACAATTAGTGAGTTGGAAGACAAAATACTGATCAGGGTAGCGAAAAAGACAAAAGAATATAAAATAATGAATAAAGTCTCTGGACATTACGGAATGCTATCAAGAGACCAAACTTTTGCATAATAGGAGTTACAGAAGAAGATAAAGTGGAAAAGAAAGCATATTTTAAAAAATAATGGCTAAAACTTTCCTAATCTGGGAACAGGTAACATTCAGGTTTAGGAAATACAGGCAATTCCAATCAAATTCAACTCAAAGAGAGGTTCAATAAAACACCTAATAACCAAACTATCAAAGATTAAAGATAAAGAAAATATTTGGAGAAGAGCAAGAGAAAACATATAACATACAAAGGAGTGCCTATGTGACTGTCAGTGTATTTCTCAGTAAAATTCTGCATGCCAGGAGAGAGTAAGATAATATATTCAAAGTGTTGAAGGAAACTATCGGCAAACAAGAATACTTTACACAGCAAATCTGCCTTTTAGAAATGGGAGAGAAGCATAAACTTTTGCCTTGCAGAAATTGTTAGAATTGTTTAAGCTAAAACAAAGGTCTGCTAACTAATAACATGAAACATTTGAAAGCACAAAACACAAATTATATAAGTAAAATACAGCAATATTCAGAATACTTTAGGACTGTAATAATTATGCATAAGGCAATTTTATCCCTAGTATGGTGGCTAAAAACAAAACTATTAATCACAACTATAGTTAAAATAAATTTTCAAGGGATACAAATTACAAAAGCATGTGTATTTTGACATTAAAAAATTTATAGGGAGGAATAAATGTGTAATGCTGTTTACAATCAAAATTAAATCTTTAACAGCTTGGATTAGGCAGTATATAGTTGAGTATTCTATATTTTTTGTTTTAAATCCATTCAGTTACTCTATGTCTTTTTATTGGGTAATTTACTTACTGCTATTTTGTTGTTTTCTGATTTTTCTATATTTAACAGAAATAATTAAATGTATGTATTTAATTCTTTCCATTTTTTTGTTTGTTTGTTTTTTGTTTTGTTTTTTTGAGACAGAGTCTCTCGCCATTGCCTGGCATCAGGCTGGAGTGCAGTGGCGCAATCTCTGCTCACTGCAACCTCTGCCTCCCAGGTTCAAGCAATTCTCCTGCATCAGCCTCCCGAATAGCTGGGACTACAGGTGTGTGCCACCATGCCTAGCTAATTTTTATATTTTTGGTAGAGACGGAGTTTCACCTTGTTGGCCAGGATGGTCTCCATCTCTTGACCTTGTGATCCGCCCACCTCGGCCTCCCAAAGTGCTGGGATTACAGGCATGAGCCACCATGCCCAGCCTATTTTTGCTTTTTGCTTTCTCTAAAGATATTTGTTTTGTCAGTACAATGAGGACTACATAGGAGATTTTATACTTACATATATCCAGTAAGGAGTTAATATCCAAAATATATAAGGAACTCAAACAACTCAGCAAGAAAACAATATACCCAATTAAAAATGGAGAAGGGATCTGAATAGACATTTCTTAAAAAATCATCTAAATGGTCATCAGATATATTTTTAAATGCTCAACATTGTTAAACTTTAAGAAAATATAAATTAAAACCGCAATGAGATATCATCTCACACCTGTAAGAATAGCTATTATTATAAAGACTAAAGATAGCAAGTGTTGTAAGAATGTGAAGAAAAAGGAACACTTGTATACTGTTGCTGGGAACGCAAATTAGCCATTGTGGAAAACTGTAGGGATGTTCCTCAAAAGAAAGAACAAGTTTCAATAATCTTACTTTTGAGAATTTACCCAAAAGATTTGAAATGAGTTTTTTAAAGGTATCTGCACTCTCATGTTCATTGCAGCAGCACTCACAATATCCAATTAGGGAAGCAATGTGTCCATCAGCAGATGAGTGGGCTAAAAATGTATAGTATATATACACAATGAAATAATACTGTTCAGCCTTACAAAGTAAATTCTATCATTAGTTACAACATAGATGGAATTGCAGAACATTTTGCTAAATGAAATAAATCAAAAACAGAGAGACAAATACTGTATGTTCTCACTTACATGTGGAATCTACAGAAATCACACTCACAGAAGCAAAGAGTATAATGGCTTTTACAGAGACTGAGGGAAGGGAGAGTGGGGAATTAATGATCAAAGGATATACAATCTCAGACAAGAGGAATAAAGTTTGTTTGAGAGCTAGCCCCCAATATGGTAAATATAGTTAATAACATTGTTTTGTACCGTTCAGAATCGCTAAGAGTAAATTTAAAATGTTCTCCCCACAAAAATGATATTTACTTGAGGTAATAGATATGCTAATTAGCTTGCATAATTATTTCACATCATACTAAGGGGTCATAGTATCACCTTGTACCCCATAAATATATACAATTAAAATTGTCAATTTACAATAAAATTAAAAATGTATCTAAAGCTCTCAACCCTTTCCTTTTTAAAGACCCTCGACTTTCAAAAGGACAATCCTAATCACCCCCATCTCAAATATTTGAAGCCAGTAATAAATTTAATATGGTTATAGATCAATAAATCTTAGAAGTAGCTCCAATAAAAATTAGATGACCAGATCTCCCAATGTTAGTAACCTGATGCAAAAAAAGGTACTTGTATTTTAGGGGATAAATATTGTTCACTTCAATCTTTAATCTTGGTTTGCACAAAATATTCATCACACAAATTAAAAGACGTATGTATATGTTAGGAAGCAAAACTTTGTCTACATGGGCAACAGATCAAATAGTCAATAGGAACATATCCATAAATGAACCATATTCTGGAATTCATTTGGGAATTTAAATCTACTTAAAATACTCATAATAATTACGTTAAATAATCAAATGCAAGAATAACCATATGCATGGAAAATGAAAAGGCCAAGAGGATAGTGGAAGCTGATTCTAAAATTAATGTGTAAATATAAAGAATAGCAAAAAGGCAGATGTGGTGGCTCATGTCAGGAGGCTGAGGTAGGAGAATTGCTTCAGTTCAGAAATTTAAGACTAGCCAGGACAGGAGAGCGAGGACATGTCCCTTTAAAAAAAAAAGGAAAACAATATCGAATACAAAAAAATATTGAGGGACTTAATCTCATTTTAAGGACTACTATAATGCAATAATTATCAAGAAAATGTGCTCCTAGTATAAGGATAGACAAAAAAATCAAAGGAATAGAAACAGAGTTAAAAAAAATAACCCCACACATGTTTAGTCAATAAATATTTCAACAAAGGCACTAATACAATTCAATGGAAATTAATTTTTTTGAACAAATGATATGGAACATCTAGAAAGCTATATGGGAAATTATTTGTCTAGACTACTACTCATTCATACACAAATATTTCTTTGAGGTGGATCATAAACCTAAGCCTAAAATTTAGAACTTTAAAAGAAAAATTAGAAATATCTCTTTAAACTTGTCATAGGCAGTTTTCTTAAACCAGACATAATTCAATCTTAAAAAATACAAAATTAAACCTAATTCCATTTAATTTTTTTCTATTCAAAATATATTATTTGAAAATGGACAGGCAAACTATGGACTGGTAAAATATGCATAAGATATACTCTTATGCAAAATATATAAAGAATTCTCAAAAATGAAAAGCAATCTATTTAAATACTGAACAAGCAAGAGAAATAACACAAGAAAAAATAAAATATACAAATGTCTGATAAGTACTTGAAATTGCTCATAATTTTCAAATAACAAATTGCTCTTTTTTTCATCCTCTAAAATTACTCAAAATTTGGCATACACAAATACGTGGGCACACACGGTACAGAACTGGAGCAGCTGGAACTCTTACACATTGCCTGTGGGTATAAAATAAAATAATTCATTCACTCTTGCAGTATATAATGAAGGTAAACACACTTACCTTATGACCTAGTAATTCTGCTCCTGAGTATTTAAGCATAATGAAATTATATGTCCAGAAAGAGACTTAGATAAAATTGTTCATAGGAGCTGTATTCATAGTAGCTGAAAACTGAAAACAACCCAAACATGAATCAACATTAAGAACAGATTGAAAAAAACAAAAAAAAAAAAAAAAAAAAAAAAAAAAAAAAAAAACGACTATATTCAACATAAGAAAATACTACTCCAGCTGAGGCGGGAGGATCACGATGTCAGGAGTTCGAGAACAGCCTGACCATCATGGTGAAACCCGGTCTCTACTAAAAATACAAAAATTAGCCAGGCGTGGTGGCACACACCTGTAATCCCAGCTATTCAGGAGGCGGAGGCAGGAGAATTGCTTGAACCTGGGAGGCCAAGGTTGCAGTGAGCCAAGATCGCACCACTGCAGTCCAGCCTGTGCAACTGAAGTAGATTCTGTGGCAAGCAAGCAAGCAAGGAAGTAAGCAAGCAAGCAGGCCAGAAGATACTACTCAGTGAAAGAAAGGAAAAAACTGCTGTGGCACAAATGGCATGGAAGCATCTCAGTAATATTATTTTGAAAGATCACTTCACACGTAGGTATATACATGTCTTTGAAGTGAATGCTAAAGGTGTTCACTTTGCTCATATTATGCCATATTTCCAATTTCCCATCTACTATATTCTGCACAGAATACTTTTTTCTCCATTCTATGAAATGTTGTTTTTCTGTGGGGATCTAAACTTTAAAATTTCCCCTGGAACTTTAGCAAGTTTTTGAGATATGTTTAATTCTTATGCTGTTAGTTCTTCTGTTCATTTTAGCAACTCTATTCACTTGAGATCACCACATGTTGTTGCTATTTGAATTAGCTGGAAGAAAATGGTAGGACCTAGAGGTAAAATAGCTACTCCTCTAGTCCGCAGAAAAAAACTGTATCAAAAGGGAGTACACTAGATGAAACAAAATTTAAAAAAAAATGATTGAAAAGGTAACAAAATAATTTCTCAGTAAGGGGTAGGTTTGTATGAAGTAGAGGAGAGTTATGGCAGACTGCAAAGATGTTAGCCAAAACCTTTTTTCCTCTTTTTTTCCTCATACTTATTTTGAACTGGGCTTGAGAGCTTCTTGCTGGGATTGCACTTTGCTGACTTCACTGCAGTTTGAGCACCCACTGACCATGCCATCTCTAATGCAACTGGAAGGGAAATGATGTGCATCGCTAAAAGTAGAATCCTTTAGGAAAAGGTCAAACTTCCTAAGACTTTATCTTCCTCCTGCCTACTAGCTGGAATCTGAATATAAGAAGAATCTACCTGTACCATGAAGTTTCCTGCACCTCAGAATGAAATTTATCAAAGACTCATTGCTATTGAAATGACCTTCCTGACTCAACGTTATCAGGAGGAATGGTGAAAATTCTGAAAATAGAATTGTTATTTGTTGATATCATGCTATTGTGGAGTTAGAAGATCATAGATTGAAATCTCACCCTGAGAAACAAGTAAACTTGTGACCGTTTGAAACCCTCTCACCTATATTTCTTAATCAGTATAATCGAAATAATAGTAAAATATTGCAAAAGGCAGGTTTGAGATTTAAATGACCACCACATAGTACGTGCTCAGAAAATTATAATTCTCTACCTTTTTTTCTTGAAATGATATATATTTCATTCTATTTATATTGAATATACTCTTTAAGGATCAAATACATACTTAGATTTAGATTATCACAAACACAGGTAGCTACCAAATAGATGTATTCTGCAGAGCACTCCAACAATTTGATCATTTGTTTTTTTACTACCCCATTCATCATATAGGCCTAAAGTATTTATTAAATTTCTAATTATTGAAAAGAAACAAGCAGAACTATTAGTGGCTTAACTATGCAAATTGAATCAATTGAAGAAGCTACTGCTGCTTATCTGTTTCATTTGCTTAAGGATTACAAGTTTTGAGGTGGCCTCTTTCAGCAACCATACTATTTTACATTTTAAAGTTACCCTTTGCCTAAACGAAAATCAAGAAAGAGCATAAAACTACTTATTAAAAAAATATATCATCACATGTATAGAAGGACCAAAGAAAACAGCAAGTTGTAGACGTTAATCAACACTAAATTTATAAACAAATACATGATGACTACTCTTTTATTATGATAAATTTGGAGATGTGATTTATGCTGGAAACAATTTTCAGGATAAAATATTGTGTTTTCTTTAGAGATAGGCCATGTAAAAATATAGACCAATTCTAATATTCTGTCAAGTAAGTGTATTTTAGCGGAGTGTTTTGAACATGTAAACAATTCTCTTTGAGACCTTGACTTGAATGAACAAATAAAATATTCACTGAAAATAGCTGAGTGTGACTCAGTTCTTTAGAAAAGAAATTCAATTGACTTCTTGGCTATAATCAAGATGAATGTTTCAGCTTCGAGCTTCTCTTCCCAGTTTAGATTTTGGTAAATGTAAGGTCATTCATTTGTTGAGCATTTAACTCTAGCAAGTTAAAGGCTGTGCTATTCAGATTAAAGATACATATTACCAGTAAACTGAAATGTCATGAAGCAATTAAAGTGAAAAGAAACGTTTTATGTATTGGCAATCTGTTTCTATTACTGCTTTAGCTATCTGATTTTTTCTAAGGATCTGCAAAGATAAGATAGAGCATACTTATGTGAAAAGAATCTTAATGCTGTACTCTAAGTATTGTAAAATATATTTTAAAGTATATCCAAATTTATAAATTAGTTATGTATAAATGACTTTTTATAACATATATTAAGATTGTTTACTTTTTTCAATAGACTTTAATTCTTTTTGTCATATTTCCTAGCAAATAGTGAAAGAAAAGCTGACTAGACATCCAAGTGGGACAGTTTAACATCAAAATAAATTTATAAAATCAATATTTTAAATTCCTAATAATATAATGTATAAAATTCTTAAGCAAAAGAACACAGTAAAATTATGTATTTGTGTGTGTGTGTGTGTGTGTGTGTGTGTGTGTGTGTGTGTGTGTGTTTAAACCTAGACTATGAGAAGTTCAGGGCCAGCTGCTTCCCTGTGTCATCTCCTTTTGTCTTCACAGTCAACATTGATAAATACTTCTGTCCCAAATCTACAGCTGAGGATCATGGAAATCTTTCATCCTCAGTTACCTTCCAGAGTTATACACATTAAAGCATTATTAAGGTAACATTAAGTACCTTGTATTATTGTACTATATAGTATCATCTAAATTCTGTGGTGCCTTTTGTAGTACTGGAAAAAAATAACTTCAATTTTGTGGTACCCATGGCCACCATATTCATGAATATATTGTTAGGTACCATTTATAACTTTTATTTCCCAGTAAATATGTTTCATGAGCCGTATTTACTTTTTCAGAACTTCATTTTGATTCATTGGTCCTCCTACAACTTTCTACAGACATTTTCCAGAAAGAAAATTTTTACATTAATGATTATGAATACAGGGAGAAAAAAATACAGCTTTAATGTTTGTTAATACTGTTCTTCCACTTCTCAATATCAATGCACTTTACTAACTCACAATTTAAAGATTGCAAAATCTATTTAACAACCTTAGCCATATAGGATTATGATTAGAAAGGTAAAAAAAATACAATATTATAACATTTAGCCATTTTAATTATTTTTTATTAGCCCTATATATTTCTCTCTTAATTCATTCTTGGAATTGTCGCTAATGAAATTTATCAAGCCTGTTGATATATACAATAATCATTATTTTATAAGGATTACAAAAATTATGTTCCCATTGCTTTATATAATTGCTCATTTAAATATACCCTTGCCGATATTAAAAATAAACTCTTTCAATCCTATAAACAAGTAACTAAATCTAATTATCTTTTAAAGAAATAAAGAATATTATCACAATATTTTTTTAGGAATTGATTTTATTTAGTAAATTACATGCACATGTTTTTATTAGTTTTTTAACTCTTTTAAATGCAGCTGAATTAATCAAATTAATCATACACTGCAAATGATGGCAAATGATCACTTTCAGTTCTAAGTCACTAGCCTTTTTAATTCTATTTTTCATTCATTTTAATGCTATTCCCTATTTCTGTTCCCAGCATCATAAATCAACATCATAGTGTTTTCAGTATATTACTTATTTGTTAATATCCTGAGAAATAATTATTTTTACACATGTAAAATTAATTTAATTTAGTGGTATATGTTATGAATTTCATTCCTTTTTATGCTTTTCTTCCTTTCAAACACTATCTACATTTTAATTTCAGATTCCAGGGATACATATGCAGGTTCAATACATTTGTATTGATGTGGTTTGGCTCTGTGTCCCCATCCAAATCTCATCTCAAATTGTAAACCCCATAATTCCCACATGTTGAGGGTAGGACCTGCTGGGAGGTGATTGGATCATGAGGGAAGTTTCCCCCATGCTGTTCTCATGATAGTGAGTGAATTCTCACAAGATCTGATGATTTTATAAGTGGCTCTTCACCCTTTGCTTTTTCACTCTCTCTTGCCTGCCACCACGTAAGATGTGCCTCTTCCCCTTTCACCATGATTCTAAGTTTCCTGAAGCCTCCTCAGCCTTGCTGAACTGTGAGTCAATTCAATCTCTTTCCTTTATAAATTACCCAGACTCGGGCAACTCTTTATAGCAGTGTGGAAACAGACTGCTACAGATATACTGTGTGATGCTAAGGTACAAATGATCCTGTCACCAAGAAATAAGTATAGTACCTAATAGGAAGCTTTTTACCCCTTATCCCACTGTCTCCCTCTCTTCTCTTAGAATCTTCAGTATCTACTGTTCCCAACTTATGTCCACTTATACCCAATATTTAGTACCTACTTATAAGCGAGAACACATGATATTTCCTTTTCTGTTTCTGCATAAATGTGCTAAGGATAATAGCATCTAGCTTCATCAATGCTGCTGCAAAGGCCATAATTTCATTCCTTTTTATGGCTGCATAGTATTCCATGGTATATATCTACCACCATTTCTTTATCCAATTCATCATTGATGGGCACCCACGTTGATTCCATATCACTGATATTGTGAATACTGTTGTGATAAACATGTGAATGCATGTGTCTTTTTGGTAGAATGACTAACTTTTTTCTAGTTATACAACATTAATGGATTATTGGGTTGAATGGTAGTAATATTTTTAATTCTTTGAAAAACTGCTTTCCACCATGGTTGAAGAAATTTACATTTTCTCTAACAATATGTAATCATATCCCATTCTTTGCAACCTTACCAACATCTGCAATTTGGATTTTTTAATAATAGCCATTCCAAATGGTGTGAGATGGCATCCCATTGTCTTTTTGATTTGTATTTTGTTAATGGTTAATTATGCTGAGCATTTTTTTCATGTTTGTTGGCAGCTTGTATGCCGTCTTTGAGAAGTATCTGTTTATGTTCTTTGCCCACTTTTTAGTGGGGTTGTTCCTAACCAGCTGAATTGGATGAATACGTTATAGATTTTAGATATTAGATGTTTGTTGGATGCATAGATTGAAACTAATTTTTCTTATTCTGTAGATAATCTGTTTACTTTCTTGATAGTTTTTTACTATCAAGTAAGTGCAAAAGCCCTTTAGTTTAATTATGCCTTACCTATTAATTTTTGTTTTTGTTGCATTTGCTTTTACAGACATGATCATAAATGTTTTATCAATGCTAATGTCCAGAAGTGTATGTCTTAAGTTTCCTTTGAGAATTCTTACAATTTGAGGTCTTATATTTAAGTGTTTAATTCATCTTATGTTAATTTTTGTATATGGTGTTAGGCTGTGGTCCAGATTTATTTTTCTGCATATGCTTAGCCAGTTTCCTTAACACCATTTATTGAATAAGGAGTCCTTTCCCCATTGCTAATTTTTGTTAAATTTGGTGAAGATAGGCCGGGCGCGGTGGCTCAAGCCTGTAATCCCAGCACTTTGGGAGGCCGAGGCGGGTGGATCACAAGGTCAAGAGATCGAGACCATCCTGGTCAACATGGTGAAA
>NW_016107337.1:3234756-3296559 GCF_001604975.1 Cebus imitator
AAAAAAAAAAAAAAAAAAATTGGTGAAGATTAGTAGGTTGTAGGTATGCTGCTTTATTGCTAGTTTTGATATTCTGTTCCACTGGCCCATGTGTCTATTTTTGTATCACCACTATAGTGTTTTGTTACTGTATCCCTGTAGAATAGCTTGAAGTCAGGTAATGTGATGTCTCTGTGTTTGTTTCTTTTGTTTAAAAAGGCTTTGGCTATTTGGGCTCTTTCTTGGTTCATATAAATTTTAGAATAGTTTTTTTTTCTAATTCTGTAAAAAACTACATTGGTGATTTGACAGGAGTAGCCATGAATCTGTAGATTGCTCCGGGCAGTATGGATATTTTAACAATGCTGATTCTTTGGATCCATAAATATGGAATGTTTTTCTATTTGTTTCTGTCATCTATGATTTATTTCAATAGTGTTTTATGGTTCTCCTTCTAGAAATCTTTAACTTTCTTGGTTAGATGTATTCCTAGGTACTTTGTATTATCCTGTGGCTATTGTAAATAGGTTGCATTTTTTTGTTTGCCTCTAAGCTTGAATAGTATTGATGTATAGAAATGCTATCCAAACACTCTCATCAAAATGTTAGAAATTTATCAAATCAGCAACATAACATTACACCTAGAAGGACTAGAAAAACAAGAACAAACCAAAGATGGGCTAGATGAAACTGAGATATGAAAACCATACAAAAGATCAAGAAACTTAAAGTTGGTTGTTTGAAAGAATTAATAAGTTTAATAGACCACTAGCTAGACTGATAAAAAGAGAGAAGATCCAGATAAACACAATCAGAAATAAAATGAGAACAGTACCACTGAAATCACAGAAATTAAAGAAAAAATACCCTCAGAGACTGTTATGAATACCTCTGTGCATACAAACTAGAAAACTTACGAGAAATTAATAAATTCCTGGAAATGTACCACCTCCCAAGATTGAACCAGGAATAAATTAAAACCCTGAAGAGACCAATAATGACTTTCAGAATTGAATTGGTAACAAAAAGCCTACCAACCATAAAAATCCCTGGACCATATGAATTTAATGACAAATTCTACCAGACATAAAAAGAAGAGCTGGTATTAAACCTATTGAAAATATCAAAAATAAATAAATAAATGGTGACTCTTCCCTAACTCATTCTATGGGACCAGCATTATTTTAGTACCAAAAGTTGGCAGAGATTAAATAAAAAAGAAAACTTTCAGGCTAATATCTTGGTAAGCATAGATGCAAAAATTCTCCACACAATACCAGAAAACCAAATCCAGGAAGACATCAAAAAGCTAATGCACCATAATCCAGTAGGCTTTATCCCTAGGATGCAAGATGTTTTCAACATGTATAAATCAATAAATATGATTCATCACATAAACATAACAAAAACAAAATCTGAATGATCATCTCAATAGATGCAGAAAAGGCTTTCAATGAAATTCAATATCACCTTCATGTTAAAAACTCTTAAAACATACCTCAAAATAATAACCAGTTATGACAAACCCATAACCAAAATCACCCTGAATGGGCAAAGCTGGAAGAATTTCTCCTGAGAAGCAGGATAAGACAAAGATGTCCACTCTTACCACTCCTATTCAACATAGTGCTAGAAGCCCTAGCCAGAGCAATCAGGCAACAGAAAGAAATAAAGGCACCCAAATATGGAGAGAGGATGTCAAATTATCTCTCTTTACTGATGATATGATTCTATACCTAGAAAACTTTGAAGATGCCATCAAAAAAAAAAAAAATCCCAGGACAGGTAGGTTACTCCAGTAAAGTTTCAGGATACAAAATCAATGTACAAATGTAAGCAGCACATCTATACAATAATAACATTCAAACTCTGAGCTAAATCAAGAATGCTATCCCACTTACAACACACACACACACACACACACACACACACACACACACACAAAGATACCAAAGAATACATTTAACCAGGGAGGTGAAAGTTTTCCACAACAAGAATTACAAAACACTGCTCATATAAGTGAGAGATGACACAAACAAATGGAAAAACATTCCATGCTCATGAATAGAAAAAAATCAATATCATTAAAATGGCCATAATGCCCAAAGCAATTTACTGATTCAATGGTATTCCTATCAAATTACAAATGACATTTTTCATAGAATTAAAAAAAATAACTATTCTAAAATTCACATAGAAACAAACAAGGGCCCCAAAAGCTAAAGCAATCATAAATAAAGAACAAAGCCAGAGCATCACACTACCCAACTTCAAATTCTACTACAAGGCAATAGTAACCAAAACAGCATGGTACTGGTACAACAACAGACACATATACCAATGGATCAAGTTAGAGAACTTAGAAATAAATCCACACATCTACAACCATCTGATCTTCAACAAAGACGAGGAAAAATAGCAACTGGGAAGGGAACTCCCTATTCAATAAATGTTGCTTCAATTTATTGAAGCAACTAGCCATATCCAGAAGACTGAAATTAGACCCATTCCTTTTACTATATACAAATAACTCAAGATGAATTAAATAATTAAATGTAAAACAAACAATAATAATAGCTCTAGAAGAAAACCTAGACAATATCATTCTGGACATAGGCCCTGGCAAAGATTTCATGATGAAGACACCAAGACCAATTTTAACAACAATTGACAAATAGGCCCTAATTATACTAAAGAGCATCTGCACAGCAAAAGAAATTATCAGCTGAGTAAAAACATGACATATAGAAAGGGAGAAACATTTGCAAACTAGCATCTGACAAAGGTCTAATATCCAGTAGCTGTAAGAAACTTAAACAAATTAACAAACAAAAAGCATTAAAAAGCCACTAAAAAGTGGGCAAAGGGCATGAATAGACACTTCTCAAAAGAAGACATCCTTGCAGCCAACAAGCATGTAAAAAATGCTCAACAGCAGTAATCGTTAGAGAAATGGAAATCAAAGCCATAATGAGATACCATCTTGCACCAGTCAGAATAGCTATTATTTAAAAAGCCTAAAAATACCATATGGTAGTGAGGTTGTGGAGAAAAGGGAATTCTTTTACATTGCTGATAGGAATAGAAATTAGGTTAGCCACTGTGGAAAGCAGTGTGGAGATTTCTCAAAGAACTTAAAACGGAGCTACTATTCAACCCAGCAATCCCATTACTTGTATACATTCAAAGGGATATTAATTGTTCTACCATAAAGACACATGAATGTGTATATTCATCACAGCCCCATTCACAATGGAAAAGACATGGAATCAGCCTAACTGCCCATCAGTGGTGGACTGGCTAAAGAAAATGTGGTACATATACACCCTGCAACACTACACAGCCATAAAAAAGAATGAGCTCTTGTTCTTTGCAGCAACGTAGATGGAGCTGGAGGTAATTATCCTAAATGAATTAACACCAGAATAGAAAATCAAATAGCATAACTTCTCACTTTTAAGTGGAAGCTAAATACTGGGTACAGATGAATACAAGGAGGGGAACCATAGACACCGTTCCCTACTTGAGAGTGAAGGATGGTAGGAGCATTAGGACCAAAAAACTACCTATTGAGCACTATGTTTATTACCTGGGTGGCGAAATAATCTGCATACCAAACTCCAACAATATGCAATTTACCCATGTAACAAACCTGTACTTGTACCTCCAAACCTAAAAGTTGGAAAGAAAAAAACGAGAAACATCATCAGCAAAGACAGATAATTTGACTTTTCTTTTTCTATTTAAGAGCCTTTCATTTCTTTCTCTTTCCTGATTACTCTCTGACTTGGATTTCCAGTACTATACGTAATAGGAATGGTAAGAGTGGACATCCTTGTTTCGTTCCAGCTCTTACATGGAATGCTTTCAGATTCATCAGTATGATGTTGGCTGTGGGTTTGTCATAGATGGCACCAAGTATATCTGAGCAGGTTTCCTGACTTATTTTTTCAACTATTGTCCCTACATCACCTCTCTATTAGCTTTCAATGACAAACAGATCAAACACATCAAAGAGCTGTTTGAAGTGTAATGCTTCAGTTGATATTTTGGTCCCTTTCAGTGGTAAAGGTGTTTCCTAGCTGCATATAGTTGCCATCTTGTTCAGACCCATTATAAACTGTGTTTAAGGTATATTTATTATTTACTTTCTTTTTTTTTTCTTTTTCTAATTCACTTGTATGGCTTTGTTTTAAAAATATATTAACCATTGAGAGTTGATATTAATTAAAAATAACTTTCTGGTTCTTGTGTTTATTATCTTCTAAAATAGTATAATAAGGTGGTGAAAATGCACACACACACACACACAATGTAGTCATTACCAATGTCATTACCAATCAAATGACAGAATGGACTTATCTATTATGCAAAGTTTTCCTGGGCTAAATTTGGAATATAGATACATTAGTTCAGTTATTAAATAGTTTCTATTTTCCTAAATTGTAATTATTTTTTTAATTGACCAGGTTTCTGAATAACACACAAAATTGGGTTTTTAAACCACATTATGTGAGAAATATCGTACTTTTTACATCTTTTACATGAATCACTTTGCTCTACATTTAGCAGCATATTCTGCATGAACAACTGATTTGCTTCTCATTCTAACTCATTCATTGTTCTTATAAATAAAGGAAATGTCTTCCAGATTTCTCCAATGGGTTGATTATAAGTGATGTGCTGTTATACATTTTTTGCTGTTTATTTGTTATATGACTTCTTATAAATTTTTGTACAAAATTGGGAGTAGTTGTACCAGGAAATGAGAGTTAGATAACATTATATAATGGATATCAATTTTAGTTAATATTTCAACTGGAGAAATACCTTCTGCCATGAGGTACTTTAAATGTCCTCTATATGTTCAAATCCTTCATAAAATCTTCATGTGAAACTTGCACTTCAATAAATGAATATAACCAGATCATATGCAAGTCATTCCTATTGTCAACAAAGTGAGTCCTGCCAATCAAAACTCACCAATTTTCTGTTGATGTGCTTCTTACCCACTAATTTATGTGTAAAATAATAATTATGTATGAAACTATAATTAATAAAAACTAACATTAAAATAAACACATATCATTTGTGAAAAAGACATAACTTTCCTATCATATTTGTTAAAGTGGTATTTAATTTTAGCAACATACATATTCACAATGGCTTACATAAAGTAGGGGTTTTAACTTTCTCACATAACAAGAAATTTGAAAGTAGGCAGTCTGGGACTAACATGGTAATTCTACTATGTTTCTAGACACCCACATGTGGCTCCTTCACCTCCTATATTATTGTTTGAATACTAAGAAAAATGAGAAGGGCAAGAAGCAACTGGTAAGTTTGCTCCTGTGGTGTATTTGTGAGTCATCTCTAGGAACGGTGGTGAGGGTGGGGGCAGAGTGGGGATAGTTCCTGATTTGTAGAATTTGTTGATTCATGTGTAAATATTCCCATTGTGGCTGAATTTAAGCTACTAACATGATATCACTAAAGGTGGAATTGTGAAAATATGGGTAAAAATTGTTCCTGTGAGACAGTTATTGCTGCTTTAATGGTAGACCTCTGGCTGTGCCCTCTTTTAATGAGACTTCTTGGGAGCTATACCAAGAAACTCCTATCTGATTGCTCAAAACTGCGTTGCATAGCCACAGCCACAACAGAGCAGGCTAGAAAACATTACTGCTCCAAAATCAGAGAAAGAAGTCACAGTCATCAGGTACAGTCAGTCGTCTGCTAACCTTGTCTATAGCAAAAAATAAATCTCAGAAACATTTCTGAGAGTCTTTTAAAAATAATAATGTATTTTATTTTTCAAAATGGCTGAGAGGACTTTAAATGTTCTCAACACAAATAAATGATAAAACTTTGAGGTTATGAATAGGCTAATTTGCCTTATTTGATCGTTCCATAATGTATACATGTATCAAAACATATTGTATGCCCTAAATATATACAATTATTATTTGTCAATTAAAAAGGAAATGAAACAGAAAAGTACTCATCCCTTACTCTGGACGCACTACACCAGGAACTGGGTTAGGCAGTTGAACAGACATGCATGGGAGAAGAAGAGTTGTTCCACAGGGAGAGTTTCTTCTTTGTATGTTTCTGTACTTTCACTGCTACAGCAAAACGGTTGAGAATCAGTAATTTATAAAGAACAGAAATTTATTTCTCACAACTCTAGAGGCTGGGAAGTCCAGGACTAAGGCAATAGATGGCATTTTGTCTAGTGAGAGCCTTTTTGCTGTGACCTTATATGACAAGTCAGAAGGGTAAGTGAGCAGAAAACCACATGAAACTTCTTTTAAAGGGGTCATAATCCTGTCAACAGGGGAGTGGCCTTCATGGCCTAATTACCACTTTAAGGCCCCACCTACTAATACTATCATGTTAGCAGAACCTAAATGTTGGAGGATACACTTTCAAGTCATAGCAGAGAAGCAGAAGTTCCGAAAACATAAATTAGTTTACTTCTGTAAAGCAGCAAAAACAGGCAACATTGAAAAGGGTAATCAACATATGTATAGTTCAATGCTGGAATATTTCATAAAGGAATAATTATATTTGTGGATGTAAGTATATAAATAATTAAGTCCATATGCTATAAAATATTTGAATCTGTAATATATTTGGATCAGAGTAAATATTCTAATTACTTCCAGTTTTATTATGGCTAAATATTGCTTCTAATCAATTAATAGAAAATGTTTAAAATAAAATTTTAATGTCTAATCATCTTATAAATGTAAATCAGCTAGCAGCAGTGCTGATAAATTTATTTTATTAGTTGAAAATTGACTTATAATCAATTTGTTCTAACTCAATCAAATATCTTTCTATTTGAAAAGATATTCAATTTAAAAAATTATTTTAAGTATGGAATTGTATGCACCATAGCAATTACAAGCGCAAGGTGCTGAAGCACACTATACATAAAGTAGTCTGGGAATCATTAAAAACTTAAGTCTTACTTCCTAAGTTACTACCTATACAGATGCTCATTGATTTATGATAGGGTAATATCCCTAGAAACCTATAGTATGTTAAAATGTCTACGTTTGAAAAGCATTTAATACATCTAACCTACCAAACATCATAGCCTAGCCTAGCCTACCTTAAATGTGCTCAGAATACTTACATTAGCCTATAGTTAGAAAAAGTCATCTAATACAAAGCCATTTTATAATGAAGTGTTTAATATCTCACAAAATTTGTTAAATATATTTACAGTAAAAAACAGAATAGATGTGCAGATACACAAAGTTCAGTTTCTACTGAATGAGTATTGCTTTTGTATCACCACAAAGTTGAGCAATCACAATTGAACCACTGTCTATATTAAAAACAGTTATTCCCAAATGTGTAAAATGATGGAATAAATTAAATATATATTTTTATATATTTCTACTATGGACCTTTCTTTATATATCAATAGTCATATCTTTATGTAATAGATAATGCTATAGCAAAAGTGGTAAATAATTTTTCTTCTATATTATATGTTGAAAATAGATGTTGGAAATAGATTCTCGGCGCTGCAAAGAAAAGTTAGAACTGAGACAAAGGATCTTTCAGCAATGCAATTTTTCAGTAGAGATGGGGTTTCACATATTGGCCAGGCTGGTCTCAAACTCCTGACTTTGTGATTTGCCCACCTCAGCCTCCCAAAGTTCTAGGATTACAAGTGTGAGCCACCATGCCCAGCCTACAGCTCTTTCAGTCCCACCATGCGACAGGTCCCTAGTTCTTGTCCTGCATCCAGAAAACATGAGGTACATGGACAAATGGAGGGTGAGCAAGGTAGGGAGGAGCTTTACTGAATGACAGAACAGCTCTCAGGACACCCAAAGTGGGTAGTTTCTTTCCTCAGTGAGGTCCTTCTGATGAGTGTCCAGTTCTCAGCAAAGAGGAGACCTTGAAGTGTGTAGCTTCTTTAAGCAGGCAGGCCATCCAATGAGTACAGCCCTTAATGGGTAGGAGATCCAGAGTGGATAGCTCTTATCCACAGGCAGGTCATACCAACCAGTGTCCAGCTGTCAGCAGAGAAGAGACCCAGAGGTGCTTGCTCCTTTCCTCAGGCAGGCCATCGCAATTAGTCAAGCAGACCCAAAGTTGGTAGCTCCTTTCACAGCTGGTAGTCTTGATGACTGTCCAAGTCTGGCTGAGTCCAGGGTTTCTATTGACTCGGAAGGGAGAAAGTGCATGCTGATTGGTCCATGAATGGCCAAGCATGGGCCTGAAGAAAGCACCATAAGTTCTCACTCTGGGCCACAGACTCTACACGGAAGTGGCAGTCCAGCCCTCAGGCTTCACTCCATCTCTGGCTTGATGGTGGGCTATGCCAAAGAACCACCCCTTTTCTGCCCAGGAGCCTATCTGGCTCCTGCCACCATCAGCATGCCATCCATGGCACACAGGCTGTTTATGTCAAGGAGCACCTGCAGGCGTGCACCGAGAGCCACCCTCAGCACTCCCTCAGCCTCCCTCCCATGCTTGTCAGCAACCCAAGTCTGGTGGGAGCTGAGGTAGCAAAGGGCTAGTATGACACTGCTGCCCTGAGTGTGTGCACGCCCAACCAGGTTGCAGCTGTACCCAGACGAGGCTACAGTTTTACTCTGCCCTGGAGCAGGTGCCGGGAGTAGGGAGAGGCCAGGGAGCAGAAGCAGAAACTTTCAATCCTGCAGGGGCAGGGATTTGCTGGGCCTCTGAGAGTGCAGGAATACCGGGGTCTGGAGCCACAGTTGGGAATCTACAGCTGTGCCCAGGAGTGTGGGCTGCTGCCCTGACAACTAGGTAGGGGGCAGAGCTTTTGTCTATTCTTGCCCCCTGCTGAATCCACAGAGCATACAACCCCAGCTATGCCTCCCACATACAGTGGCCACTTTAGACCAGTTATCCACAACTCATCCCTGAACCCATCTTCACCGGGATGAGTTTACCACATTGCAGGCCTAGTGTGTGGGGTATAATCCAAGAATTCCAGTTTCTTATCTACATCTACTAAAATTTGATTCCCAAGTCTTACAGTCTCTTTTCTTCCATGTTGGTGCTCTTACCTGGCATAGGAAACCTGCAGAGGCTGAAAATTTAACCTTCTCTGAAGAATTGTTATTTTTTCTGTTATCTGCTAAGCCTAGTCCCTTGATTTGTTTTTGTCCTCTGGTTATAGGAAGTTAAAGCTTTCTTTTGGTTTCCAAGGAAGCTCTTCAGGTTTAACATTTTTTCTTGAATTTGTGACTAATTATGCTCAGCATGTCATTGTCTCTCTTTAATGAGTAAACTACGTACAGCGATTCCATTGCCCTTAGAGTTACCATGTTATTGATACCTTCGAGACCTGAAAGCTACTGCATAACTCAGTGTTTTCACTTTTTTTTTTTTTTTTTGAGACAGGGTCTTGCTGTGTTGCTCAGCAAGACACTGGAGTGTAATGTCATGATCATGACTCACTACAGCGTTAACCATCAGGGCTCAAGCAATTCTCCTACCTCAGTCTTCTGAGTAGCTAGGACTTCAGGGATGCACCACCATGCCTGGCTCATTTTTATATTTTTTTATAGAGATGGGGTCTTGCCATGTTGTTCACATTGGTCTCAAAGTCCTGTATTCAAACAATCCTTCCACCTTGGCCTCCCGAAGTTCTTGGATTACAGTCATGATTCACCATGCCTGGCCTTATTTTCTCTTTTGCTAATAAATGCTTAGCAACTGTGCTGCTACAGCTTGATAAGGACTATCAGTAGTCTATCAATCAGTTATGGGGCCCTTTTTGTCCCCTAACATGGAACTTATCTCCAAAATCCCACTGTAGGGTCCTTGCCTCCTAAAGTCGCTTTTTATACTAAGATGAATTTACTGGTAAAAGAGAGAGGGATTCATACAAAAAAGTTTTACTGGGGAGTGTTTTGAGAAGATAACACCTGTAAAGAAGTGATGAAAGTAGAATTGGGCAGAGGCAAAAGCTAACTAGCATGTTGTTGCAATTTAGCCCTCAGCATATCCTACTAAAAGGTATGAAGCTGGAAAGACACTTCAGAACTATGCACAATTGAGGGAAAGAGGTTAGGACTTTTTATCTCTCATTAACCAGTCATTGGCTGCAGGCCATCTCTTGGGATGAGTGATACTTCAGATAAGGAAATTCCCTGAAGAAAGAATAGTGCCCTATGAGGAACTCAGCTTTCACCAATCATCAGTTGACATTCCCAGAACAAGCTCAAGGGTGAATGGGCCAATAATAAGGGCTATGGATAGAATATCACTTCATCTAAAACACTTAAAAAAATTCGGTACGATTCCTAAGGATTCATAAAAATTCAATCAGCAAAAAGAAACATAAATATAACATTAACAAAAATAAATTTAATGCAAACACATAATTATAAACTGTTTTATGAATTTAATATAGATTTAATCATTAATTATTAAAGTTAATTACTATTAATCTAAGTGTGTATTAAGTAAAACTTACTTGTTGGTGATATACCTCTAGCTTGATTTCTATATCATATATAGCTTCACAAAGTTGTTAGTAATTAACATATAATAAAAATCTAATAGCATTTTGTATCCCCAATTTAAAATCAATATTCAGCATTGAAGAGAAAAAGAATAGTACTATTTCACAACTCTTTATACAAATTCAACTCTCAGTAAAAGTCAAAGTAAGACAGGTTTGTGTTCCTTGCTTTTTCAGCACTAGAAATCCTATAAATCACTAAGAGGCTAAACAGATTAGGGCTTCCTTCTGTTTAAAAGAAAATAAGTGACAAGCTAATTCATATTAATATGAATACTTACACTTTCCTAAATATTTATTTATTTTGTTTTCATAATAAGATTACTCTTACAGAAATGGCTGATTTAATAATTCTAACACATAGATAAATTACAATGAAGGAGATCTTATGTTCAAAATCCTTCCTAAGATTAAGCCCTTCTCAAAGATTAAAAATATGAGAGGATAAAAATATAATAACATTTCTCATTATTTTTTAGTAACTGAACAAAAATATGAAGATAAAAATAGAAAATTAATAACCACTACTAAACTTCAATGATAATATGATGAAATTTTACTAAATATGGTGTATTAGTCCATTTTCACACTGCTAATAAACACGTATCTGAGACTGGGAATACAAAGAGATTTAATGGACATACAGCTTCACATGGCTGGAAAGGCCTCACAATCATGGCAGAGGGCAAGAAGAAGCAAGTCACATCTTACATGCATGGCAGCAGGCAAAGAGAGACCTTGTACAGGAAAACTCCCAATTTGAATACCATCAGATCTTGTGAGACTTGTTAACTATCATGAACACAGCACGGAAAAAACCCACCCCATGATTCAATTATCTCCCACCATGTCCTTCCCACAACACATGGGAATTATGGGAGCTACAAGATGAGATTTGAGTGGGGACACAGAGCCAAAACATATAATTCTGCCCCTAAACCCTCCCAAATCTCTTGTCTTTACATTTCAAAACCAATCATGCCTTCCCAACAGTCCCACAAAGTATTAACTCATTTCAGCATTAACTCAGAAATCCACAGTCCAAAGTTTCATCTGTGACAAGGCATGTCTCTTTTACCTATGAGCCTGTAAAATGAAAAACAAGTGAGTTACTCCCTAGATACAATGGGGGTACAGACATTAAGTAAATACAACCATTTCAAATGGAAAAAAAAATGGCCGAAGCAAAGGGGCTACAGGCCCTATGTAAGTCCAAAATTCAGTAGGTCAGTCAAAACTTAAAGCTCCAAAATGATCTCCTATGACTCATGTCTCACATCCAGTTCACACTAATGTAAGTGGTACACTCCCACAGCCTTGGGCAGCTTCATCCCTGTGGCTTTGTACAGTACCCCCCTTCTTGCAGATTTCATTGGCTAGCTTTGAGTGTCTGCAGCTTTTCTAGGCACATGGTGCATGCTGTCTGTGGATCTACAATTCTGGTGTCTGAAGGATGGTGGTCCACTTCTCACAGCTTCTGTAGGCAGTGCCCCAACATTCTAACTGGCATGAGATGGTATCTCAATGTGATTTTGATTTGTATTTCTCTAATGACCAGTGATGATGAGCATTTTTTCATATGTTTGTTGGCCGCATAAATGTCTTCTTTTGGAAAGTTCCTGTTCACATCCTTCATCCACATTTGGATGGGGTTGTTTCTTCCTTGTACATTTGTTTTAGTTCTTTGTGGATTCTGGTTATTAGCCCTTTGTCAGATGGGTAGATTGCAAACATTTTTTCCCATTCTTCTGGTTGGTGGTTCACCCTAATAATAGTTTCTTTTGCTGTGCAGAAGCTCTTAAGTTTAATCAGATCCCATTTGTTTATTCTGGTTTTTGTTGCCATTGCTTTTGGTGTTTTAGTCATGAAGCTCTTGCCTATGTGTATGTCCTGAATGGTATTGCCTAGGTTTTCTTCTAGGGTTTTTATGGTGCTGGGATTTACATTTAAATTTTTAATCCACCTGAAGTTAATTTTTGTATAAGGTATAAGGAAGGGGTCCAGTTTCAGCTTTCTGCATATGGCTAGCCAGTTTTCCCAACACCATTTACTAAATAGGGAATTCTTTCCCCATTGCTTGTTTTTGTCAGGTTTATCAAAAATCAGATGGTTGTAGATGTGTGGCATTGCCTCTGAGGCCTCTGTTCTGTTCCATTAGTATATATCTCTGTTTTGGTAAAAAATACCATGCTGTTTTGATTATTGTAGCCTTGTATTATAGTTTGAAGTCAGGTAGTGTGATGCCTCCAGCTTTGTTCTTTTTGCTTAGGATTGTCTTGGCTATGTGGGCTCTCTTTTGGTTCCATATGAAGTTTAAGGTGTTTTTTTCCAGTTCTGTGAAGAAAGTCAATGGTAGCTTGATGGGGATAGCATTTAATCTATTAATTACTTTGGCTGATATGGCCATTTTTACAATATTGATTCTTTCTAACTCTGAGCATGCAATATTTTTCCATCTGTTTGTGTCCTCTCTTATTTCCTTGAACAGTAGTTTGTAGTTCTCCTTGAAGAGGTCCTTCACATCCCTTGTTAGTTGTATTCCTAGGTATTTTATTCTCTTTGTAGCAATTATGAATGGGAATTTATTCATGATTTGGCTCTCTGTTTGTCTGTTATTGGTGTATAGAAGTGCCTGTGATTTTTGCACATTGATTTTGTATCCTGAGACTTTGCTACAGTTGCTTATCAGCTTAAGATTTTGGGCTGAGACAATGGTGTCTTCTAAATAGACAGTCATGTCATCTGCAAAGACAATTTGTCTTCCTCTTTTCCTAGTTGAATATCCTTTATTTCTTTTTCTTGCCTCCAAACTTTTATGCTGTGCTTCCCTTATAAAACCGAATGCCTTTAACAGTACTCATGTTGTCTCTTGAATGCTTTTCTGCTTAAAATTTTCTTCTGCAAAATACCCTACATCATCTCTTTTAAGTTCAAAGTTCTGCAACACTCTATGGCAGAAGCAAAATGCCACCAGTTTCTTTGCTACAACCTAGTAAGAGTCAAGTTTCCTCTAATGCCTAACAAGTTCCTCATTTCCTTCTGAGACCAGCTCAGCCTAGCAATATTGCCCATGTTGCCATCAGCATTTTGGTCAAAGCCATTCAATGAGTCTCTAGGAAGTTCCAACCTTTCCCACATTTTTCTTTCTCCTTCTGAGCGCTCCAAACTGTTCCAACCTCTGTCTGTTAACTAATTCCAAAATTGCTTTCACATTTTTAGGTTCTCTTCTGTAGTACCCCACTCTACTGGTACTAATTTACTATACTAGTTCATTTTCATGCTGCTGATAAAGACATATCTGAGACAGGAAGGAAACAGAAGTTTAATGGACTTACAGTTCCACATGGCTAAGGAGACCTCACAATCATGGCAGCAAACAAGAAAGAGCAAGTCACATCTTACCTGGATGGAAGCATGCAAAGAGAGAGCTTGTGCAGAGAAACTCCCATTTTGAAAACCATCAGATCTCATGAGACTTATCCACTATAATGAGAACATCACGGGAAAGACCTGTGGCCATGATTCAGTTATCTTCCACCAGGTCCCTCCCACAACACATGGAAATTATGGGAGGTACAAGATGAGATTTGCCTGGGGGATACAGTGCCAAACCATATCATATGGTAAAATGGACCACGATTAAAGAGCGTCACTATGGGCCAGCTCATAATATCCTTCCCCTAGATTGTTGGAGAGGTCAAAGCTAGAGGCAAGAAGGCCTGAGGAGGAATAGGTGTAACTGGCTTGGAGCCCACAGTGTGTGTGCATGTGTATGCGTGTGTGTGTGTGTGTGTGTGTGTGTGTGTGTGTGTGTATAAATGGCATTCGAATACCAACAGTGAATGGATAAATCTTCACATCAGTGCACCAGAGCTCCCAGTGCTGGTTGAGACATAATCACTCTGTGTATTTGGAAGAGGCAATAGATAAACCAGCAATCAAAAAAACTGGCCATGTAGTTACTAATTGCTATAAGCATAGAAAAAACAATACAGTACAAAGACACCACCAAAGACAAATAAAGGTTAAAAGGAAAAAAAACGAAAAATGACAAATTTTGTCTTGGTTGCCTCTCTGCTTTTCACCTCCCCCTGACCCTCAGCATCTTTCACCTTTCAGTCTACCTCTGGATTCCTATCATCTTCCACTGCCTGAGTTCCAAAAATTAATGAGGTTCCCGCTCCTCACCCACTGGGGCTGTAATCAATTCAAATTAAAGTTGTCCAGTGAGGGTGGAAACAAAGACTCAGCCAGTGCCAGCTCTGAGTCCTCCTGTGGCACCCTACCTGTCTCCGTCTCCAGTAAGCAGGCACAGCAGCCAATGGCTGGTGGAAAGCTGAGAGGTGCTATGGTCCTAACTCCTGCTCACTGTCAGGCTGTAGTGCTGCCCTGTCATGAGCCCTAGCAGGCACCAGGCAGACAAAACAGCTTGTTTGTAGATCTGGCTGTACAGGGTCGGCCTATCATGACTCTTGGGTGTAGGGCTGCTCAGGAGTCACCAGGCCTATATGCCAAGGAAGAAGTGCATTCACATAGCAGCCCTGACACTGGGATCTGGGTGACTCTGGCCTGTAAGGTCTTTAACGTCACAGAATTTGTCCACCTACACCTAGCAGGGGGCATCAAAACTGATGCTAGCAGCTGGGGGTCCCACGAGCCCTTTGGGCCCTTTGCACTATTCACAACGAGTCCCACGTGCATGAATTACTGGCTCAGGATTAGACTGAGGAGCTCAACTCCAAAGACAAGGTCCATTTTGGTGATCTCTGACCCTTACACTGATGATCCAATGCATCCCTCAGCTCTGAAAGTCAACAGCTAACTCTCCTTTAATACAGGGGCCCCACCTTCCTCTGCCCCACACCCTCTCCAGCTGCTGAGGGAAAATTTCATTGTGTCTAACCCAGTCTTCACTCAGTACCATCTGCCTGTACCTAGCCTGAACCCAGGCACATTTTGCCTGCGTGTAGTAGAGGTAATTTGGGGTCAGTAGCTGCTCCTATTCCTGGAGATACAGGAGTTCAAGTTCCCTAATCGCAGGATCACATTCTGCAGTATGCCAGCAACTGGTGCTCTGAGATGAGTCATGTCAAATAAGTAAACAGTTTGGAATGGAGGATAGCTATCAGCACTGCATGTGGAGCTGGGGCACAGCTCTGTAAAAAGTTAGCCCAGGCTGGTCATCAACTCTGTGAAACTGAGGCCCATGTCTGCTTTGAGGGACTAGACTCAGACCCAACTGGGGCTGCATATGGGGCATCCCTCTGTCTCGGGTCATGGATTCTGAAACTCAGTGGCATATGAGGTAAATGGGCAGCTTCTGCCTGGTGACCATGCTCTCCTTTTTGGGTGGTGGTTCCCACCATGGTGGGTGCACATTCTGTCAAATGACTGGGCAAAGGGAAGGAATGTGGAGCCGGAAGAAAGATACAGTCACTAACAACAGTGGGATAAAAAAGGCTTCTTTCCAGGTGTGGACTGGGACACTATAGATTTTGGCTTGGTTCCATACATTCAGGAACTTCTTGGCCATTGCAGAGCCCTAAGTGAGGGAGACTGTAGAGTCAGGTGAGGTGACCAACAGGGGTATGCATGAATTGGTGGTGGCAGGGCTATCATCTGAAGGGCTATGTCTCTAAATGGGCCTAACCTGGCAGGTAGCTGAGCTGGATGGAGAGTAACAGTGCCACAAGAGGACCTGGGCCTGGTGGGTATAGCAGCTGTAAGCCCCTGTGCCAGATACGCAGAGGAATTGAACATTGTTTGCAAGGCTGTGGATGGCAGCAACAATGTGCAGCTAGACTCCAGTGTCCCAATCTGGAGCCTTTGAGGTGTGCTCAGCAATGTCTGGCACTGTGTCCACAGCCATTTGGCCCCATGAGCTCAGGGAATGGAGCCATCCTACCCTGGAGCCACCTTCTCAACCCCTTTCCCCACCCATTCTCTGACCTCATTGCCACGGGGAAACTTCTCTGTCCTCTCCACTTCTTGGACCACAATCCTGAACTAGGTCTTTCTAAGCCATACTCAGGTACACACATTGCACATCTCCACCCAGGTGCTCTTCCTTCTTTGACACTAAGCTACACGATCCTTCTGGCTTCTGACCTTGGACCAGGTGGTGAGAGCTGTTGAAGCAAGGGGCTAGAAGTGAGGAAAGTAATTCTGGAGGTAATGTATATTACCTTCCTATCCCAAGTTGAAAAATCATGCTTCTATATGCTTCAAGAAGAAACAAAAATACAGTTTTCACTTTCATGCTTTGAAATTGTTTTATCTTCTAACTTATGATACTAAATAGAAGTTTAGAACAGGAAATAACATATCCTTGTTTCTCAAGTTATGCATTTCCTCAACCTTTCTCCTCACCCTCAAGTCACCAAGACAGATTCTGATGTTACTTACCTCTTTTTCTTCCCGTAACAAACCATAATTAGGCATGAGAAGCAAGGGGGAATTTTTCTGAACAGCAGATACAGTATTTGTTGAAAATTCTGTAATATAAAGATAGTAAAATAAAAATAAATTTTAAGAAAATAAATTTTAAGAAAAATAAATTTTAAGAAAAATATTCAATAGTCTATGAAATGTTCCCTGCTAGCAATGTAGACACTACTTTAATACACTAAGAAATTTGACTAGATTTCAATTTATTATGACCATATTGATGACAATATGTTATCAAAGATATTAAAATAGTTTAAATTTATTATTAATTTTTTAAATATCTTTAGATGAGTGTGCTACATATAAAAGAAAACTTTTGATATAGGAAATAAAAATATTCCAGTATTTAGTGCAATAATCTTTCACATATTAAAAAATTGCTCTAAAAATGAGCAATTCTTTAGTCGTTTTTCTCTTTGTGAAAACGTGTTTCTTTTTATAATCAATGCAAAATGTGTATATGAAAATTTAATCATTATATATTAATGAAACAAGAGATAAACATTAAAGTGAAAATATTGTAATATAGAAATGATCAAAATTTAATGTAGCATAGCGAAATAGTTAAAAAAAATGAATATCCTTACACGCCAGTCACTGACAGTTATTTCTTTACAAAATAATGGCAATCAATTGGTTTGAAAGAGCAATTGCTAAGAACTGCCCCTCTTACATAGCTTGTTACTCAGAGGAAGGCATGGCTGATACAGATTGAATAACTTTTACTGTTATTCCGATATCTGCCTTCTAAAGCTTAAGACTTCAATAATTCAAAGAGGTTAATAAGAAATTACTGCAAATAGAAATGCAGATTTGGGATTCACTGCATGACTTACTTGAAAAGTTGTTTCAAATACCAAATATTTTATTACTGTAATTGTTTCTCTTTGAAATCTAATTCTATCCCTTTACTGAAAAATGATGATAAGGCGAAAACAATACAGTATCAGTGAAGTTGACAATACAGGTGTTTGGCTGTTTTTTTTTTTTTTCACTATTTATATTAAAACATTTTTTCTACATTCATTAAAAAGCCTTTTTTCTTCCCTATTCTTCCATGGTATTAACCGTCATTCACCACATAATTTATTTGAGCAAATGTTTACATGAGCATAATCTTAATGTGAAATGCAATATTTTGAAAATTTACAGCAAACATTGAGTCCCTTTTATTATTTTTAATAATTATTACGGAGGTCAATATTTCTTCCATGTGTGAAAAAAAACTGAGATTTTAGAAAAATATGCAACAACTAAATGTCTGTACCAAGAATATAACTATTATTGAGCCAAATTGTAAATCACACCCAACTTTCCATTGGTTTTGCTTTCTAAGAACTATTAACAAGTGGTTTAGAAGATATTCTTCATTATCAAAAAGACCTCAGGTCAAATCCTGGCTCCAACAACTCCTGGCTGAATAAAGTTTTTTAACATTTGGAAAATCAGTGTTTTATTTCAAAAATATTCAAATAATGTCTGCTTTCTAATATGTTTTGAAAATTCAGTAAATGTGTGTACACAAGGCTCTACTGCCATATGATGAATTGATTCTTGGATTCAAAGAGAGGGAGATATATTATTCAAAAGGAAGTAAAGAGACAAAATATAGTCTTATCAAGTATCAGAGTGATGTGGCTATGGTTTTCTATTTAAATCTGTGCTTATATACTACATATAGTTTTTTTATGGATTGTGGATAGTGGATGTACATATATATACCACATAGTATATTATATACTTACTATAAACATATACACATAGTATAAAGTTGTGTAGCAGGTTTAATTCTTACATATACTATTAAGTGTGTGTACATATGTGTGTATATGTGTACAATTTAAGGTGGGAAATAAAGGAAAATTGGTATGATCCTTGCTGATAAAGCATCTTATAAATGAGCAGTTTCAGCAGTTAAAACATTTTTGTAAATTCTCCAGTAACAAAATTTAAAAAATTCTGTCTTTTTCATCCTGAGTCCTGAATAGCAAGAGCTAACTATCATGTTAACCATTAGCATAGTTCTGCCTCATTCTTATCATGCACAACAGTTCACCTTTCCTTTTTTTTCCAGTATGTCACTAACAACCTCTAGACATGCTGTAAAAATGGTACCTTGAGTTTGGCCTTTTGTCTCTGTGTAGCTACCAGGGAATATTCATTGAGATAGCTAGATACCACATCTACAAAATCAAAAACAGGCCTGCAACATCTCTTCCAGATAGCTCATCCATTGAGTTGTAAACAATTCATACGTGAATTCACTAAATGAATATTTATTCTCTGTTCTGAAACTACTAAATAAGAAGTCAATATAGTCAGTATATATGGAACTTCAATTACAAATTTACATTTCAGTAAGGACATTCTGTCTATCCCAATGGCTATTAAAAAAATCATACTGTAGCTGTTTTCACAAAGCTGTCCCATAAAATGTTATTGGATATGTAAAGAAAATATATTACCCTTGATGTTTTTCGCTGTATGGGAAATTATTCCTCTTTCTGGTGGGAATTCTTTTAAGTTTTGCCTCCAAAAATTACCTCTAAGGGCTTGTACAGATTGCATTGCAGGAGATTAAGTCTCTAGGAAAATAAACATTTTTGAAATATTGCAAAACAAGTAAAACTCTAAACAGCAATAAAACACCACAGTTAAGAATTGTACTGACTTATGGCCTTTTGGACTGGAAAGATAAGTTTTATATCATGCTCCAACGACTATGAAGTTAATCCTGTTGACTTTTCTGTATCACTTCAGTGAGGTGCAAGTTTTAGTGTC
Organism: Cebus imitator; assembly: GCF_001604975.1. Classification (NCBI taxonomy): domain Eukaryota; kingdom Metazoa; phylum Chordata; class Mammalia; order Primates; family Cebidae; genus Cebus; species Cebus imitator. The sequence goes on from NW_016107337.1 coordinate 3,254,489, forward strand.
CCAAGTAATATAAACAATGTCATTCAATCCATAGTAACATATAGACCATATTTTCAGAAAGCTTAACATTAGAATGCAGAGAGAAAATAAGTTAAAGTCAAATTATGTACTGTTAAAAAACTAAACTTATTGATATTATGAATGCCTATGGCTACCTATCAATAATGATTTTAGGTGGCCAGGAGTTGTTGTTGCTATCTTGAATGGTATAGTAGATTATATGTGAAAATATATAATCTACTAATTAGCCATTGATATTCTCAAAAACCCAAGTTAAACTTTTTAACATCCACCTATTATTTCTTTCATATTATAAATGTTCTTACATCTCTTCCAGTTTAGACATGGCAGTTACTAATATTGTGCACATTTATGAGATGTACATTTTATATTATTATTTTTTGAAAGATAATTTTACATGGAAAGTACTGATAAAGGAATTTTGTTTAAAGCTGTCAAAGGACATTTCCCTGCATTGAGATGACAGTATTGTTATTCAGTATGAGTCAACTTTGTTAATATATATATATATATATATATATATTATCAGTTTTCTAAAACATTATCACAAATAGTATCTCTTTTAACTTTAAACAGCATGCAAAATTATTTTCCCGTTTTTAGAGACTGGAAATTGAGATTTAAAGAGACTAAGTCTTTTGCTCCAGTTCACATATATAGGTGAATATATTCTATGTCTTCCAACATCTAACACAGGGAAAGGAGAATATAATCTGTGTTTTCCAAATTCTAAAACTTACTGCTGCTTTCATCACATCTCTCTGGACTTTTAGAAGTGACTGAAAACTCACTAATGATATCTCTTGTGTTTCCCAAAGAAAAGCTTTCTAAGAAAAATATTCTATCACATTAGAAGCTAAATTTCTGTTACATGCTTCCAGTGCCCCCTCTTATTTTGATGGAATTTTAATGGTATTAGCAAAATTTAATGTAAAAGTACATTTTAAAATGCACGAATTCACATATCTTTTGGATTACCATTGGGTAATAATAAAAACATCCTATGCTACTCTCTCTCTATTCTTAATTTTTTTCCTTTATTTTATATTTTTAATTTTTAAAATATCTCCTCCTTTTGTGACCTTGATTGAATTTGAAAAATAATTATGTGATATTTAAAGAATGAAAACTAAAAAGTAAAGACAACAACAAAATAATAATCAGCAGTTGGTGTATAAAATGGTATATAAAGAGTATAAAGAAGAGAAGAATTCAATATGCACTTGCAAGTACATAATTAACTCTATGGAAGCATAAGATAGTATTGGTCTAGTAGTTCATTCAAGAAACTTTAATCAAGTGCTCATAATGGCTTGGCATTTGACTAAAAAGCTAGGCATACAAAGATGAAAAAGATAGCCCCTAACTAATAGCAGTTTATTATCTAGCAAAATAAGTGGCAATTAGAAACAAAAGCAACCTTTTATGTAGAGTTGGTTAAATATTCCATGCAATCAACAAAATATGTAGGCATATGAACCATTTTAATAAAATATTTTTGCCATTTTGAAACTAACAAATTGGTTTGAGAAAATAACTGATTTTTTAAGGAATTAAACCATATAGAAAAATTTTCCAACAAGAAAATAGGAACACAGAAAGTATATCTAAGTTACACGGTATTGGAGCAACTATTCAAATCCAAGTAAACCTGGCTTTGAAATTTAACTTTTACATTTGTTCACTACACCAAATAGTAAAGTTTTAAAAAACAGTTTTAGGGAATTTACTCCACTGAACTGGTGTGTATCACAACCGTGTTAATCTAAACAAAATATTGAGGAATATTATCAGACCAGAGTTGAATCTCTTTTGAAACTCTTCATATTCACTTTATTGTATCCACCTTCCTTCGGTACAAAACAAAAACAAAAACAAACAAACAAAAAAACCTAAGTTCTGACCGTATCACAGTCATTTCCACTTTAAGTTGCTCTCTTTTTTAACATTTTCAGGCATAAAAACCCTGAGAACCATAGAATGCCCTGTATAAAATGAAAAAATATCTTTAACCTGTTCCTATACCTAGTAAATTCTTTAGAAGTCTCAATTCTATCACAACTGTGTTTCTTGAGATGGCAATCTATGTTTCTCCCTGTCTAGCTTAACCCATAAAAATATGGCTTTCACACTCAAATTTCTGTTTAAATTCCTTTTATACAATTCAACGATGATCTTTAAGTTTCGGTACAACTCTGACATCATCTTTATGCAGCATTTATATTAACAACACTTCATCCTTTTTAGAAGGAACCTCTTGGAATCCATAACATTAGTCCTTCTGAATGTTATTTGTACCTTTCTGAACATCCCCTTAGCCCATTCCACAAATGTATCAAGTTTCTCTGACTTTGGTCCTTTTTTCCTGCTCAGATGGTAACACTGTTCCCATAAGTCTTGTTTGCCACGGTTGCTAATTTTCATACTAGGACAAACTGCCTGAATGGAAATAAAGTATGTCTATTTTTTCTTCTTACTTTTCTATTAAGAAAGTTATCATTGATGACAGAGAGAGAGAGAGAGAGAAAGAGAGAGAGAGAAGAGAGAGAGAGACAGAGAGAGAGAGAGGGAGAAAATAGAAATTCCATTTGACCCAGCAATCCCATTACTGGGTATATATCCAAAGGATTACAAATCGTTCTACTATAAGGACACGTGTACACGAATGTTCATTGCAGCACTGTTTACAATAGCAAGGACCTGGAACCAACCCAAATGCCCATCGACGATAGACTGGATAGGGAAAATGTGGCACATATACACCATGGAATTTTATGCAGCCATCAAAAACGATGAGTTTGGGTCCTTTGTGGGGACATGGATGAATCTGGAAACCATCATTCTCAGCAAACTGACAGAGGAGCAGAAGATCAAACACCGCATGTTCTCACTCATAGGCGGGTGTTGAACGATGAGAGCACATGGACAAAGGGAGGGGAGCACTACACACTGGGGTCAGTTGGGGGGACATAGGGGAGGGACGGTGGGGGGTGGGGAGCTGGGGGGGGATAGCAGGGGGAGAAATGCCACACGTAGGTGATGGGGAGGAAGGCAGCAAATCACACTGCCATGTGTGTTCCTATGCAACAATTTTGCATGTTCTTCACATGTACCCCAAAACCTAAAATACAATAAAATAAATAAATGGGAAAAAAAAATTAAAAATAAATGTATAGAAAACATTTCATAGTGAGATTTCAGAAGCTTTAGGGCAATGACCATTTCACAACCACTTCTACACTAACCACACTATAAATATAAAAATAAAAACTAAAATTTAATTTTTGTTATTATGCTAAAGTGATAACCAAACTTTAAAAAAATAAATACATAATTCATTATTTGTAGAGGAACACAGACTTTCTTTTTCAGATTATCACATCCAGAAAACATAATGATACTCACAGTTAAGTGTTTGGGAAAGAATTAACTTGTAAGTGCAAGCATCAAGAGAGGATTTTAGTTCAGGATTTTTTTAAAGAAGCCTCAGGATATTTTATAAAAGAACTTTCATATTAAACTATTCTTACCTTTTTTATTTTTCCCCGAAACAACTGGAGAATTTTATTCAAAAATAATTTACTTTGAGAGTATCTTACTTCATATTGGTCAGTTCATAAAACCACAGCAACATCATATGTAAATATTTCATGAATTTATTTCTAGTAGTTACACAAATTAGGAAATTATGTCTCCTTCAAATATGCCTTAGCCCTTAGTATCTTTCTTATTTTTCTGAATTTTTTCTGTTCTTTAGCTGTTGACCTACTACTACCTTCATATCTGTACTTACATAAGACAGATTATCAAGGTAAAATGGTGATGGATGTTTGTAGTACTATTGTTTGAAAACATATGTTTGTCTATTTGTTAACTCCTAATTGTTTGTTAATTTTGTACACTTATATTTTTGTAAATATATAACACAAAGCAAAACAAATAACCGAAAAAAAAATCACTTCCTCATGATATGGAAAAGCCTGGAACTACAAGGATAATTTCAATTAAGAACTATTTTTCAATAAAAATACTAATATTTACAAAAGTCAAATAAATTACAGCAAGGAATTTAATGACTTGATTGATATTATCTCTGTCATTACAATTATAATCGTTTAACACAGTGTAGAAAATTTTATAATATGAAGCTAACAGCCATATGCAAATTTAAGTCTTAAACAAGATTTAAAAACTGGCAAACAAAAATGTATTCCCAGGCTAAAAAATACATGTTCTACAGTGTCAGCTCAACCTCAGTTCAATATGGAATATGTTGATTGTAGAATCCCAGGGAATAATTTTCTGGGGTTAAAATAAAAAATAATAAATGAAGAGCATTTCTGTCTTAGCAAATTATCTTCTGTTGCAACGAACAAATAATTATATTCAAAATTACCTTATACAAGAAAATACCTTAAAGAGCTCTATATACATCCTCTCACTTCACTTGGAATATTTTAAATATTCATATTTACCCATAAACTTGGCAATGTATTGCTCCTACATTCCTGTTTAATTTCTACTCCTTTAATAAGAAAAGTTTGTTTGGCAAAGTGTCATTTGGTATCATTACTCAGTAAACCAGAGGCTCTGTAAATCTCAGAGAAACATCTCAACTTCTTTAGTATCTTGCACTTTATGCTTTCCTACATACATTACTCAGCCTTTGTTGTATAATGTATACTATGATTCAATAAATTTAAAATTTAGATTAAGATATTCAGTTCGTAGAAGCACTTTTGTTTGATTGCTCTTTATAAAATTCAAGATTTCATCATCATGATTTTCAACTGGACAGATCAATAAAAATATCCATAACTCACATCTATGGCCTTGCAAAAATATTCCAAATATATAACAACATAATGACAAAGCAATGAATCATTGGATTCTAAATCTTTGTGCTGAAATCCATTTAGTAGTTATGTCTATTTCTTAACTTCTATTGAACGCTCCTAACACAACTATATCAATCAAATAACATCTCAAAATATAGTGCTGTTGGATGTAAAAGACAATGTACAGCCCAACATTATATTCTCATAATCTAGGTTCAGTCAGCCATAATTTTATAAGATTTTTCTGTGAAAATATTAAATTCTTCACAATGCAATATTCTACACAGAAATATTTAAATATATATATATATATATGTGGAATAAAATGTCCTAATTAACCAATTATTCAAATTAAAAAAACACTTGTTCCATGTACCATTTTTGAGTTAACTACCTTGAAAAAATTACATTCCAAGGATTTTAGACAGATTACTAACACACACAGTTTTTTTGAAAAAACAAAACAAAACAAAACAATTATGTATTCATGCATGTCAAAGAAATGGGAAAATATAGGCAAAATGTTTTTAATTTTATCGTACAAATTTAATATTATATGTCTTTATACAGGTGGCTAGAGTTGAAGTAAACCTACGTGAAGATAAAATAAATACTTGATTAAAATGATCATCTTATACATATATTTAAAGTTAGAATCCAATTTATATCTATGCACACATTATTATGTTTTAAATAATGTAATCATTTCTAGGAATAACAAAGCAAACCAGAATTACCAGATACTTTATATGATAAATTTCAACTTATCCATTTGTATTTTATATTGTAAGTAATATTTTAAAATATTGATACTACCTCTCTCCAATTTTTGAAAAGCAAATAGCTAGGGAGCATAGCCCTGCTTACAGCTGTGGCAGATTTTCTCTGTTTTTCATTTTTTTCACTCACTAAAAGGTATTTCTATAAGTAATATGTACAGTCTTGTTCTTAAAAGATTTCCTACCTCAAACATTAATTATACACCACAAAGAAATTATTTATGATTTGAGCTGATAGTTTTTTTTTTCATTCTCAGCAATTGGTGTTCAGAGAAATAAGGTTGTCATACATTGATTAAAAACATTTGATAAACCTAAAAGTTAAAATTTCCTGTTAGCTGAGTAAACTATAAAATTATTATCTTTTTAGAAGAGAGCAGTGGATAAATGGATCTATTTTTAAAGTAGTCAGCATTCAGGTACATTCTATATTGTTTAGATTAAAGTTAGGATTGAAAGGCACAGAGAAGAGACCAAAAGAACTGACAGGGTTTTGATTATAGCAAGTAACAAGCAGATTTATATACACTGAAAGCATTCAAGACTGCTGAGGCACAGCTGGCATCATATATAAAACTGATGGACATGAATTAAATGAGTGATGGGTAACAGTAATAGGTTCTCAATGCAATCATTTTTAACTGTCTTTTACTTGAGGTCTTTAAAGAAAATATACATTTATATTTATATTAATTATTTTCTTTTGAATTCACCTTTATTCGCCACAAGGATTATAATTTACTCCTAAATGCCAATATTTTCCGTCACTGTTAAATTGTGTATTAGAGGACTTTAAAAATATTCTTATTAGCAGCCAAAAATTAAATATCATGTTTTTGTAATTAAGCTTTTTTCAGATTACATTGAAATTAGCAAAGGCTGGGCATGGTGGCTCATGCCTGTAATCCTAGCACTTTGGGAGGCTGAGGCAGGCAGATCACTTCAGGTAAAGAGTTCAAGACCAGTCTGACCAACATGGCAAAATCCAGCCTCTACTAAAATTACACAAATTAGCCAGGCCTGGTGGCACATGCCTGTAATCCCAGCTACTGGGAAGGCAGAGGCATGAGAATTGCTTTAACCCAGGAGGTGTAAGTTGCAGCAAGCCGAGATTCTGCCACTGCACTCCAGCCTGGGTGACAGAGTAAAATTCTATCTAAAAAAAAAAAAGAAAAAGAAATTAGCAAAGAAAGTATACTGTACAGACAACTCATAGAGACAAAAGAGAATTTCAAGTTACAGCCATAATGCACATATATCTAGGGATGTATGTGACAGGAAACTAAATGGCTGTTTCTTGAGATAACATGGAATAAAAAACAATTTTATGTCCCATTGTGTGGAGGGTTCCATTACTATCCCCATGTTCAGAGATTTACTAAAACTCAAGCGATTCAGCACATAAATGTATGCATGGCTAAAATTAACTACAGTGGTATTCGCAGAATACACATCCAGGTCATGAAGGACAAAGACAAAAGTCAAGTCAGCCTGGAGAAATCCTTGTGAAGGCTCCTTATGCTCCCTCCCTTCAAGAGCAGAGTATACTTTTCTTTCAGTAGCAGAAATACAGCAAAATGTGTCCAATATTTCTACATGGAAGCCCATTACAGATTCATCTTCCAAGGATTTGCTGAGGCCTAGTGATATCACCACTCTCTGTCTAGAAAATACTAAAATTCCACATTCCCAGAAGAAAAGCAGATGTTTGCTATAAACCATATGGTCAACATTAACCACATTCTTTACACGAAAGGTCTAGGCACAGTGAGCAACCCCTATCAGTTAAATGTTGCCTGGAAACACCCTGAAAGTCAAGTTCCCAAATGACAGCCAAGGCAACCTCGAAAGCAGGCATTTATAAGGATAGCACTCCCAGACTTCCCATGGATACCCACCACTTTTAAAATAAGTATAAGAGTAGAGAAACGTTTTGGTTTTCCATTTTGGGCATTTTCACTCTTTTTTCAGCTAACTGAGATACAAGAGTCCAGATGTATTAGTTTCCTAGGTCTACATTAAAGAGTACCACAAACCGGGTGGCTCAAACCAACAGAACGATATTCTTTCGCAGTACTGGAGGCCAGAAGTCTGAAATCAAGGTTTCCTTAGGGCATGATTGCTCTGAAGGTTCTAAGAGAGAATCTTTTCCATGCCCTTTTCTTAGCTTCGGTGTTGCTGACAATCATTGGCATTTCCTGACTTGTGGCACATCACCTCACTCCAGTCTCTGCCTCTGTTTTTACACGGAATTCTATACAATGTGTGTCAGTGTCCATGTGCCTCGTTTCTTAAGGGCACCAGACATATTAAATTAAGGCCCACTCTATTTCCAAATAAAATCACATTCACAGGTACAGGGGAGTTAGCACTTCAACATATTTTTGGAGGGACTAAATATTCTGAATATTCTAAATAGTCTTAAGGGCTATTCCACTATAAAACATCTAGATCTGTTTGAAACACACTATTTAATGCATTGCTATCTACTAAACAAAATGAAACCAAGCAAAACAAAAAATACAAAGAGAGTGAAGCAAGCTTAAGAGAGAGAAATGACATCCCACTGCTCACTACATTAAAATAAATGTTAAAAAAATAAGATTCCTGGCATTTCTCCCCTTGCTAAAAATAAAAATAATAAAAAAAATAAGATTCCTTAAAGACAATTGGTGCTTCAGTTTCAGAAGGAACCAATCAAAAGAGTGGGTAATACAGAGTTTGAAGTTCTCAGTCTGGTCATGGACTTTTTCCAGATTTGGGCACTCGGTTTTCAGGCTTTAAACTGTCCATGATTTGAAAGTCGGGTTTCACCAGGGTGTTCTGTCTGCTTTGTCTCTCTCCTGTCACTATCAGAATTAGAGAAAAGATTCCTTCCTTTTTATTTTTTACTACCTGGTAGGTATACAACTCATGGAGCTGTTAAAATGACAACTAATTGTTCTGGCTTCTATAGATTGGAAACCGATATCTGGCTCTACATAATATCTCAAAAGTTCTAATAATATCGCAAAAAGATGTGGTTCGTGCTTTTATTGAGCGTCACACTTAATAAAAATGAAAAACAGAAGAAGGAGGAGAAAGAAAGGAGGATAAAGTAAACATGATTCTACCGTAGAGACCTAGAGGCATCAAGAATATGTTTTGATGGAGTTAACACAGGATGAAGGAAAAGATTACACTATAATATGTGCAGACAATCATCTTAAAAATTCATTAAGGATAAAGGAATAATATTTATTTAAATGATTTGTAAATTTTTAAAATCAACAAAATGGAAAACTTTATTATCAAGTGTTGCAAATGAGGTATATAGCAAGGTTTCTTTTGTTTGAAAAGTATGAAATATTTACTTGTGTTATAATAATTTTTAAAGATAGTATAAAAACATATTTTTTTCAACTTTTAGGTCCTGGGACACGTGAAAGTTTGATACATTAGTAAACTATTTTTACAGATTATTTCATCATCAAAGTATGAATCCCAGTACCTAATGGTTATTTTTCTGCTCCTCTCTTTCCTCCACCCTCCACCCCCAAGCAGACCCCAGTTTCTGTTGTTTCCTTCTTTGTGTTCATGAGTTCTTATAATTTAACTCCTACTTTTAATTGAGAACATACAGTATTTAGTTTTCTGTTCCTGAGTTAGTTTGCTAAGGATAATTGCCTCCAGCTCCATCCATGTTCCTGCAAAAGACAAGGTCTGTAAGAACACCCATTTTAAACCAAAAACTATATTAAATGTTGAGAAAAAAATAGAAATTAAAGTTTTTAATGACAAAATTTCATTTAACCCATAAAATATACCATTACAAATTTGTATTGTACTTTTTACTTTGTTTGGCTCACAGGTATTTTTGTGGCTTCAGATTCTGAGAAATGACTTTTCCTTTCAGTGACCAAGTATCTTTTAGTATCATTTCTACCAAATGCTATTTTATCTCTCCTTTATTTACTCTTTATCACAATAAGATCAGTTCTCAGTCATGGCTAAGTGTATTTTTCAAACTCAGTGGTGGCTGAAGCCACTATTTTCCCTTTCCACCTAGATGTCAGGAAGTGAAGAATGGCAGTAGATTTCTTCCTTAATTTTCCAGTGCTTCTTTCTACACTGTCAACTCATATTACAAGGAAACACCAGATAGGATTCAGGCCACACTGAGAAGGTAAATCATTAACTGAAATTCTTCCTATACTACAACAATCTCCAGCACAATATATGCAATAGTTCTTTGTCTATCTTAATGTTTTTTGGTGGTCCTTTTCTATAATTAGGGGGAAATCTGTAATCATATCAAAAAGTATAAATTTTGATGTTTAAAAATATTCCAAATTATTTCACTCAACTAGTTGTATGTTTAAGTGATATTCCAAAGGCTTAGGCATTTTATTTCTCAGTTTAGAGATTTAAAAATGGCCAGACTATTTAAAGATTGAAGACTTACAGCAATAACAGAGAAGTCTGAGTAAGGGTGTGAGATGTGTTTGCAAAATTCATATCTATATATTTTTATTCTATACTTCTGGAAATGTAATTATTTGAATTTCTTTTAAATTTAATATGATCCAATTTATACAAGCAGTATTCTACTAAAAATGAGGAAATATTGCTTTTTGAAGTAAAAGAAGTTCTTTCAATATCTGGCCCATTGTACCGTAATCATTCATTTTTTAAACCTGGTTGGTATTACTTTTTCTGAGTAATACCTAAAGAAGTTCGATTTTATTCATTGGGGGAAATCTGAAAACACTATGAGAAGTTACACTTTTTATAAAATATGCAGTTCTTGAAAAACATATTTTCAAGTATTTCCCTAGTATAAATACAACTTGACAAAGTATACTCTAAAATATTTTAACTGTATTTATATGTTGGAAAAAATGAAAATATGTCTTTTATGAACATCAATTTAGAATTTCACTAAGATTTAGCTTAAAGTAGAAACATTAGAGAAAATGAAAGGACAATCCACGTAAATGGAAGTCAAAATATTTTGCACAAGGGCTGTTTATATAAATTAAGGTGTATGTTAAGTTTCAATAGTTTCACTCTATTTCTCTTACTTGATCTGTAAAGGAAGAGGAAAAAGGAAACCAGCAAGTGCTAATATTTTCTGTCCAGAGTAGAAGTGGAAATTTTGATTATAGCACCATCAAATCTTCCTTTCCCCTTGATAGCCAGAAGCAATTTATATTGTCCATCTCAGATTTTTCACAGACATTTCATAGCAAGGGTCTCAAAGTTTGGTGGCAAACTTCATTACTGACTCAAAGATTTTCAATATTTTTTCCATTTTTTTCTTGAAGGAAGAGTTTAAAATCCAGACTCTCACTAATTTGAAATACGCTGGGTTGGCCAAAAGAAAAACATTCTATCTCCCACCTCCGTTGTTTAATTTACTATCCCAAACTAATGAATTAAAACATTTAGGTATTTACAATTTTAGTGATTAAGAACAAATTATAATAAATTAGAAATTACATTAGATTTTTTATGTCAAAGCATGCTTTACTTGGAGTTAAATCAAGACATCTATATCTTATTTTTGCCATAATTCATGTATTAAAAAATAAAAATTGAGCAAAAACCATAAAAAGGAACAAGACAATCTCCATTGCAGGAATGTGGATGGAGTTGGAGGCCATTATCCTCAGTAAATTAACACAGGAATGGAAAACCAAACATCATATGTTCTCACTTTTAAGTGGGAGCTGAACAGTGAGAACACATGGACCCATGGAGTGGAACAACATACACTGGGGCCTGTCACGGGTGTTGGGTGAGGGACATTATCAGGAAGAACAGCTAATGAGTGCTGGGCTTAATACCTGGATTATGGGTTAATCTGTGCAGCAAACCACCATGACACACGTTTACCTATGTAACAAACTTGCACATGTACCCCAGAACTTAAAATAAAAGTTATTTAAAAAACAATTGAGTCAAATTTGGATACCAAACTGAATAACTGTTATTATATTTACCATAGCTCTTCCTTTGCGCTTTTAATTAAAACTTGTTCGCCAACAGTTTTTATTTTAAAACTTCCTTTCTTTTACCAGTCTATGATTATGAAAGTAGATACCTGAAAACATTCAGAGTTAAGGTAAGTTTTCCAAAAATTAGACAAAAAATTCTTAGCAAGTATATTATTACAGTGGCAATAATTGACTTTAATATATAAGCAACTACTCTACCTCTTACGAATGAAAGACTGTTTTGACAAAACACTTACTTAAAACAATTCTGTGACTTTGTACTAGAGAACATGTAGGATGGATATATAAATTACATTTAAGAAAAGCAATAAATAAGGCAAGGAATTTAAGTGGATAATTTAAGAGAAAAGTAATAAGATTGTCATTGAAGATCCTAACAGTTAAAATACAATTTTTTAATGTGTTAATCACAATGCCCCATCTGTGCTGACATGAGCCTAACCTCGTAATTGAGTTCCCATTTGACATGCATAAAGAACTTGCCCTAGCTGGAAGAAAAGGAGCCGTTTAATTTTACATGATGGAATTCGCAAGAAGTTTTACCTCTGTAAGATTTGACTTAGGTTGGGGGAAAGTTTTATCACATCAGCATTTCATTTATAACAGCATCATATGTTACATGTTGACATATTAAAATAAAAGCACAACATAAACTGTTATAAATTTCTGGTATTTTTTCAAATGGTCTTGGTTTGAGGTCCCTAAAAAGTTGATCTTGAAGTCAGGACAAGGTGTTGGCAATTTATCAGAGAGCTGGTCTCAGAAATCATAAGTGAGGACATAGGAAAGAAAAGATAGGGAGGGAAGAAAGACCATGAGCAAATTTCTGCTGTGAGCAACTGGGACTCAGTTCAGCAAGGGAGCATCTGAGATAGAATGTGTGTTTTTGTTTTCCAGACACTGAACCCGTGTCCTTTATAGTCTAATTCTGGTGTCTAACCATGTCATACCCTTTGGTTGAGCAAACAGACAACAGACAAATTTTGTATTTTCAATACTCTTTTATGATATGTTAATCATTTGTTTATTCATTTTATTTTATATATATTAGATGATTCCCAATATACATGCTTGGTTGGTCAGCAAAACTAGCAATTTAATAATTGATGAATAAAATGATGACAAACGTTAAAAAACTAGAAAAGATTCGTGGTGTTTTAGTTTGAAAATTTTACAACTAAAATTAATACTAGAAACACAAATCCACCCTTCACTTTGCTTTATAATTTGTTAATAGTTTATCTCATTTGCTTTATCTCTTTAACCACAATATAATTATTGCAACACAGAAATTTAGCATTAACAAGACATTAATTTATTTTAAAGTCCATAATTTTAATTTATCCAAATATCCCCAAAGGTATTTTTAGATGCATTTTCAACTGAAGACTCAGTCAAATGCCACCAGTAACATTTTGTTGTCATATATCTTTAATCTCTTTTAATATAGAAGAGTATTCTACCTTTTTGTTTTTATCACGTTTATATTTTTGAAGGGCCCAAGTCAGTTGTCTCTTAGAATGTGTCAAATTTGTATTTCTTTGATTGTTAGCTAATAACATTCAAATTAAACATATTTGGAAAACTACAACATAGGTGATTTGTGTACTTTCTATTATATCTCATCAGACAGTTCATAATACTAGTTTCTTTCATTATTAGTGATCCTAAATTTGACCACTTGGATAGTATCTGCAACATCTTGCTAGTTAAAATGTATCTTTTTCCATTGTAATTAAAGAATGAAAAATATCCTTGTGATTTATCCTGTAACTAGTAGCAAGTGACTATTTCCCTATCAGTTTTACTCAAAGATTTTCTCATCCATTCATTAGCCTTCCTGAAAACACTGAACCTAAATGTCTATCAACAGCTGAATAAACAAATTATTATGTATCTATTCAATGGAATACTACTCAGCAACAAAGATAAACTATTAATATGTACAACCAGATAGGCAAACCTCCAAATAATTATGCTGAATTAAAGATGTCAGATAAAAGTGAGCACATACTATATGACTCCATCTGTATTAAGATTCTAGCAACTTTAGTGGTTGCAAAACAGTGATTTCCTGGTTTTAGCATTGCTTTTAAATGTACTATGCAAAGTTTCTTAAGCAAAAAGAACCTCTGTCTCACTTTTTGAGTATCAATAAGTACTCTCGAATTCTTTCTTATTCTCTTAGTAAATGCGTAGGGTTCACATTTCATAGATGCTAGAAAAAGACAGGAGACCCCTGGATCAGAGGCAATAAAACTTTTCATAACACAGCTGACAGCTCAAGCCTCACGGCAGAGAAATTCCAAGGTTAGGGAACCCCAAACTTAAACAAACATCTCAAATTGGGTAATTTAAACAAGATAAATTTATTGCCTTACAGTTTTGATGGCAAAGGAGTTGGGTCTTCCTGATGTCTATGAGAGAGGATCTTCTGCTCTTCTGTCAGTTTGCTGAGAATGATGGTTTCCAGGTTCCTCCATGTCCCTACAAAGGACACAAACTCATCCTTTTTGATGGCTGCATAATATTCCATTGTGTATATGTGCCACATTTTCCCTATCCAGTCTATCATCGATGGGCATTTGGGTTGGTTCCAGGTCTTTGCTATTGTAAACAGTGCTGCAATGAACATTCGTGTGCATGTGATGCCAGATGTAGGTGATGGAGAGGAAGGCAGCAAATCACACTGCCACGTGTGTACCTATGCAACAATCTTGCATGTTCTTCACATGTATCCCAAAACTTAAAATGCAATAAAATAAATAAATGGGAGAGAGGATCTGTTACATACTTCTTCCCTGGCTTCTGGTGGTTTGCTGGCAATATTTGGTGTACCTTGGCTTGTAGATCACCCAATCTCTGCCTTCATCTCATATGTTCTTTCTGCAGTCAAATTTCTCCTTATTATAAAGACAACAATAACATTTGACTAGTGTCCACCTTAATGACCTCATCTCTTTATTTTTTCTGTGTTTTATTTTACTGTAGTCAGAATACTTACTAGGAGATCTATCCTTTTAACAAATTTTAAGTGTACAGTGAACAGACATTTCCCAAAAGAAGATAGATGAATTGCAAATAAATACAGAAAAAGGTTTTCAGCATCATTATTCATTAGAAAAATTCGAACTGAAACTATAGTAAAATACCACTACATACGGTAGTGGTATAAATATAAAAGACTAAAATATAAAAGACTCATCATACCAAGTGTTGATGAGGGTGTAGAGTAATTAGAAGTCTCAAACACTGCTGACAGGAATGTAATCTTACTTTGCATAACACTGTGGCACTTTCTTAAACAGCTACATGTGCCTGTACCATACAACCTAGCTATTCCACTCCTAGATGTTTACTCAAGATAAATGAAAGAATATGTCCACACAAATACTTGTTGATACATGTTCATTACAACTTCATTGTAATAGTTAAAACCTAGAAGAACCCAAATGTCCATCATCAGCTGAATAGATAAACAAATTGTTATGTATGCATTCAATGGAATACTATTCAGCAATAAAGTGTTAATAAATAAACTATTAATATGAACAACCAGAGAGATGAACCTCAAGATAATTATGCTAAATGAAAGATGTCAGATAAAAATGAGCACATACTATATGATTCCATTTGTATAAGATTCTAGAAAATGCAAACTACTTTACAGAGACAGAAAGCAGATCAGTAGCCACATAGGGAGGACTGAGGAAGGCAGAGAGGAAGGAATTACAAAAGAGTAAGATGAAACTTAGGGAATGATGGTCATGTTTATTATCTAAATTATAGTGATTTTTTTTTTTTTTTTTTGGAGACAGAGTTTCGCCCTTGTTGCCCAGGCTTGGGTGTAATGGCATGATCTCGGCTCACAGCAACATCCACCTCCCAGGTTCAAGCTATTCTTCTGTCTTGGTCTCCCACATAACTGGGATTACAAGCATGTGCCACTACGCCTGGCTAATTTTGTATTTTTAGTGGAGAAGGGGTTTCTCAATATTGTGCAGACTGGTCTCGAACTCCCAACCTCAAGTGATCTGCCCGCCTTGACCTCCCAAAGTGCAGAGATTACAGGCATGAGCCACTACACCCAGCCAACAATGGTTTTATGATTTTAGGGTATATACATATATCAAAACTTATTAAATGGTAAACTTTAAATACGTTCAACTTATTATTTATATTATACCCCAATAAAACTTTCTATTTTAAGAAAGAAAAAAAAAAACTTTATAAAGCGACTGCTGGAAAACCTGTCTACTCTTCCTTCAGATCAAGATAATATCTTTTTTATCCTGGTCAGTATACAAATCTCTTCTGCACCAGATGGAGCTTTTGTATCACTCTTTGCTATATAAATATCCTTAAAATGATAGTCCGGAACAAAAGTGTCAATGCCTTTATTCAGAACATGTGCAAAACTGTGAGCAACTCATTGAAGATTGTCTCTCAACAATATAATGAGGGCACAATCCATCTCCACTATTCGCTCTGATTTTCAAGTTTTCACAAATTTGTTGACTGGCAACACATTAAAGTTGGCTCATGTGTCTTTCAAATATGCCTTTTTTTTTTGTCTTTATCTTCCACCCCTCCTTCCCCCTCCCCTTCTGCCTCTCTCTCTATATAGCTCAGAATCTTCTCACTGTCTAGCACATTAATGTATTCTATTTGGTGTTTTCCTTTCCCCAAACATGGGGTTGACTATTTCTCTAAAGTTGCCTTGGTTCTTTTTAGTAACAGTGGTATTCCAAAACCAAAACCTGGGTGCTTGACTGTCTCATGCTCCTAGGACTACTCAGTGACAAGCTCATATATTCACATCTAATCTTATGATTTAAATTCAGCACCATGCAGTTCTTGCACATCTCCCAGACTCTGTATTTTTATATTTCTTCTCCCACGGTGAAGAACTTGGTTCTCAAGAAACCCAACACGTTTGTTTGCTCCACCTACTCTATAATACAAATATAAAAGTTTCAGAATTTCTAAACTAATATCACAACAAAAAAGTCTATTAAGATTTCAAGATTTTCCTGCAGCTTTTTGTTGTTGTTGTTGTTGTTGTTCTTAGAATACACTAAGAAAAAACCATGAAAGAATTCTGTATACATGTAACTGCATAAAAGGGTGTAAACAGACAAGTGCCAGAGCAACAGCTAAACTTTATAGCCTGTTGTAATGCAATCTTTTTAGGTAATTTTTTCTTCTTCTTCTGGATTAATACTTTTTGTATTACCTTTACAAAAATAACCATATATCTACATATTAACATTGTTTTATATTTTTTCTTAACTGTAAATCATAACTCCATTTAACAGATCATTAAGAACATCCAGGCCAGGCGTCCTGACTCACACCTGTAATCCCGGCACTTCGGGAGACCCAGGTGGGCAGATCACGAGGTCAGGAGATTGAGACCATCTCGGCCAACAAGGTGAAACCCTGTCTCTACTAAAAACACAAAAGTTAGCTGGGCATGGTGTCACATGCCTGTAGTCACAGCTTCTCAAGAGGTTGAGGCAGGAGAATCGCTTGAACTTGGGAGGCAGAGGTTGCAGTGAGCTCAGATCTCACCACTGCACTCCAGCCTGGCAACAGAGGGAGGCTTCATCTAAAAATAAAACAAGAAAGTCCTAAATTTGAACTACTGAATAAAACTATTTTAGTGAATATTTCATATTTTGGGAACTGTTTTGTTTACTAGTCCCTTATGAATAGAATTTAGATGGTTTTTAATATTTTACTATTTCAAATAATTCTTTAATAAATAACCTATCTGTAGGTTGTCTTGTATGTCTGGAGTGGTACTTTCAGGGTAGATTTCTCAAAATGAGATTACTGGGTCAAAGAGACAATGCCTATAAAGCTTTGATATACATTATCACACATTTTTCTACAAATTATATATTTTGTAGCTATTTTAAGAAAATAATGCATACTGCCTTTTGGGAGGTAAGCTTTGAAATTTATGACTGTTATTAGATTAAATATGGTAAATAGAGTAAGCTTTAAGAGGGTATTTTGTAAATACCAAATAGCATGTGAATATACTAGTATTTAAAGCATTTATTTAAATTACCATTTAAATCTAAGTTTAATTCATGATTATCTGCTTACCTGCTTATTAATAACTATGGTAGCTACATTTATCATACATTTCTAATTTGCAATTATACTCTATTGCATAAGTATTTATGCCTTACTTGGATAATACAGTGGGATGTCAAAGAGTGTAATTAGGTACCTAACCTTAATTATGAAGGCATAAATAGCTAATTTTACTTAGACTTTAGTTAATTGTGAAGAGAATATATTTTGCATACATTTATTTGATAAGTCCATGTAGAGTCTGCATAGACAAACCATTAGTTTGTAATATAAAATTTGTTTATTAAAAATGTGATATAGGCTTTACTTTGTTCTTTAAATAATTTTTGTAAAAATACTTCATAGTATATGCTTTCTAGAACAGTGTATATGTATGTATATGCAGTGTTTTTAATACTATATGCCAGAAAAATCAAATTATATAGTAGCTAGCTTTCAAATTCTAACAAATGTTAAAATCTCTCAAGACAAACTGAACAGTAATAGTATTATGTTTGTAATGCAATTTTCAATTACACAAAATTTTCAAAATCATTCTAGCAATTCAATTATAGCTGTTCATTCTCAGAGATTTGTAATAATGTTTTTTATTATTAAAGCATTTTATGGTTTTTGAAGCAATTTCTCAAGCATTGCTTCATTTATGCTTCACAAAAAGCTTGTGAGAATATAAAATTGCATTTTGGTTCTATGAGTTTTGTTATCAATAAGTTTGATATCTGAATATGTGTGATCAAACTGTAGTATTTGGAGATTTCTTTTTATATTGTTCATCCAAATCTATAATAATCTGATAAAATTTAAGTTGCATCACTATCGTGGAACTGATCCTATTGCAAACAAAAGGATAGTTTGATGAAAGATCCTTGCTCCTGCAATTCTCGTACATTTTAGAGATTTAGTACTAAAAAGCTTTTAATATCCTGATTTGTTTCAGATGACATTTTGAGATAATCCAAAATATAATCTTTAAAAATTGAGAAGGAATAAATTATTTCCTACATCCCCTGAAATACAGCACATATTAGTTGTCAGGGCATTAAAAATAACTAAGAAGCTTGAAGCTGTTAAGCATCCAAAGAAGGTAGTTGCTGATAAAGTTAAAATTGCTGTGTATTAAATTTTGAGATATGAAACAAAATCAAACTGTATTTATTTCACCATTAGTAGAAGGGTAGTTCAAAACAATAATTATATTTAAAATGTTGATGACTATATTATGTAATATTTTCACATATGATCTTTATTAATATTATAGATATAAAATAATATGCACTGAAGCATGTTAATTTTCACATATATAAAACCTATTCATTCGGATGATTGATATTTTTCAAATGAATGATTATAAAAGAGAGTTGCATTCTCAGAAATATAAATCTATGTTATTCATCCCATATGCCTCACTTTTAGACTTAATGCTCAATCATGTATTTCTAGCATTTTGGACATGATACTCAATATTTTTATTTTACTCAAAAATGGGACACAGGAATATTTGCTTGAGGCCAAATGTCCATCTGCTTGGGGCTAAAATCTCACTGCTTTTTGGCACACATAATGAGTAACAACTGCTGTCTTAATTTTTCTAGTATAATGAGTTCTATGCAGCTTATCATATATTTCATTATTTTCAGTGATTATCATAAAATAAGCCAAAATATAAGGTAATATGCAGATATTTTATGAACACTATTGTATATCCCAAAATAACTAAAATAAATTAAAATATTGCCTGCAAAGAATTATCACTATGATGCATCAATATGTTCATCAGTTCGTATATGGGTATTTGCATTTGGCACATGAAAGAGAGTTTAAGAGTGCTGACATATAAGTAGGAATTTCATTAATGTTTGTTAACTGAATAAAACTCTAGGTGGCATGAGATTTAAAAAATGGAGACTACATATTTACAGTTCTCTTCGAGATTTTCTTAATCCATCTATTTGAATAAATTAAAGAAAAATATTGTATTCTATATAGCAAGAATTTCTAGTAAAACTTTTGTTTTTGTTTGAATATTTTGGTAAATATATTTTAAATATAATTTTAAAATATTAAAAATGATTTTAATGGATATATGAAAGTGGTCACAATGCAGTAGTTTGGAAATTAATTTTGAAAGTTTTGGGGGTGAAAAGTAGGATGAGAGTGAGAATGTAGATTTTGCATTCACAAAGTTAATGAATCACTGGATGGAATGGAAAGAGGGATCTAAATTAATTTGAACTCATCAATATTTTTGAGAACTAGGGTTACAAGAGATTGATTGGAAACGAGATAATGGTTTTGGAAAAGAAAGAAACATTGTATGCTTATTTTTTTATTACAAGACTTGACTATATTTGTACAGAGATGAAAGCATCAGTCATAACCATAAGGATGAAGACACAAGAAATAAGTATATAACTAGAAGAAAAACAATATATTAAGAGTCGAGCAACCTCAAAACTGGAGAGGTGAAGATCGGATATCATGGCACATACTGGCAAAACACAGCAGGGTACGTTGCGATGGTAAGACACAATGGCACTAAACCCTCCAACAGTGAGAAGGCAGGTAATGAAGCCACAGGTTCATCTGCACGTATTTGGAAGAAGCCAAGTCTAAAAGCTAACCTCTGCAAAACAATATGTAAACAACAAGCAAGTCCAGTATAATAATAGGCATCTGATAGGTCTAATGTGAATAATCAACATATCCTTCCAGCTGATTAAAATCAGGTGATTGGAATTCAGGAGCTAGTCATACTCAGAAATTTCATAGGCAGCAGAGTCCCAGGAAAGAGTGTCAACAACAACTTAGGGCTTGAGATTTGAGAAACATTGTGCACCACTTTTAACTTGTTATATTTATTTGCTGGAGGACAGAAAACAGAAGACAAGAAAAAATATACAAAAGGCAGGTTGTTGGAGGACAGAAAGTACTGTCTATGATAAAAAGAATGAAGCAGATGAGTAATCCAGGAGGCACTGATGCAACACGGAGGTTATAAATTCAAGAAGTAATACATGTTTTACAAAGTGAGATTCCCATCTCAAAGGAGAAATTTCATTTCAAGAATGGAAGAATAAATGAACTAGATTAGAGGTTGACAAAGTATGTCTTCTGGACCAAATCTAGTTTGCAGCCTGATGTTTCATGAACCCAACCTAAGAGTGACTTTTACAATTTTAAAGGATTATACACACACACACACTCATACATATACGCTCACAACCTTATGTTCAATCAAACACGTACAAACAAAAAGCAACATGTAAACAGGTTTTAATTGTCCATAATTCCTAATTTATTTAATATTTGGCCCTTTATCAAAAATGTACACTAATCCTTGGACTATATAAAGCTAGATACTTGACTCTAATACCGGGAATAAATTTGCAACTAACACCAAGTAAAACAAAACAAACAAACAAAAAACTTGATGCAAAATGCTGTATTGTTTAGAAATCCTGAAAGTCCATTTTATAACTTAGGTTATGTGCTAATTGTAAGCAACCAATAACCCAATAGTAAGTAGCTTACACATTAGAACAGTAAACAGTTACAGTTTGTCTACTTTATGCCACTGCTCATAGCAAATCTGAAGGTTATACTTTGGAAGAGGTCAAGGGATTAAGTTTCACAGTATCATCTCTACAGGTAACATGTTCAGTGATGTATTTCTTGCCTGTGATTCTCCTGACTCAGCCCTTATGATAGGGCTTCCAGACTTTACCCCAATGCTCTAAACATAACTCCACAAGAAAAGGCCTGAACATCACTAACATGCTCTTCTCCAAATTGTTTTATTAGATACAGGTCCTATTTATCATTGGCTTATGTATTTCTCAGAATAATTCAGTCCACCCATTATCTAGCAAATATATTTTAAACAGTTATCATATAGTAGGTACTGTTTTAGATGCTAAGGGTAAAATGGTAACACCATTTTAGGGATAGAGTCCCTTTTCTCAATTAGCTTATAGTCTGTTGGATAAAAACAGAAGAAGGAAGGAAGGAAGGAAGGAAGGGAGGGAGGGGGGGAGGGAGGGAGGATGGGAGATAGAAAGAGAGAAGATAGATAGAAAGGCAAGGTAAACTCTAAGAAGTGCTAAATGAGAGCAAAGAGAGCTTAGAGAGCTATTTCAGCTAAAGGTGGTCAGAGAATTTTTCTCTGAATTGATAATTCATTTGCGACGTAAATAATCAGAAGAAAGCAGTCATGGAACAGTATTCTAAATAAAAGGGACAAAAAGTGCAAAGACCCAGAAAAAGAAACAAGTTTAGTTATTCAAGGGACTGAAAGAGGTTGAGGGTAGTACAGCATTCTGAGCCAGGGCATGCTAGTGGGCAAAAAGTGAGTAGGCAGAGCCACAGAGGTTTCCTCATTATTAGCTCAAACGCTTTGATTTGCAAGGGGCAAAAACCATTGAAGCAGAAATACATTCTTTTGGTCAATTTTAACAACCACTAAAAAACATCAGGATTATACAAAAGGCTGATAAATAGCCTCAACCTAATCATAAGAAAGAAAAGTAAACTTTTCTTTCGCTTTTGTTCCAGCCAATGTCATTATACTACTATGCTGAAGAAAATTTTCCAAATATATACCCCATTGCAGTTTATGATTAAGTATCTCAGAAATTTATCTTCCATATCATTTTTAAATTTATGAGAGAGAAAGATCCCTTCAGTCAGGGATTTTCAAAACCAGGTTACCTGAAGAAAAAAAGGTCATCTGGAAGACTTGAAGAAGGGATTCGAGTTGCAGTAACAGAGGAAGGGGGCAGGAACAGACAAAGCCTGGAGGGATTTGCCCCCTAAAAATGAAGTAGGACAGTTTGCATGTGACACAATGTTTATGTGGAAAAATAGATGGTACATCTGGAAAGACATTTTTGGACCCAATAAGTAGGAACCTGTTCAAAAATGCCTTCTAATTTAAAAATAAATTTTTAGGAAAATGGGGGATTTTGATGCTTATCTACCCAACCATCATGTATTAAAAAAAAACAAGCACTTATTACCAGGTACATATTTTTTTAGAGCACAATTTTAAATGCCTACTGACAAAAATGGGAAGTGACACTAATCACCCTCCACCTACCTACTCATGCCAACCCAGAAATCAGGATATTCTTTTTCTCCAGATGCTTGTGATTAATGTCCAAAATTGTTTTCATGACTGCTGTGCATCATTGCAAAGGCTCTCAACTCTCTCTCCTAGGGACAGCTTAAGGAGTAGTTTTGAGTCTCTTAGTACATCTTAAAACTAGGATGAATGTGATATGCCTACTGCAGCATGGTTTATGGTCTCTTACCATGTCAGGCTCTCATGCATCAGAGCAGCGCCTCAATTTTACTGGACCTTTTCTTCCAAGTTGTTACGACAGAAGCAGAAGGCATAGCTCTCACTGATTCATTTATTTTTAAGAACAAACTACCATAAATATTTAACACAGACACTATATTTTAGTTATGAAAACAAAGTACACAGATAATTCAGTTTAAAGCATTTTTAAGCCAGAAATTTTTGTAATAGTTAACCCTGATTGATTAAACATTTTTAAATCAAGATATACTCAATATCCCTATATTAATATATTCATTGTAACTTTCAGTTGACTCTCCATAAAAATCTCTGCAAAATTCTATCCATCAGCTGACCTTTCCCATCTTTTTCTTATCCTCTTAAGAGAGCTAATACTAAAAATTAAAATTGTATCAAAATTGAAAAGAAAAATATATATTACGGATGTCCTCAGGAAAGATTTAAAGGAAAGTTTATCTATGGAGCCACACTCGCTAAATGAGGACCAGAAAAACAGCTTTAAATTCTCTAGTGTGTGTTTGTTTGATAATTTATTGAGGTGGTACTTATATAACATAAACATAATTTCATAAAATTATATGAAGCACTTTTTATAATATAACAAAGGTATTACTGTTAAGTTTCTACTTATCCAAATTCCTGGGCATTTTAGTGTTCTCTTTCCTAACTGCTGGTGATTCAGCAAGCTACAGGACCAGGTTGCTGAGATTTTCTTCTTTTAAGCTGAGGCCCCTTGACAGGCCATGGACTGGAAAACACAAATGCCATCCTCAACAATGGCCCAAGGTAGAGAATCTACCCACTGAAGGAGATTTTTTGATCAAATTAAGCCTTAACCCCGACGTCAACAACCTATTACATTACTGACTCCTCTGAAACACCCAGTGTCTGGACTGTGTACTCTTTAAACCAGATTTGCCAGATAAAATATAGTACACTCAGTTAAATTTGAATCAGTTTAAAACATACTTTAAAAATATAAATGTGTCCCAAGTATTGCATGAGACATGATTACACTAAAGATTTATTTGGCATTTAAATTTTAAATTTAATTAGATACAGTATATATTTATGTTCTAAATCCAGCAATCCAAATTAAAACTGAACATAGTCAAAGCTGGACATTACTTTTTGTTTTGTTTTCTTGATTGTATGTTTTCCTTAATTTCTTCCTAGAAGAGATCCTGCTATCTGTCCTCTTTAGGATGCTTCTTTAAAAGGACTGATAAGGCTAGGCGCAGTGGCTCACGCCTGTAATCCCAGCACTTTGGAAGGCCAAAGGTGGATCACGAGGTGAACAGATCAATACCATGGTGAAACTCCATCTCTACTAAAAAATACAAAAATTAGCTGGGCGTGGTGGCGCGTGCCTCTAGTCCCAGCTACTCGGGAGGCTGTCAGAATTGCTTGAACCTGGGAGGCGGAGGTTGCAGTGAGCCGAGATGGCGCCACTGCACTCCAGCCTGGCACCTGGTGACACAGTGAGATACTGTCTCAAAAAAAAAAAAAAAAAAAAAAAAAAAAAAAAAAAAAAAAAGGCTGATAGCGGCTTCTGTTAGTGTGTTAGTGGGCATCAATTTTTTATTACCAATAGCTTTTCTACCAAAGCATATAAGTTAATAGTGCCCAACCCTTCTAAGGACTGAAGAAAACAGTCTCTTCATGCCTAATGTCAACAATCCGTTATGTTACCGACTCCTGTGAAGTACCCAGTACCTGGACTGTGTACTTTTTAAACCAAGTTTGCCATATAAAATACAGGACACCCAGTTAAATTTGAATTTGAGGTTAAAACATACTTTAAAAATGTGTCCCAAATATTGTATGAGACATAATTACACTACCCATTACAAGAGTTTTTTGATCAAATTAAGCCTTAAACCTGATGTCAACAACCCACTATATTCTTGACTTCTGACTTCTGAGTTTGAAAGGAAGAGCTAAACCTATTCAGTTGAGTTCTTCCAAGAATTTCTTTTATTCCAGAAGAGTCTATCTTTTCTTGTTTTTGTCTTTTTGAGGTATTCAGTAAGTTTTACTAATTGTTGTATGAACTATTCAACAAATTGTTTCTTATTGAAACTATATAGACCCCTTTCTATATAAATTTCTTATATTTTTGCATGAAGGAGAGACATCACATATTTATTTCAAGCTTCTTTAGATTTTAAATAATGAAGCTATCATAGCTGTATGACAAAGTTTTATTTTATGTTGCAACATTTGGAATTATTATAATTATCTTGTGATGAATGAAAATCAAGAATTAATTTAAAATATATTGACATTATCCCTATATCAAATACTCTTTTACAGTAAAACAGAATTGTAAGTATGCCAGTGGTGATCACTTTTTAGATTGTATTTTACTCTTGGTAATGGAAAATTACTCAAATTTCTTAGAGCATTTGATTATTAAACATCATCCTTTTTATCTTTCAATTTGTAAACAGGCACTTATCCCTATTATTATCAAAACACAAATAAAAACCAGAAACCCCAAAATGAACAAAACAGATGGCTTCGCCCCACTTTGCTAGTCATTGTACTCATTTAGACTGATAATTTGACCTGGTGTTTTCTTTGAGACAGCCACATTTACATGAGATGAAAGAAAGCATTTCTTTTAGAAAGTCACTTACAAATCAAGTTTGCTCATTTAAAGTATTTTTCTTTTTATTGATCAATGATGCAGTGCTCTCTGTAACACAAGAATTGCCCCCACGTTAATGATACATGACTTGTAAAGGCTGCTTTTCAATATTCTCTAACTCTACAGCTAATGTCTGTCATTACTTAATGGCTAAAATTTCTAGTAAGTCACAAGGCTTGTTTATATTTAACTTGCTTCCTTGAGATACATTATTCTACACTTCCAAGTTCAAAAATTAAAACAGTCAGTTTGAATGTGCAATCTGTTACTCAGTGCACAATGCCATGTAACATGTATCAGTGTGCCAATTTAACAACCATTAGTCCATGAAAAAGAGAGACTAACTAGACATGGTATGTTGAAGTTACCAAGTATGGTTTGTTAGAGATGACGTTCAAACCATGAAGACAAATGAGAAGAACTGAAGTTACAAAGCAGGAAAATAATCATAGAAGAATACTGCATAGATTGTATGATATATGAAACCTCCTTTTAAAATCTTCTGGATATGTATCTCTTTGGCATGATCCGTTTTTCTAATGTTTAATCTTCACAGATGCATCTTCCTCTTTCTTTCAATTTAATAAGAGTGTTTTTACTCTTACTCTTCAGCTTAGTTTGTGTTAGTTGGAATGTAATAAATGTAAAAAGGCAAGCATACTTCATAAGTGACCTAGGTTCAATTTTCATCTCTCTTCTAAAAGCCAGCTTTTTTTACCTTGGGCAAATTACTTATTCCCTCTGCATAATGTTTAATAACCTTAATGAGGTGGAGTCAGTTAGATAATTTGTAAATTTTATTCAGTAACTAAAGCTTTTGGTTGCGAATTTAAATCCTGTTGAATTTCTGATCCTGTTGTAAATCTCGTCCTGTAAACTAAATAGTCTTTTCTGGTTACAAAGTTGGATTTAATGTTTATAGCTCAGAACTCTATTGCAAATGTTTTCTTATAACAACTCTAGTGTACATAACGTATAATGCACTGAAATATAAAAATATTAATGAAGTTTCACCTGTTTTCCTAGCTTCTGGTACATGATCTAGTCCTTATTTATTTGAAATAATTCAGTGATTCATCGAGGATTAAAAATGATATAGCAAAAATTTGAAAAAAAAAAAAAAAAAAAAAAAAAAGAAGTAAAGAAATGGAACAGTCAATGTCCAGCATTTCAAATTCAAAAGAAAATCAGAAAACTGAAAGCTGAAAAATTCATATATTATTTTTCTAGACCAACTTAAAAAAAATCACAGACTGGATGGTTTAAACAATGGAAATTAATTTTCTCACAATTTTCTGGAGGCTGGATGTTGAAGATTAAGATGTTGGCAGGTTTGCTTTCTCCTGACACCTCTCTCCTTGCTTGCCAATAGCTGCTTCCTGCATCCTCACATGGGTCTTCCCCATGTCCCTGTGCTTCCCTGGTGTCTCTGCATGTTCAAGTGTCTTATACAGATACAAGTCAGATTGGACTAGGGCCCATCCATACAACCTCTTATAACTTTAATTACCTCTTTAAAAGTCTTATCTCTAAATACAGTCATGTTCTGGGGTATTGGTAGTTAGGACTTTAGCATATGAGTTTTGTGGGAACACAATTCAGTTCATAAGAATTAGTATTAAGGGAAAGCATTTTGTGAATACCCATGAGTGAAACCCTGGCTCAACAATAAAGCAGAAAAAGATAAAATCATCCATTCCTAACATTCTGTAATCTAGGAAAGTATGTGAGTTCTTTAGGGATGGGAGACAGGCCAACATGAAACTTGCTAGAAGGACTTATGGTTTATCATGGCTGAGAAGAAGCCCTTTGATTTTTCCCCTAGGTAGAAAGGATATTGGGATTAAAACCTCCAGCCGATTTTGGGAAAATTGAGACTAAAGAGGATTTGGGCTTATTTCCCAACCGAAGATTCAGGAAACAATGAGCCACTGACGAAACTATGAGATCATCCTTGTATCAGAACAGTCACAGAATAATGACTTCAGATGGCATCTAGGCAGAGAGGTTTGAGGGAGCCTCACAAAATATTTCTTCTCCCAAGCCATTGGCCAGCCATTTTCTTTATGGCCCAAATAAAGGCAAGGAAGTTAGCAAAGGAAAGTGTCCCACAGTTGTGACAGGAGGATCCAGTAGCGAATGAAACATGGGAGTCATAGGAGACAGCAGAAGATAGCTATGGAGCAGGTGCTTTCTCAACAAACACCGACAAAGAAATTGTACGGCAACATCAGGGGTTCAGCCTAGGTACTACTGCTTGCCACACAGAAAACCAATCACTGAGACAATTATTGCCAAGTGAGATGGCTTTAATGAGGTGATGCAGCTGATGAGATGGGCGATCAGTATCAAATCCATCTCCCTGACTGACTTAAATTAGAAATGTAACTGTATGGAAAAACAGTTAACTCTGAAGGGGGAAGGAGTCAATCATGATGAATAAGTAGGTGGCTTCTCATTCTTTGGGTGAGACGATCTGGTGAGTTTCAGTTCTTTGATAGCTTTTTTAAAAAATATATTTTATTGCATTTTAGGTTTTGGGAAGCCATCATTCTTTGATAGCTTTTAAGAACTCATTGTCTGGATCTGGTAAGTTTCAAGCTTTAAAACAGCAGAGTCAATTTCTATGTTTATGCAAAAAAAAAAAAGTTGTCTATGGGAATATTGGGTAGGTTTCAAAATTTTCATGTGACTGAAATGACTGATAAATCACTGACAATTTCTTTTTAAGAGGCTAATTGGATAATTCACACGTGGGTAGAAAGGTAGCTTCAAAAAGATTGAGACATTAAAAAAATAGAGGTGTTACATTTTATACATGCACAAATTGTTTGCCTGTCAACTTTTATCTGGTACCCATATTTAAGGGTTTTTTTTAGAGACTAATTAAATTATGTGTATTTGTGTGTTATCTGGGATGGGGGTGTGTATTAGTCCATTTTCACACTGCTATAAAGAAATTCCCAAGGCTAAGTAATTTACTAAGAGAGAGGCTTGATTGACTCACAGGCTGGGGAGACCTCAGGAAACTTAAAATCATGGCAGAAGGAGAAGCAGGCCACTTATTCACAAGGTGACGAGAGAGAGAGAAGAGTGTGACGGGGAGAGAGCCTCATGTAAAATCATCAGATCTCTTGAGAACTCACTCACTATTATGAGAACAGCACAGAAAAAGCAGCCCCCATGATTCAGTCACTTCCCTCCCTCTACTCCTGGGGATTACAGGTCCCTCCTTCAACACTTGGGGATTAAAATTTGAGATGAGATTTGGGTGGAGACCCAGAGCCAACCCATATCACTGTGCAAGTTTATATAGCTTTTGTTTTTATGTTCACAGCAGGGCAAATAAGTCACTACAATGATTAGAAAGTTAAGACTAGGCAAATTTTAAACTCTCTATTTTTCGAGAAATACTTAACTTTGTTTTGCAGTCTGAACACCTGGAGTAGTTTAAATAAACAATAATAAAAGATGTAAATCTGCTTCCTGAGAAGGAAGACAAATATTTCCTGTATCATTTGTTTAGTGAACAAACAACAAAAGAGGACTAAAGGTATATATGCTCCCTCTTGTCAGTAGGAAAGTAACAAAGATTGATAGCATTTGATGGGTAAACTCAAAGTCAGGAGAGGATCAGATATCCTTGATCTCACAACAAAATCAGCAATGAAATACCATGTGCATCCTGAACTCTTCCACTGCCTTTCTGCTGTGCTTAGACACTTTTCCCCCAACTGTCTCAGATCATAAAAACTGTCAGCGGTATGTGCCTGAATAATGCATCAGGAGATTGGAAGTTACTAAAAGGAAAGAAAAAGGCCCAAACTGCTGAAACAACAATACTACCTACCATTACTGAGACTGTCAGTTTATGATGGAGTTTATTGGCAGTTTCTGTTACTTTATGGGATAGTTCATAATTCATAAGAAAATGTTCCTGCATACTTGTTCCACACAATAAAAAATAACCCTTTTGAACAGAGGGCCAGGAACCTACAGAGTAGTTGTTTGCATCAGCTTCATAATCATAGACATATCTAAATTTTTTATTGTTAGTTTTCTCATCGATGTGATACAGAAAATGTTATTTTTGAGTTGTGTGGTTGAAATGACAAATTTAATTGTTTTTAATGATATTATTATTGTTTTTGAGATATAATTCGCTATTTATGAGTATTTTGGTCAACATTATTAGTGAGGTTTTCATTTTCTAAAAGTATGTTTAAGGAAAGACATGTTTTTTAGATAAAGTAATTTATACTTTGAACTTCTCAGGTAGTTTCTCAATTATAAATAAGGGCTGAAAAATTTTAAAATACAGAATCAAATTAAGGGATAACCTCTAAATATACAAATTACCATTAGTGCATCTTTTAAACTGATTTTATTAGGCAGAATATCCAATAACATTTGCTTATTAGCTTCCAAGAATTTGTTACTAAGATTGCATATATACAATTCTAGTCTAAAAAGGAAAAAAGGGAAAAGCCAAACAAAGTCCTATAGTCACTTGAACAATATTGAATATTATATTTTCCAAAATAAAAGCGAGGTAGGAATTAAATGCCTGAGTTCTTTGTTTTCAATTCCTAATTGTTTGTGTATTTTTGCATAATATACAATGGTGCAATTTTAATGTTCTCTGTGGTAATTTTTCAATAAATAAGTTCTATTTTAAGGAACAAAATTATTTCAACCACTAAACTAAAAATAAATTTCCAAATTTATTCAGTAGTACTCTATTCTGAGCAGAATTTTAGTCCCTGGAAATCAGGATTGTATGCCTAATTAATAGACATAAGTAGAATCTATTACTTGACCAACAAATCTCTTGAATACTCATATTTAAGTAAACATTTTTGATTTGTGTTAAATTAGAATAACAATTTCTAATTGGTAAAGTTCAATTAGCAATTTAAATATTCAGATTTGCAAAATGTATAGTGAATATTAATCCTATTTCAGTGATTGATGGGCATGTTCAGAAAATTAAGCTTTTACATATTCCTAATAGTATTTTCATTTTCACATGCAGTGCACATGCTGAGTTAGTCAATGATTTCTAATAAGTCTTATACTAATAAAGCAACCTGGAATTGATAATTGATGTCATTATCAACAAATGAAATAAATGCAAGTGAATTTTACAGTTCCTTTTCTTCACTTAATGTAATCTGATAAAATATTCCAATGTGCTCCACAATGCATTTTTTACTGCTTAGAACATTAAGAGAAATTTGGAATTTTGTAGAAATAAGATTTTTTTTTAACTTGAAAATATATTTTATATAAGAAAGAAAAGACTCAACAGAGTAAGTAGAGAGAACAACATAAAGTGAAAAGAAAACTGAAAACCTACTTTAAGTGTTAATGTTTATATGCCAAATAATATAAGACTTAAAGAATGCAGGCACTAAAAAATGTTATCTGAGCAAAATTCTCTTTACTGTGTACAACTATATGTTGGATTATACTTTTATACTAATATAATACAAATATATTTTCAAATTAATAAAATGAGTAAATCTTACCTCATATAAACATTTGAAATCATGACATCAAAAGCATCAAAATTCAGAATATTTAATTAGTTTAATGTGAAGCATTTTGTTCATTTTGTAGACCATGCTATGGAAGCAAAAGATAGGATGGCATTGGTGGAAAATGCCCATCTTGACAGCAGTGCTGGGATCATGGTGTCCCTCTTAGCTGTAGGAGTGGAGATCAGTGTGTGACAGGTGGGCTACTGATCCAGGGGAGTGTTTGATATTGGGGCTATGCCTCAGGATACAAAGCAGTCATTCACTCAGTAGGTAAAACTAAAGTATAAATGCTGCACAGGACTAGCAGTTTCAATATCTGGAAATCAGGCAGCTTGAACCTAATCAAGGGACAAGCTCTAAATATATAAATTACCATTAGTGCATTGTTTTAAATAAGCTGACTTGATTAGGCAGAATAACCAATAACATTTGATTATTTGGCAATCTCAGTGAGAAATTCAGTAATCAAGAAGTGAAAGTTACCTTGGGACAGTAAGGCAAGAACAGAAATTGAGATTAAAAGACCAAGGTGATTACTGGCTTCAAAGACTTGAGAAAAGGCAAGAGAAGGGATATTTTTTTCTTGATAGACTACATTATTTCTGAACAAATATGCAGTTGTTCTGTATTAGCCATCAATATTCCCTAAAACTCTATAGCTTTGCTTAGGCATGTAGCATGGTAACTAAGAATATGAACTTTGGGACCACAGTGGCCTTAAATTCCACCTCTATCACTTTCTGGCTGTGTGACTTAAGCAATTTACTTAGCCTCTCTGGGCCTTGATTTTGTTATCTGTAACAAGAACATCATAATAGTGTATCTAAATCATAGAGAGATTATAAAGATTATGTGTGCTAACACAGATAGCATGTACAGAACAATACATGGCATTTATGAAGCACTAGATATGTATTTGACAGCAATGATTTATTCATTGAAGTGAAAAACTAGACTATTATTACTTTCTATAAAACATAGAATGTGGTTAAAGTGTATTATAAATAATTTAAAATGAAATAAGCATATTTTAAATAAATGACCAAAGGTTAAAATCAATATTTTAGTAGAAGTTTGGTTGTAATAATTATAACACATATTTATATTGCTCTTAATATATGTTAGTCATTCTTTTAAGTGATATGTGTATATATATATATGAATACTAGTTACTTTGTAACATAATATTATTTCCTTCATTTCAGAAATTAGAATGCTGTGACAAGGAGATTAAGTAATTTTCCAGAGATTATATTTAAAATACTTTATATATATTCATTTATGTATATTATAAATATCTATGTTTATATTTAAATGTTATTTATGCACCAAGCTAAAAGAAGTGATACCAAAGTTTGTTAACTGTTGTATTTAATGGGAAGTGTATTTTGAAGGTGAAAGTTTCTTTCCTAAATTGTAATAACCACTTTAGTATTCTAAGGATCTTAAGTAGATTATTCTGTGCTGGTCATTACCATCAAACATACCATGTTACTTTCAGAAAAAATTATGGAAGCATATTTATATAAATATATGGAACTTCAATTTATTTATATGTAGTACAATTTTTTAAAAGTAGGAAATATAAAATATCTAACAGTTCTATGAATCTTATTAGGAATCTCACCTATGTTGTTCATTTAATAATCCCAATCATATCTGCAGTTTATAAATATAGAAACAGAGGCTTAGGTAAAGTAAATTGGAAATATTTAGCATGTATTAAATTAAAATCCAGGATTAGAATATTACAAACATCTGCTCTTTTTACTTCTTAGAGCCATCAACTTAATTTTAAACTATTTTCTTTCAGTCTGGCAAAAACTTGTTATGTATCTTAAGGTAATTAATAGACCCTTAAAATCTAAGGCGTAAAACCATAAAAGTTCTAGAAGATAATGTTGGAAAAACCCTTCTAGACATTGACTTAGGCAAAGACTTTATGACTAAGAACCTAAAAGCAAATGCAACAAAACAAAGATAAATGGCGGGACTTAAACTAAAAAGCTTCTGTAGAGCAGAAGAAATAATCAGCAGAGTAAACAGACAACCCACAGAGTGGCAGAAAATCTTTGCAGTCTATACTTCTGACAAAAGACTAATATCCAGAATCTACAAGGAACTCAAACATATTCAGCAAGAAAAAAAAAAAGTCCTATCAAAAAGTTGGCTGAAGACATCAATAAACAAGTCTCCAAAGAAGATATGCAAACGGCCAACAAACATGAAAATATGCACAACATCACTAATTGTCAGGGAAATTCAAATCAAAACCACAATGTGATACATCTTACTTTTGCAAGAATGGCCATAATAATAAAAAAAAATAGATGTGATAAAAAGGGAACACTTTACACTGTTGGTGGAAATGTAAACTTGTATAACCACTATGTAAAACAGTATGAAAACAGTATGGAGATTTCTTAAAGAACTCAAAGAACTACTATTTGGTCCAGCAACCCTACTCTTGGCTATCTACCCAGAGGAAAATAAGTCAGTATACAAAAAAGATACCCGCACATACATATTTATAGCAGCACAACTCACATTTGCAAAAATATGAAACCAGCCCAAATATTCATCAATCAACAAGAATATGTCTATACCATGGAATACTACTCAGCCATAAAAAGAAATGAAATAATGGCATTCACTGCAACCAGGATGGAATTGGCAACTATTATTCTAAATGAAGTAACTCAGTAATGGTAAACCAAACAGTATGTTCTCACTCACTATAAGATGAAAAGGCGTAAGAGTAATACAATAGACTTTAGAGACTCAGGGGAAAGGTTGGGAGGGGGTAAGGGATAAAACACTACACATTAGGTACACTGTACACTACTAGAGTGATGAGTGCACCAAAACCTCAGAAATCACCACTAAAGAACTTGTTCATGTAACCAAACACCACCTGTTCCTCAAAAAACTATTAAAAAAAAAATACAATGCTAGAAAGTGCAAAAGTCCCTTGATCATCACAGGCACAGGACATTTGTAGCTGTCTTTAGATTTACAATTTTTGTTTTTTACTAACAATGCTAATTATTTCTGTCTCTCTCTTCCTTCCTCTTTTTTGGGGGATGTGGGAGATGGTGGGGATAGAGTCTAATTTTATGTACCTTCCAGATACAGACATTAGGATCTTTAGATGTGACAAACGAGTGTTTTCTGTTTATTTGTCCTAAATCTGTACTTTCCATCTAACTATATCCTTTCTCATCCACGAACCTTTCTAGTTATCTAATTAGCTAATTATGGCTTTACTTATTTATCACTGATATATATGATAATTATTTTGCTAGATGTATTCCAGATTTTATCTGAGAGATTCTTTACCCCTAAAAGACATTGACAAGTTTAGCTTGAAGGGAACATTTTACAAGTCCTGTATATATCCTGCATCCTGGTAAATTTCTTGCTTTCATACTCATGAGTTCCTCTCTCTGCTCCTCTTTGGGTGCTGCTCTATTCTTCACCTCTTTTCATCACTATGTCTAGATAAGCTTTGTGCAATAAATTCAAATTTCAATGAGGACATCTATCTCTTAGTTTTACTAGCACTTTTCCCTCTGAGCTGCAGAAACAGGTCTCAAGGTGAACTGAAAGCTGTAAGCATGTCGTGCTGCATATGACCCTTTCCTGTATACCCAGAGCCTG
Organism: Cebus imitator; assembly: GCF_001604975.1. Taxonomy (NCBI): domain Eukaryota; kingdom Metazoa; phylum Chordata; class Mammalia; order Primates; family Cebidae; genus Cebus; species Cebus imitator. The sequence continues at coordinate 3,289,410 of NW_016107337.1, forward strand.
GGAAGGTGTTTTCCCACCCCAGTGCTTTTCACTTGATGAGCAGTCCCTTAGCTCTTTCTGCTTGGTGAAGTCCAAATTTATATCCAGCTTTTAACATATACATTGTATCTCCATTTGTTTATTAATAAAAGTACTTTGAGTTTCAAATATCAAATAATACAGTTTCTTTATTATGCCAGGTAAGGAATCTTTGTGACAAACCCACTCTAATTTCCACGGCAGATCCTTGCCCAACCATGGCATGCACATTGCTTGAATGACCTTACCCAGTAGGACTTCTCGACTTATATGTAAAAATAATTTACTGTTGTATTTTAAAATTTTCGTTGGATATGTAGTTTGTTGTAAGCCAACACAAGTAACATCTGGAATAAGAGCTAGAACAAAGAGAAAATAAATAAATGTCGAGTGTTTCCTACACACAGGGCATTATATCAGGCGTGTTATAAAAGTTATTTTGTTGAACCTTCTCAACCAATATTTTAGTAGGCATTATATTACCATTTCACAAAGGAAGACCCTGAGGCACAATTTAATTTTCATGGCATAAATTTAAATTCAGTAACCTAACATCTAAGATTTTAATCAGAATATGGGTATTATTGGATCACCCATAATTTTGTTGTTTTTTTAAACATTTTTTTATATACGCTTTGTGGCAAGTGTGAAAGAATGTATTTTACCAGCTCTAATATCCATGTTATCATGACTTCATTTAGAATAAGTGCTCTCACCTAGTCTCTCTTCAATGTCTACATGTTATGGAAGACTGGATAACCCCAACTTGTTTACTGAGCCTCAACTGCAGATATTGATTTGTCTTTCAACTTACCTAAAGACCCCAAATTATTAGATTAATAAAATAAAAACCTAAAAAATAAGATTGCAAGTGAATATGTTAAGGGGATTCTTGTTAACTTATAAACAATAAGGTTTCTTTCTATGGTAGCTAAATCAAACCATTTAGAAAATGAGTGAAAGAAAATATTAATTACATTTGATAAACTCAAGGCAATCCAACCAATAGCTATTATTTGGGATTGCAACACAGAAATATGTCATACAAAATAAAATGTTAAACATTTTAATAGACTTTTTTTTTGTAATGATATCACTTCTTAAATAAAAATTAAGGTATCTCAGAGATGTCTGTACTTCCATGTTCATTTTAGCATTGTTCATAATAGCCAACATATAAAAACAACCTAAATGTTCATGGACACATGGAACAGTAAAGAAAAGGTGATCTATACACTCAATGAAATATTATCCAGTCTTAAGAAAGAAGGAAATCCTGCCAATATAACAACATGAATGAACTGGAAGATAATATGCTACATCCACTAAGCCAGTTCCAGAAGGACAAATACTGAATGATTTGACTTACTTGAGGCATCTAAAGTAGCTAAACTCATAGAAATAGAGAGTAGAATGATGATTTCCAGGGATTTCCAGCGAGAGGACAATGGAATTTGCTTTTCAATCGTATAGAGTTTCAGTTATGCAAAATGAATAAAAGTTCTAGAGATGTGCTGGACAACATCGTTCCATAGTTAACAACACTGTATTGTACCCTTAAAACTTTCTTAAGAGAGTATATGTTAAGTGTTTTTACTACAGGGATGACAATAATAATGATTATAATAATCGGAACAAAGTTTTGAAAAACATTTTCCTTTAAATGCTTATATTTGGAGAGATTTAGACAGCTTACAAAGTATCTTTACATATTGTTTATTTGGTCCTACCTTTATTATAGTGATTACGCAGTTAAAACTCAAAGAGAATATATCTTTCCCAAGAATGTAAAGCAAATAATAAAGCTGAATACAAATCTATTTTTAATCCTTAAATCCAGTTCTCTTTCCCTCTGTAATTCATTTTTCTTTTATGACTGCATAGTGCTCTGTCTTTACATTTGTTATTTAATCACAATTTAATGTATGTAACAATAATGCTTTAGAAGGTATGAAAAGCAAAATTACTTCACACATAGTAGATATATGTGTGTAGCATATGAAAGACATCTTATGTTTAAATATGTAATGCAGTGGTGGTTAAATAATAAGCTAAGGACTATTTTAATTTTAATTGCGTGGCAATGTTTGACTTGTAATCATTTCACTTCAATTTGTGTTGTGGCAAGTTCATAGCATGGCTGTTTACTATTGGTGAAAAAGATTTGATATACATTTAAGAAAGTGTCATTTGTTTGATATTAAGGTTATGGCTAATTGTATAGGAAGAAAAGAATTAATTGTTTAAAAAAAAGCTTCACTTTTTTTTTACAGATGGCTACATGTCATACTAATATTATTGTATAAAGTTGTAGCTTCTCTTTTGCCATCCTGGTAGAGTTTCAGACAACTGTCATCATGAAGTTTTAGTTTAATAATACAAACCTGTCAGTAACAATGGACTGTGTCACTATGTTAACAAAGACTTTTTGCAGAGCTTGAAAGATAATGCACCCAGCCGTTCTTAAATAACACAGATTCTCTAAGTACTTGGAGAGTAAGCAAAATATGATAATACAATGTGGTTGTCTCAGGGCTAGAATGTGGCTTGCTTCTCTGTTCATCTGCTTGTCAAAGATGATGCCATTTTTCTTACAACTTAATTATTGATGTTCCTAAGGCTCTTTCACAAAGAAAATATTACGTATCTTAGGAGGAAAAGCATTTTCATGAAAATATATGTAATTAGAGCCAGATATCAGAATGTGTTCTACTTTTCTTAAGGAACTTTATAATCATTTCTAGATAGCAGGTAAAGTTCTTGTCTGGTTTACTCTCTGTTTAAAGGATAAAACTGACAAGTCTCCTAATATAAAGAAAATTAACAAAGGACTAGTGATTTCTATTTCAAATAACTTAGACCACTTATTATTTGGTTGGCTCAAGACAGGTGAAGAAATCTAAAATAAATCTGATTTTCAACTATTTTGAGTGAGGAAGAAAATGCATCCTCTTATAAGCAAACAAACATGCCCAGACTGGGAAATCCCTCATTTTTAACTATTTAGAAGTTGAAGAAAGGATATATAGCAGAGAATAAAATATGAGAAGTGACCTTAGCCTATAAATAAAATGTTAGAAATAGCTGGGCTTGTACAAAATGGTAAGGTTCACAGAAACCATGCTTTGGAATTTTTAACCTGTTACCATTGGAAAAAGTGACACACGTGGTTTTTAATAATAGTTAACAGATCAAACATTCTAGAGTGAAGAAGAAATACAATCGTCTCTGCTGTACTCTGCCACATTTCTGTACCCAGTAGCAAAAAGAAAAAAACAAAACACTGCTTCTTGCTTGAGAATTCATCCCTTTTCTTAATCTGGGTTGCTATATCTCTACGACACTGGAAGTCAGTCATCTATTTCTTTAGCGTTTTTCAGGAAATTTTAAAGAGGTATCTCAGCTACATCAGCCTCAGCTCCAATAATTTTCTTGTTTCCATTATTTCCCTTGACTTGGATTTGGAGAAGGAAGCCATCAGTATATGACAAATCAAAATATTGCCTGGAAATCTTGCCAGAAGTATATTGGTTAGTATAGGAGAAATTACTACTCCTTTATAATATTTATCCTCCATACTGAAGTAGTACATATGGCTTTATATTTATTCAAGTTTTATTTAATTTCTCTCAGTGGAGCTTTAAAGCTTCTCCTCTTCCCCCCAAATTGTTACTCAGTCCTCATTCAATTTTGTTCCTAGGTCTTTACGCTTTTGAAACTATTTTAAATTGAATATTTTATTGTGTTATATTCTCATGGTTCTTGTAAACCAGTGTAATATTTTTGATAGTAATGTAATAATTAGACACCTATGATAAGTATTCTATTATTAAGGATCATTTTTTCCAGCTGATGATATTGTGTTTTCTGCCTATACAATAACAGAATAGAGAAAAAAAACTACTGCTTTGAGAGAACTATCTCTTTCACTCTCTCTCTCTCTCTTTCTCTGGATAGGAAAAAAAGGACTTTAACTTTTCTGGTTCTGCATATAGTCTTAAGAGGATAAGCTAGGTAGAATGTGCAACTAATTTAGTACTGTCACTAAAGACAAGGGAAATGCCTGAAGGAGGCAGGACAGAAAAATGGAAAGGGCTGAATATTTAATAATTGTGTTACAGAATTAACCAACTCTGACAAAGATTAATTCTGAATTTTTTATCACTTACAATGAAATCAAATCAAACAAAACTTTATTGCTTAAGCCACTTGTAATCAAGAATTAAGTAATCTGTTCTATTACTGAATATCATAACTCATGCAATCATTATATATTTATTAAGAAGTTTCTATGTGTCAGATCCATTGCTTATAGCTTTACATGGATTATTTCATTTAATGTTTTGCAATAAATATATCATCCCTAAATTAAATATGCAAAAATTAAAATTTAGAGAGATCAGATAAACTGCCCAAAATCACACACCAAGTCAGGAACAGAACTTTCAAATATAAACAAAGCTATTCTGATTCCAAAGGCAATTTATTCTCTGGGTCTGACCCCAACAACTATTCTTAATGCTCAAGTGTCTATAAATATGGCATATTACATTTACATTATGAAGTCTATTGATATATTTTTTAGATGCCAAATATAAAAGACAAATGTATTGGTGTATTTTCAGGTACACCAATATCATTTAACCAAATTTATATATGTGGTATATCTAAATTCCCATATATGTGATCCTGGATCCTTTTATACATTGTTTAGAAAAAAATGTCTAAGATGTTTAACCACTTTGTGTTTTTAATGTATCTAGTTCCTCATCCTCATAGCTCTTTTTTTATTATTGATTTTTTAGCAAATAGCAGCTGCTCAAAACTGAAAACAAATAACTACATTTTTGTATATTTCTCTACTGTATTCTTTCTCTTATTATTTCAATTCATTGTCCTTATAGCTTGTGGAGTTNGAAATTTCAGTTATGAGTATGTTTTCTGAACAAAACTATTGATTTGTTTCATTTCTTTATTTTTTTCCCCCATTTATTTTATTGCATTTTAGGTTTTGGGGTACATGTGAAGAACATGCAAAATTGTTGCATAGGAACACACGTGGCAGTGTGATTTGCTGCCTTCCTCCCCATCACCTACATATTTAACCATTTACAGTAGAATAAATCCAAGATTCTCCAGTAAGGCTCAGCAGACTTTCCAATCTCTCACCTTTCTCTGTGTTTGAGTGTATACATATGCATATATCTATAATGTCTAATTGTTTCTTGACAGTATGCATCCTCAGTGCCTAACTCTGTATGTCTGGTATATTAGTCAGGGTTTTCTAGTGGGACAGAACTAATAAGAGATATAGATAGATGATAGATAGATAGATAGATAGATAGATAGATAGATAGATAGATAGACATGACTTTGCTAAGGAGTATTAACTCATACATTCACAAAGTCACATAACAGGCTATCTGCAAGCTAAGGAGCAAGGAAGCCAGTCCAAGTCCCAAAGCTGAAGAACTTAAGAGTCTGATGTTCGAGGGCAGGAAGCATCCAGCACAGGAGAAAGATGTAGGCTAGGATGCTAAGCCAGACTACTCTTTTCCTGTTTTTCTGCCTGCTTTATATTCTGGCCACACTGGCAGCTGGTTAGATTGTGCCCACCCAGATTAGGGTGGGTCTGCCTTTCACAGCCCATTGACTCAAATGTTAATCTCCTTTGGCAACACCCTCACAGACACACCCAGGATCAATGCTTTGCTTCCTTCAATCCAATGAAGTTGACAGTATTAACCATCACATCTGGCATATGGTAGGCAATTAGTACATCTTTATTGAATGAGCTCATATACATAAAATAAACGTAAAAGGCATTCATTCAGTTTCAAATCATCTTAACCTTACACAAAAAAAAATGCACATGATTTATAAGTCCACCTATACTTCAATAGTGTTAATTGCTGCATTCTAGGAGCCGAAGTATCTAATACATCACTGGAATATAAACAGAATTGGGACTAAACAATAGAATTTTCAAGAGAAGCACAATAATTGCTTTCCCCTCCAAGTGTGATTCATAAAACTACTTTTTCAAAGCTGTAATAAAAAGATAAAGGTTACTAATTGACAACTTATAAGAAATCAGTGTCTCCTGGGAGAGAGTAAAGATGAAGACTCCTTTTGTAAACATTGGCTTGTGTATAAGGACAAGATTATTTCCTATTAGTCTACGGGAGCTCCAGGATGATTGCAGCCATAATATTAAACTTTGGACAGTGGAAACAGAATGTATTAGCTAGTGATTCATAATGTTCTGCTTAAACTGAAACACTCTAGAAGTGTCTTGTGCAAACTTATTGAAATTGTTAATTCAAAATGTGTAGATTGATGATGATCTGACTTATTTTCAGTTAATATTTCGGGACACAGCCTGATCTTGGATATAAATGGCCATTCAGTACTTTGAACTCTGGCTTTCTTGACACAGAGATCTCATGCATTTATCTGAGCAGTCCATTATCTGAAAACAAACTACATTTTGTTTAACCAAGAGAAAATCCTGGAAGTACCCAGATTATCCAGTATATACTAATGTTCTCTTATGTTTTTGTTGTTGTTGTTGTTGCTGCTTCCGTTATCATGATCCCATATAAAAATAGTTGATGCAAGATATTTGTCCCTTAGCTCAAATAGGTCTGGGTTCTTGTCTCATGACCAGGGAGAATTAGGCACATGAACACCAGAGAGTGTGGAATAGAATTTATTAAGCTAAAGGAAGGCTTTCAGCAAAGGGATGGATCCTGATAAGCAGGTTGCCAGTTGCCCCCTTCACAGTTGAATACGAGGGCTTCTATATAAAAGCTGATGAGGTTGGGTTCCTGATTTGTATATGGCACAAATTTCTGGCAGCTCCACCCCATCCTTCCAGTGCATGTGTGGGCCTTTAGTCTGAGCCTCACCATATTATTTTCCTTATTGCCTACGTGTTACTGAATGGAATTTTCTATTGAGATCATGTTTAAGCAAGCGCCCTGTACAATTTCCCTTATCTGCACAAAACGTCTTGTAGAGTGGATCAGGGGTTCTCCAGTACCTTTCCCTTACTGTCCGCCTATAGCAAGCTGGCTAACTCCTTTTATAGTCGTGATTTTATTTATACACACACACACACACACACACA
>NW_016107337.1:3296766-3301977 GCF_001604975.1 Cebus imitator
AGGCGCTCACCACCACGCCTGGCTAATTTTTTTGTATTTTAATAGAGATGGGGTTTCACCATGTTGGCCAGGATGGTCTCCATCTCTTGACCTCATGATCTGCCCACTTCAGCCTCCCAAAATGCTGGGATTACAGGGGTGAGCCACCACACCTGGCCAGTCATGATTATATTTCATGTATGTATATGTGAATGTATATATACATATGTGTATATGTATATTTATATGTGTAAAAATGACTATATTTCACTTATATATATAATTTGCGTATGTATATTTAAATATGTATAAGTATATATTAGGTTGGTACAAAAGTAATTGCAGTTTTTGCCATTACTTTTGCACCAATCTGGTAGTTATGGATAAGTATATACTTAATATATACTTACAAATTACTTATATATCATAAATTAATTAAATATTATATATAAGCATATTATTCCATTACAAGATGAATGGTGTCACTTTTACAAACCATTGCATACTTAGGCTCACCGAGCAGCTCCATTTTCTCCCTCTTATTTACTGACACCTGAGAATCCTTTGAATCTAGTACTTAGATAACCATGTTGTCACCTCTTCAGTGATTTTGGTTATCATTTAGGCCATCACAAATATATTATTCTTGTCTTTAATGATTAATTCAGCTCACCCATTATCTAGAGTTACTAAGGAGATTAACCTGGTTTTACAAACCATTACTTTTATATAAAAACTAAATACGTGTGAAATTACTACATTTTATTCACAGAATGTAGTTCTATTTGTGAGAGCATTCAAGCAGGTAAATTTTAGTTTCAGAGCATTTTTTTAATTCAATGTGAAATCAAACAAAAGAAAACATGATGGCTTCAATCATCATAGAGTAAAATAAGTCATGTGTGATTTATGTTCAATATTGAATATCAAAACTATCTGCATGTCTTTTAACTTGACAAATTCTAGTTTAGGAGAACAGGGTGAATTTTAGAAATTATTTAGTAACTCTCAGTGAAAACAAGGCCATGCTAAAAAAGGGAAGAGATTATTCTGGTAAGCTAGATAAGATTAAGATGAATATTGCCAACAGAAATAACATTTAAACAGGTTTTATGAAACTTTAATTTCTAGAATTTAACAATTATATTATAAGATGAATATTCATGTGCTCTCTGCTGCCCGTGTCAGCTACAAAGAATTCTCATTCTCCAAACCAAACCTTTGGGTCTTTATTTTGCAAAACAGCTTTAATGTACAGAAACAAAATTGAGATGATCTGAAACTAATTAGACATAGTTACATTAAAATATTAGAAAATTAACAAGCAATGGTATAACGGAAAAGAGAGAAGAGAAATGTTTTAGAATTCTGAAATATTTGGGAAGAATTGAGGAGAAAATGTTTTTATGGCAACTGTCATGTATATATACATACATATGTCATTTCCTCTTACATGATTCATTGCAGAAGCCAGTCTATAACACAATATTATGGATGGTCAATTCTTTTTTATATGTTTTTTTTTTAAGATGTAATGTTGGAGGATGATAGATCATCACTCATATTCAACATAGCGTGAGTATTTTCTCCAATATTAAAAGAGAACATGTTTCTTTATATGTGCATGGTATGAAATAGCTAGATTGCTAAGTTGTATGAATAGTACTTATATTTCAACACTAGAATCACGTTGAACATCGTAAGATGCTTTCATGTGATCAGAGGCACAATTTACTAAGGGAATATGTTCATAATCATTGAATCGGTTATGAGTAGATTTGAGTTGATTGTATATTTTATCTTATTTTTGCTTTTCCATAATCTTGATTTATTTTCCACATATAGCTATTTCTAACTAGGGAAAGATATGGGAGAAAACATTCTAATAAAACTGTCTTTTATTATGAAATAACACCACACTTTGAGATTTTAAAAGTATGTAGAAAGAATTTAAATTGTTCTAATTATTTTAAAAGACAAGGCAGAGAATACCCAAATTACCACGTAGAAGTCCTCTTCTGCAGATATCTATCTCTAACAAGGGTGATGACACAGATCATAATGTTGCCAATATGGAGGTGAGTGCACCCTAAAACATCACTGATAAATGAAGAAAATGAATCTAAATATAAAGAAGTTTGGTTAGATAGGCATCAGGACTCTATAATAAGATGTGGTTTCTAGTCACTTAATTAGAGGCTAAAGAAGATGATAGTTTCTAAAGAGGACTGAGGACAGAGGCAGACCACAATTATGCAAAAACTCTCCATAGCAACAGAAATACATACACAGTTAGCAATACAGTGACAGGTTCTATTATTAATACTGAAGTGACTGAACGCATTAGTATCTATTGCTACGTAATAAAATACTCCTGAAATCTAGAAGCTTAAAACCACAGTGTATTATTGTTCACACATTTCTGTGTTGATCACACAATTCTGATCTAAGCCTGTTGAAGCTAATTTCACTAGGCCTCTTTTCAAGAGGGCGGAGGGTGGTGGAGGGACCGTTTCCTCAGACACCTTCAGCAAATAATCCCAGGCTAATTTTCCCATTGGTTAGAGGTTCAAGAGTGAAAGCAATCACAGGTACTTGTTAAAGCCTCCATGTCTGTCAATTTTGTTACTGTCCCATTAGCCAAAGCACATGGCCAATCTCAGGGTAAATGCAAGAGGATAACCAAAGAGCATACATACAGCAATAAATGAAAAGATGAGGCCTGCATGCAGTCATCCTTCCATGATGGGCATGAGAACAAGATGAAGTGCTATGTCTGAAAAATGGTGTTTGAAGTCAGAGTCAGATTCATAAAAAAGGGAATTTGTTACTTAATCCCAGAAAAGTCTGCTCAAGATGCCAAACTCCTCCATTGACATATCAGAATAACCTTGTAGGCCCTTCAGTTCTCAACCTATACATGCGCTAAAACAATTATATGGAGAGGAAAACTTTAGGATATTGACAGTAAAAAATTTGTGAGGCAAATAGAGAGCAAACAAATTTTATTTGGACATTTGTCCTTACCCCTACAAAATTTTACAGGATATATTTAGTAGAAACTTCTAGTGCTCAACCATATAAAGGCATCCTCTCTTTATCAGGACACAGGAATAAAACTATTACCTCCCCATTGGAGATACACGGGGTCAATGGGTTGTGAATAGAGGTTTTTGTTTGTCTTTTACTAATAGTTTAATTGCCAGTGTAAGATTCCAATTATTCTCTTTACTTCTGAAAAAATCAGAAAAGGCTTATGGTGGCAAACTATAAGATCAGTGGAGCCTGGGTTCCTGCAGAGGGGACATTTGCTAAGGAAAGCATTTTTGTAATTACAGCAGACTTTCCTGGAGTATAAATTAATATTTTAGGTCATTGTAATTTTTGGAGGCATTAGGGTGCCAAAAGTGGTTTGTAGTAGTGAATATAGGATTGCAATTAGCCGGGAGAAATGCATAAAATGTTGATTAATACCTGTTATAAAATGTAAAATGTTATTGCTGTTACATTATATCAGAAATTACATGTTATGTATGTGACATCACTAATGATGTTAACCTTCATCACTTAGATAATACAGTGTTTGCCAAAGCTTGCCAATGTCAAGTTACTATTTTTCCCTTTGTCTAATCTACTCCTTGAAAGAGATTCTTAAAGTCAACCCCATTCTCAAGAGAGGGGAGTTTGGAATTCACACCAGCTCCTAGATGATGGGTATCTACACATATTATTGAAAATTCTTCAGTAAAATATTACATATTTTATAAGTTCCTATGTTCAGTTTGCTAACATATGTTAAATAATTTATGTCTATATTTATGAGTGATATTCATTTGTAGTTTTCTTGTGATTTCTTTGACTTTAGCATCAGATTAATACTAGTCTCTAATAATGAGATGGGGAGTATTTATTGTCGTTATTTTATCTGAATGAATTTGTGTAAAAATCTTATATTTCTTTGTTAAATTCACAGTGATGCCATCTGGGATCCATGTTTCATTTATTTGGAACTTTTACATGACTAACTAAATCCATTATTTATTATAAATATATGCAGATTTTCTATTTATTTTTAGTTGGTTTTAATAATTTGTTTTTCTAGAAATTTTGTACTTTGGTTAAGTTGTCCAGTTTATTAGTATACATTTTCTCATAATATTTTCTTATAAGAATTTTAATCACTATAGAGATCTTTGCTCTTTTATTCCTTATTTTATTAATATGTACCTTTTTTTTCTTCTTGGTGATTCTAGCTAAAGGATTATTTTATTCTTACGATTCTTTCCAAAAACCAAACTTTAGTTTTATTGCTGTGATTGTCTTTTCTATATCATTTTTCTATTTTCTATTTTATAATTTTTTGACCCGAATTTTTTTCTTTCAGCTGGCTTTGGTTTTCCTTTGCTCTTGTCTTCATATCTCTGAAGAGTAATGCTTTGGTGGTATTGATTCAACACTTTCTTTTTACTTTTTAAATATAGCCATTAAAAGTTTTCATTTTCTTTTTTTTTTAATTTTGTTTGTTTCATTATAGTTACTAAACTGGTAGATGAACAAAGTTCAGAAGTAGTTCAATATAGGGCCCTTAGAGAGACTTTGATTGTTACCACTTGTGAAGGAGGGTTTAGAATGTGAACCACGATTCAGTTGATTCCAAGGTTTTTCATTTCCTCATTACTTCTTTGTATGCATTTAATATATTTTCATATATTTAATTTTCCTTCAATATTTTCTAACTTCTGTTATTACTTCCCTATCAACCTGTGGATTATTAGAAGTATGTTCAAGGTTATCGATTTTTAAAATACATAAACTGCTGACAATCCCATCCAGTGCATCCTTTATCACACACGTTGTGGTTTCAGTTCTAATTTCATGTGGATATTTTCTTATATTCCATGTCTTCACTGAAATTTTTAAACATATAGAATACAGTTATAGGCCGGGAGCAGTGGTTCATGCCTACAATCCCAGTACTTTGAGAGGCCAAGGCAGGCAGATCACTTGAGGTCAGGAGTTCAAGGCCAGCCTGACCAACATGGTGAAACCTCATCTTTATTAACAATACAAAAATTAGCTGGGCATGGTGGCAGGCATCTGTAATTCCAGCTACTCGGGAGGCAAAGGTGGGAGTATCACTTGAACTAGGGAGGTGGAGGTTGCAGTGAACGCAGATTGTGTTATTGCCCTTAAACCTGGGTGACAGAGTGAGACTCTTTCTCAAAAAAAAAA
>NW_016107337.1:3301993-3311270 GCF_001604975.1 Cebus imitator
ACAGAAACATATAATTGTAAGAAGAATCACAAAAAAAAAAAAAAAAAAAAAAAAAAGAATACAGTTATAATAATTATTTTCATGCTTCTGTCTGTTCTAAATTCTAAATTCTGTGTCAATTTTGAGTTAGTTTTGATTTATATTTTTCTACATTAGGAGCCTTATTTTCCTGTGACATTGTATCCCTAGTTATTTTTTACTGGATTCCAGATGTCATGATTTTACCTTTCCTAGCATTGGTTTTATTTTATTAATATTAAAAAACGAGCTTTTTGGGACGATGATTTTAAGTTACTTGGAGGCCTTTTTATCCTTTTGTGTCTGGCTTTGAAGATTTGTTGGCTATGGGTTATTGGAGGTCGAGTGACAGAGGCATGACTAGTACAGGGCTCAGCCTGTGTCCCATTATTTCCTTCCTGCATGCTCTAGGAAATGCCCTTTGAATCATGAGATTTTCCAGTCTGGCTGCTGGTAATAGACACTTTTTCTCCTCCTATGTGAGCACTGAGCATCTTTCCACATAGGTTTATGCAGCCTCCTATAGTTTTCTCACAGCATCAGCAATCAGCTAAGTAATGGGGGGGCTTTGCAGAGTTTAGATTTCTCTGTTTAATTCTCTCCTAACCCGTAACACATTTTGTAAACTCTAAGCAATTTGGTCTCCCCATATTTCTGCTCTGTTTCCTCAACTCAGGGAGTCTGCCAAGCCCAACCTAGTTTTGCCTCCCAGCTTCATGGTCTAGAAACTCTCAAGACAGTTAGTTGTGCCAATCATAAGGATTTCCTCATTTGCTTTCCTTGTTTCAGAAATCACTGACTTTCATTGACTTAAATCCAATGTCACTGTTTCATATACAGGCAGTCCCCAACTTATGAGTGTTCAATTTCCAATTTTTTGACTTTACAGTAGTACTGTAGTGACACGCATTCAGTAAAGATCATATTTCAAATCTTAAATGTTAATCCTTCCTCAGGCTACTGATATGAGGTAAGATACTCTCTCACTATTTTGAGCAACGTCACTGGCCCACAACTCCCAGTCAGCCACACAATCACAGCCGTAAGCAACCAACGCTCTATGGTGTACTGTGTTGCAAGATGATTTTTGTCCAGTTGTAGGCTAAATGTTCTGAGCATGTTTGAGGTAGGCTAGGATAAACTATGATGTTTGGTAGGATAGGTACGTTAAATGCATTTTTGACAAGATATTTTGAACCTATTATGGTTTTATCAGAACATAATCCCATTACAAATTGAGGAACATCTACATTTTGTGTTTTGATTGTTTCAAGTAAGAGCTTATATTCAGTTCCTATTAGTCTATCTTAGCCAGAGCAGAAATCTAGTATTTCTTTTTAATAGTATGGAAAATTCTGAGGTGTGATCAGTGGTGAGAATTCTTGCATTTCTGACATCCTTCCTTCTAACTTTCTGGAGATTGGATTGATGGGAGAATCTTAATTTAATCAGCTTAATATACATATGAGTGTAGAATGTTGACAAATATATGTTTTGTCCAATTTCCAAATAGTTTCTTCTTCTTTTTTTCTGATGAGTAGTCTCCCATAAGTTTGTATTTTTAAAGGAACGGGTACAAGGTACTTCAGTAGAAAGGGTGAAGAACTTACATTGCAAAGGCACTGAGATTAGACTTCAGCCTAAACACTACCATTTGCTGAAAGAAAAGAAAGAAGGACATAGGTAAATTCTCAATTAATACAAGATGGCCAGAAAAGCACCTTACCTAGTGCTCCATTATTGGAATGCTAAGCACGTGGGAGTTATTCATATCGTACTACTCAAGGTCATCACCAAGATCTGATTGCAAAAATTAAAAAAAATTGCAACCTCAGGCATAAATGAGTTAAACACAGGTAAAGTTTGTGATGTAGATTTAAGTAAACACCTCTCCATTCTCTAGTGAGTTAGTCCACATTTTCTAACTGGTGCAGAGAGGAAGACACACTTACAAACTGAGATTTCCTCTATAGATGTAAATTTCACTTAAAAGTGTTTTGAAATAGCCAGAGGAAACTAGTCCTCTTGTCAGAAAGGCATATCTTGAATATGAATTCAGCTAGATTTTGAGTTCTCAAGTCAGCTTGTACTTTACAACTAGATTCCTAAGCATAGAGTGGAGACTTCTGAAGAACAGGACAAGTGTTTTCCATGCCTAGACTAATTGTGGATACTTACAATCTTGCCTTGTGCTCAAAGACTGGTTAATCTTTTTTCTGCTTAAAAGATTGAACAATAGGCCAGTTATTTTGAGGAAACACTTTAGGGATGGATTCTAAAAGGTTATTTGCAATTCTTTTAGCCCTTTATGCTTTATCCCTGGAAGATCGAATATTTAGTTATTTGATGTCTTTCTCAGACATCTCCTATTTGGCTTTAGGCATCCATGTATGGGCTTCATCAAGCTGGGACTCGACTCTGGGGGTGGGGCTTGGACACTGGACCAAATTGAGGACTAGCTGAAACAGGGCCATGGCAGAAGCAACTTTCCTTAAGACATGCCCACACATGCGCATGTGTGTCATGTCAATTTACCGTTGTTATGGCAATGCCCGGAAGCTATTTCCCTCTTCCATGGCAACAACCTGGCAACTTGTAAGTTGCTGAGAGACTGTATTCTCTTCCTGGATCCATGAGGGGGTGTAGTTTCAAAGGCAAGGACTTCCCATCACCGTAACCCTGCCTCTCCATCTGAGGACTAGAGGTCTTTGTTTAAACTTTTGTGCACAGTGTGCGTGAAAGAATCAAAGATCAATCACTTCAGTGGAAGTTTAAAGGAACTCCTTTCATAGGCCTAAAAACTTAAAGGGGATGGGAATTCCTCCCAGGTTAGAAGTCCCTGTCCCCAATATCTGGGTGGACTCTATGTCTGGATCCCCTTCCACAATATTGTGGAAGCTGCTTTTTCTATTTGCTGTTTCTTTCACCTTTTTCTTTCTCTCTGCCAAAATAAATCACTTTCTGCAAAACGCTTGGGGTCCAATATTTACTTAATTGCTCACCACACCTGGCGTGGTCCCCTCTCCCATTCTTGGGTGAGTAAGAGACCAAGGACCTGGAAGAATATCCTCTAGGGGGAGCTGAGCCTCCCCTGCTTCCCAGAATTTGGTCACATTACCACTCTTTCGCTAGAAATATAAGCATAAATTGTCCTTTAATTTTCATCTAATTTAAAGTGAGTATAAATATGAGTGTGGAACTGTCTCTAAGTTGTTATTCTGGCCATAATGCCTATGGAGGAGCCCTGCTTCACAAGGAGTGATAATTCTGCTCTACACTGCAGCTTCAATAAACACAACTGGCCCACTCTTGAATTCTTTCCTGGGCAAAACCAAGAACCCACCTAGGCTAAGTTCTAATTTGGGGGCTTGCCTGTCCTGCACCTCCAGTGTCACGGGAATAAATGGGTTAAAATCAATGAGTTGTGGATCATATGATGCAATGAGAATTGTTAAGTTACTTGGCAAATTTCTAGGAGCTTGCCTTTCATACAGGGAAAACTCACTATTGCTTTGAGCTCAGATGTTGACCAAGGCATAAAAACAGTTACAAAAGACAGGACTGTTTGATCTGAGGGTTAACTTAATAAGACATTGGTCTTGCTTTCTTTTTCATTTTGCAGTGGAATGATAGCTTATGGAAAAGGTTAGCACACTTTCAGCAACTAGGCAGAGGAGGATAAATAGAAAGAGAAAAGGTGCAGTCAGAGTTAAGTCAGTCAGCGTGCAATTTTTTTCTTTTTTTTTTTTTTTATCTGTTAGTTGCATAAACTTTTCATTAGTCTTTTGTGAGGAGTCTTTTAAAGTATAATTTTAAATTAGTCCTTTAGAAACCTCTGCATGCCAATCAAAAGCAGTTGCCAATGTTTCTGAGGTGTCGTGGATCCCTTATTTTCCAGTGTGCCCATAGATGAATTACTGTTTAGGTTAAAATTATCAGGTTGTAACTGAACACAGTAGCCCACACATATAATCCTAGCACTTTAGGAGACCAAGTCAAGAACATCATTGCTAAAAACAAGTAGTTGAAGTATTCATCTTCAAAAAGTTTCACTTTGTTAGAAACAAGGTGTTATTCTCCAAGAGGTCTTTACTTCCTTGTAATGTATGTCCTGAAGTCATACTTCCCTGTTCTTTGTCTAAAGTAATCTTACCTGCCAATCTATCAGACCCTGTTGCCCTGCTGTGCGCAGGCATGCCCACCAAGAAATCACCCCATCCCTGCTGTAACAGCTTTCCCTGCCAAAACTGTTCTTCCTACCACTATAAACCAACCCTGCACTCTACTAATTAGCTAATTGCATTTAGTATAGACTGTGTCATCAGACTCCAATCAATGGGGAAACAACACAGCAGTTAAGGCCAACTGCATTAGGAATTAAAAACTCCTTCTCTCCTCTGTCCAATGTGCTCTCGCCATTACTACATCAGTATGCCACACCCTTCTATAGAAGTAAATTTGTCTTGCTGAGAAAATTTATGTTCGGGTGTTATTTCCTCTTGCCCCACTGTCATTAGGACCCCAGAGCTGGCCCTTGATGGACGAGAGCCAACCTTGAAGCAGCCTGAGCCTGGCCAGCAGCACCTCCACCATCTCCTTGCTCAGCAGCCTATGCCCGTAGCTGTGTGTAATACAGTTCTCAGATTCCATGGATGTATAAAAATGTATGCTGGCAAAACGATTTACAGATAGTTGCCTAATATGCAAAAAAAAAAAAAAATAAGCAAACTCTTAAAGTCACCTAACCAAATTAGTTTTAAAGACTCAATTACTATGGACTAAATGCCTCCCCATTGCCTTGCTAAGGGTCAAGACTGCTCCTCAAAAAGATGTTGGCTTTTCCCCTTATAAAATACTATACAAGCTGCCTTCTTTACACTTCACTGCTAACATTCCTACATTTAAAACAAAAGATAAGATTCTTAAAAACTGTATATTTGGTCTATCTTCCAGTTTCTCTTCCCTCAGAACTAAAGGTCTTTTAGCACAGTCACCACCCCTAGAGTTTCCAGTACACCAACATCAACTTGGGGACCACGTCCTGGTCAAAAGTTGGAGGGAGGGAAAATTTGAACCGGCTTGAGAAGGACCCTACCTACTGCTTCTAACCACCGAGACCACAGTACAAATAGCAGGCAGAGGATGGACTCATCACACCCAGGTCAAAAGGGTACCACACACTCCAGAATGATGGACAGCTATTTCAGGGACAACTCCAACCAAGCTAACGCTAAAATAAGTTTCATTCTCTTATGTTGCATCTCTTTCTTTTCCCTTTCTATTGCTAGTCCTCTTGTTATTCATGTAACTAGCTACCTTCTACTCCTAAAAAGATGCATCTGAAATTCCCAATGTCCCTAAAACGTTATCTACCTGAGGCCTTTTAATAGGTCCAGTCAAGTTTTTGTTGGACCAAGTTTTATTATGGAACCGAATCTTTATCAAAAATTGCTCAAATAAATTCAAGGAAGGTACAAGTTGTGGAGCTCAGATCCTACTTGTGGTGATCTCCATATGCAGAGTGAGAAAACAGTGGGGCAAAGGGCTCAGAAGGGTACCTATGTTACTGGAACGGTGTTCCAATCTAGACCCCAAGAGAGGGTTATTGAATCTCACACAAGAAAGATTTAAAGGTGTCAGTCTCTCAGTTAATCTCTCCTAGATCTGGACAAGGAAAATCCTGGCTGCATTAATGTGCATTCTCTTCAGATGCAAATGTCTCCCACAAAACATAGCTTTGTGTTTGCTGGCCCTCTCACAGCCATCTAAAAATACGGCAAATAAATATATTTTGGAATAAAATATTTGGCTTCCTTCAATATGCATACTGTGATTCAATTATAATGTTAAGATGTTTAAACGTGTTATTTGGAATCTTGAAATGTATATTTGTAACATATCCACTTTATATTATTTGCATAATGGTTATAATAATGTCATGTTCTTAATGGACTTACTTTAAAGGGTCACTATCTGTCATTTGAACTTATAAGGATTTCACTTAAACCAAAACAGATGCCAGTTACAGGTGTGACTTTTAACAGCAAGTAAATATTTCGATTTTTCTTATATATTAGGCACTGTGCTAAAGTCTAGATTTTAATGACAAAAAGTACACATAGTGTTTTTTTCCTTTATTTCTTCTGCTGTATCAGATCCTGCCTGAAATGGTTATTTTCAAGAGAGTTTTATATTAGAGAGGATCATTTTATTAATGACTATTGATACAGGTTCACGGTAGGTGGAGGGAATCTATAAGACATAATGCAGTAACCACAGGAAACTCTTAACCCTCTGAGCTTCAGGCTACACTAAGGAGAGAAAGTAGTTAACTGTGAGATAACTGTGTAAAGAGGGCTGCCCATGTCCTTAGGGGAATCAGTCAGTATGCTGTGATCCTGCATTCAGGATTTGGATGAATAAATGTTCAAACCTTACTCTCTTTCTTTCCCTTACTTTCTCACTGTTCTCCAGAGGCTGAACTAATAAAGAGCCAGAGGGCAAGAACATCCATTAATATAACCTATATAAATTAAACTTTCAAGGCACAAACCAGGGTGGGAAAGGGTGGAAAGTGAGGGGATCTGGATGGATAAACAAAGGATATCCAGCAGTCACTGTGACACACTAATAACCCTAATATGCTTCTATTAGTACAGAGAGCTCTGTGTGAGCTTCTTGAGAGGTATCTGGGACTTTCCCGACATTCTCTTTACTTCTAGTTAGCCAAAATTTAACACTTCATTATGTCTAAAACCAGATTTAAAATTACTGGTCTGAATATCATTCCATTTCATTTTCCTTATTTTTTAAATAAAGATAAAAATTGCATCTTGGTTATTAGTTTAAAAAATCAAATGAGTTAAATGTGTAATCTGTCCATTTTGTCACTTGCCTCACCCAATTCTGACATCATAGTATTAAATGAACATAGTCTCACTTTCAAAAATAACAGCATCATTAGAAATTAAGTAAATTAACCTATAATGAAGTGTATAAAAGATAGATGACCTTTGAATTAAATATTTATCTTTCTACACAAGGATAATATGCAGTTCACTAAAGCTCATTTTGTCCAGTTGGTATATTGCTGTTTCTTACTGTCAAGTTCATTTACAAATACAAATGCTCCTCTACTTATGATGGGGTGATGTCCCAATAAACCCATCATAAGTTAAAAATATCATGAGTCAGCATTGCATTTAATACTCCTTGTTTAAGGAACATTGTTGCTTAGCCTAAACAACCTTAAACATTTACATCTAACATAAAGCCTATTTTAAAACAAAGTATTTAAAATCTGATGTAATTCATTGAATACCGTATTGAAAGTGAAAAACAAGATGGTTGTCTAAGTGTGAAAGGCATGATTACCACTAAATGCATATTGGTTTTGCACTGTCAGAAAGTCAAAACATCAAGTCAAAAGATGGTAAATGGGTAACTGTATTTTGTCTTACCCAGAAATTACTAAAGCATCCCTAAGTATCACTGTACCAAGGCACACATGACATATAGGTGTGGAGGAAAGAACAATGAATGGGGAATCGCAAACCTTGGGGCAAGTCCTGGTTCTATATTAAATAATTTTATGACCTTAGGTCGACCATTTATAATTACAGACAACTTGTCAAACATAAATTTAGAAATCCAAAAACAGACTATTATGTCATAAAACAGTATTATTAAAATATTTTTGTCCTGAATTCAGTGAAGTCAAATCTCTAGAACTTTGTTGTTAATGTAATTATAATAATTTAAAAAATGAAAATTTTATGATATATAGATGTAAAAAATCCATCCCCATAGGCCAGGCATCATGGCTTGTGCTGTAATCTTAGCTCTTTTGGAGGTCTAGGCAGGAAGATTGCTTGATTCCAAGAGTTTGAGATGAGTTTGAGTAACATAGTGAGACTCTGTCTCTACAAAAAATTTAAAAATTAGTTGGACATGGTGGTGCACTCCTGTAGCCCCACCTACTCTAGAGGCTTGGGTGGAAGAATCCCTTGAGCTTGGGGAGTACAGGCTGCAGTGAGCTATGGTCATGCTACTGCACTCCAGCATGGGATGACAAAGAGAGACCCCAATTTTAAAATAAAAAGAAAGTACATCCACCCCTATACAAAAAGTATAACAATATTAGAGTTGAGAGATTTTTTTTTCACATTAATGACAAAATTAGTACAGAACTGGTGGAAGAGCATAAACGTATTTATAAGCTGGAAGTATCAACACATTTACATTTTCATTGGGCATGTAAAATGAGAATTACTATATGTCATTCACACATTTCCAGAAATTTTATGTTTATCTCCAATACTTTTAGATAGCTTAATATTTTAATTATTACTGATATATTACATGCCAACTAATATCTTACAAACATTATCTGTAATATTATTTTTTCCTTAGGCTTTTTAATCTTGTATTATTATTCACTTTTATTGCCCCAAATATTTGACATCTATAGTGCTGTAACTGTAATTTAAAAGGAATCCATTTGTGACAATAATAATAAATTCTTGTATTTGAACAGGATTTTATAACTTTAAAAGCATTTCTATTTCAAATAAGTGTTTTAGCCTCATATCTTTGTAATGAAATAGTTTTATGTATTGTAATTTTTCTTCTTCCACAAGTAGTTCTACCAAACCTAGGAGTCTCCAATGTTCATTGCTTTCAATTCAGTTTTTTTACTATTCTCATTTTTAAAATTTATTTTCTTCTTTAGACTAGTTTTCTGGACTTTTAAAGACACATATAAGGTTTTTTCAACATTTCCACTTTCCCAGAAAAATATTACCCGTAAGATGGTGTCTCTTCTTCCCTCTTTTCTTTTTATCAGGTCTTAGAAACTATTTTTTAAACTACAGATCACTTACTATCTTTTCTATACTTTTTTTATTAACTCAAAAAGTTCTGTTATTTCAAATCAAAGCCATGGTGTTAATTCCCTCATCCCCATACATATCTCTTGTTTATTCAATAAGTCTCTGATCTTTTAGCCATTTATTTTATTTAAACATTTTATATCTTAGTTCTAGTTCCTGCATTTTTTCTAGTAACTTTAAAATAATTTTAGTAGTCTTCTCAAATCATTTAGCACCAATTTTTTAAGTACGTCTTTCAAAGATACTTATTTGGAAAATACTTTCATATAGTTCCTATTATATATTTAGCTCCTACAATGTCATTTTTATCATTATGCTTTTTTCACAGTTTATATATTCAGTTTTTTTTAAAAAAAAAAAAACCTCTC
>NW_016107337.1:3311350-3352079 GCF_001604975.1 Cebus imitator
TTTTTGACATGTTCTTTCTCTGTCACCCAACTAATTTTTTTGTAGAGACAGAGTTTTACTATGTTGCCCAGGCTGGCCTTGAACTCCTGGACTCAGCAGATCTATTCTATTTGCCTTGGCCTCCCCAGAGTACTGAGATTACAGGCATGAGCCACCATGCCTGGCCAAGGTCTCACTTCTTACTTGAATATCAACATAAGCAATTTCCTATTTTTAGACATAATTACACTTTTTCCCCTCATTTTCTATTGTGGCTCAATTGTTTCTAAAATCTTCATCAGCATAACTGGTCAAGTTTGGCAGAAAGCAGACGAAATAATGTACAATACAGTTGGAACTACTTGATCTTGGGTTCAAGCTATAACACCAATATTGGTTGTGTATTATTATGTGTTCTGTTCGCCTCTTCAAACAGTCTTCCAAGAGATGTCTCTGATTTTATACCAACATTCTTTATATCTGCATTTTAAATCTTGACTTTAAAATTAAAAGTGGAGATAAAGTAAATTTAGCTTTTACTCTACTTTATTTGGCTTATATGCTATACAGGGTAAATATTCTTGCAAATGTTTCTTTATTTCTAGGGTGGTATTTTTATTAACCTGAAATTGATAAAATGTTCTGTGTCACTTTCCCATAGGGATATACAAAATCTGCTTTTCTGAAATGATTTGCATGCTAATTGAGTATTTGTTGGTGATAAGTCGTGTGAGATTATTTAGGGGCAGAATTTCCTCAGTCTTTTCCATTCCATATTTATACATGGAGTGTGAGAATAGAATTCACCTACTTGAGTGGTTTAGTTTGGATACCTCATGACTGAATGCATGACTTGTAACCATTTACATGATTATATATAACTTACATCATCAAAATTTTTGTTTACTAAAGTATTTTTGGAGTAGTCTGCAATAATTATGAATTTACCAATCAGGACTAGATTTTCATGGCTATATGAATTTTTATTTATGGTATTCATAGATTTAAAACATGTGTAGGATTTGTTAACACTAAAGATTCCTGTTTCTACTGTTCTTTATTGTATATTGATTAGCATTAATTTTCGTACATAACCCAGAGTGTCTAAAAGTAAAGTTTAGGGTTGGATGTGGTTGCTCACGCCTGTAAGTCCAGTACTTTGGGAGTCCAAGGTGGGCAGATCAGCTGAGGCCAGGAGTTTGAGACCAGCATGGCCAAAATGGTGAAACCTGTCTCTACTAAGAATACAAAAATTAGCCTTGCATGGTGGTACACACTTGTGTTCCCAGCTATTCGGGGACTAAGGCAGGAGAATCGCTTGAACTCAGGAGGAGAAGCCTGCAGTAAGCTGAGGTCATGCCACTGCGCTACGGCCTGTACAACAGAGCAAGACTCCATCTCAAAAAATAAAAATAAATTAGAAAAAAAAGTATTATGGACTACTGTTTGTGCATCTAGTATATTAGAAGCTTGGAAGCTGCAACTATATTCTAGCAACAAAGAAATAGATGAACAAACTGAAAACCCATTTTGCAAAAACTAAGCAGTCTTCCAGGTATTTTTGAAGGTATTTTCACTACTCCTTAGTTATGGATTTTTATGCTTTTCCTCCAACAGCATAAGAAGCCAAATTATTATAATAATATTTCCTAGAAATACACTAAAATACATTCTATTCAACATCAGTTTAACACAATACATTTTTGAGTATTGTATAAAAATAAAACTAATATTATTCTCAATGTTTTGATGTAGTAAGAAAATTCTTTCTTTGGATATCTCTCTTTTATTTACTTTTACACTATCTTATATTTCAATAAGATAAAACTGTCACTATACACCATCATAATTATTAGTGTGAAATAGCTTAAATATATATTGAAAGTTTGGATATTTTGTTTGGTAAAAAGTAATTCTAAGCCAGGCACAGTGGCTCACACTTGTAATCCCAACACTTTGGGAGGCTGAGGTGTGCAGATCACGAGGTCAGGAGTTTGAGACTAGACTGGCCAATATAGTGAAACCCCATCTCTACTAAAAATACAAAAATTAGCTGGGTTTGGTGGCATGTGCCTGTAGTTTTAACTATTCTGGAGGCTGAGATGGGAGAATTGCTTGAACCCGAGGGGTGGAGGTTGCAGTGAGCTGAGACCATGCCACTGCATTCTAGCCTGTGTGACACAGTGAGACTCTGTCTCAAAAAAATATTAATTTGTTAAAACTTATTATCATGAATTTAGCATTATTGATTCATTTCCTTTGCTTAAAACCTTTTCAGGACCTTTTTGCTCTTGTTAGTCATTGTTGTTGCCTTTCTGTCTTAGGTTTAGCATACCGACTAGCCAATTTAGATGCTTAATAAATAAATAAGTGTAAGAACAAATAAATAAGTAAATAAATGTCTATATAGTTATTCTTTATCTATATGGCTACAGAGAATTTTCAGATATTAAATGTCTGAAAGTAAATGCTATGAAAAATAAAGCTCTTCTGTCATATCTAAAGAATAAAACGTTGTTTGCCAAAGTTAGATTTATTTATTTATTTTTTACTATTGACCATAGAATGTCTATTGAAAACTCATAAATTACTGTCAAACACTGATTCTCAGAACACTACTCAACCATGCAATGATTTATGTTGCAAATAATATAATACAAAGAGTATGGCTATTTCTTTATAAAAATAGTTCTCTTTTTTAATATTAATCAATGAGAGTCTTTGTTGATAAACCATGTGATTCATAACGAAAAAAACATTCTTACTAATGCATCGTTACAAACCATTAAGCTCTGGGAAATGAGGAAGTAGTTTGATGTTTAAGGTGTTTCTTGAAACCATAATGGTTACAGGCATGGAGTTTAGAATCCTTTCTAATAAGGGTACTTTATGGGCCGCTAAATAACATAATTTAACAAATTTGATTGCAGATAATTTCTATTTCAACATGTAATGACTTTACTTTCCAGTTCAATTTGGCTCTTTAAATCCAGTCTTATTATTTAGGATTTTACAAAATAAGCTCTCGCTGAATTTTAGGATTTTTTTTCCCATTTATTTATTTTATTGCATTTTAGGTTTTGGGGTACATGTGAAAAGCATGCAAGATTGTTGCACAGGTACACAAGTGACAGTGTGATTTGCTGCCTTCCTCCCCATCACCTATATCTGGCACCTCTCCCCTTGCTATCTCTCCCCAGATCCCCACCCCCCACTGTCCCTCCCCTATTTTCCCCGAACTGACCCCAGTGTGTAATGCTCCCCTCCCTGTGTCCATGTGTTCTCATTGTTCAACACCCGTCTATGAGTGAGAACATGCGGTGTTTGATCTTCTGCTCTTCTGTCAGTTTGCTGAGAATGATGGTTTCCAGGTTCACCCATGTCCTTACAAAGGACACAAACCATTTTTTTTTGATGGCTGCATAAAACAGAGATATAGACCAATGGAACAGAACAGAGGTCTCAGAGGCAACACAACATATCTACAACCATCTGATCTTTGACAAACCAGACAAAAACAAGCAATGGGGAAATGATTCCCTGTTTAATAAATGGTGTTGGGAAAACTGGCTAGCCATGTGCAGAAAGCAGAAACTGGACCCCTTCCTGACACCTTACACTAAAATTAACTCCAGATGGATTAAAGACTTAAACATAAGACCTAACACCATAAAAACCCTAGAAGAAAATCTAGGCAAAACCATTCAGGACATAGGTGTAGGCAAGGACTTCATGACCAAAACACCAAAAGCATTGACAGCAAAAGCCAAAATAGACAAATGGGACCTAATCAAACTCCACAGCTTCTGCACGGCAAAAGAAACAGTCATTAGAGTGAATCGGCAACCAACAGAATGTGAAAAAATTTTTGCAGTTTACCCATCTGACAAAGGGCTGATATCCAGAATTTACAAAGAATTAAAACAGATTTACAAGAAAAAAACTAACAAGCCCCTTCAAAAGTGGGCAAAGGATATGAACAGATACTTTACAAAATAAGATGTACATGAGGCCAACAAACATATGAAAAAATGCTCATCATCACTGGTCATCAGAGAAATGCAAATCAAAACAACATTGAGATACCATCTCACGCCAGTTAGAATGGCGATCATTTAAAAATCTGGAGACAACAGATGCTGGAGAGGATGTGGAGAAATAGGAACACTTTTGCACTGTTGGTGGGAATGTAAATTAGTTCAACCATTGTGGAAGACAGTGTGGCGGTTCCTCAAGGACCTAGAAATAGAAATTCTATTTGACCCAGCAATCCCATTACGGGGTATATATCCAAAGGATTATAAATCGTTCTACTATAAGGACACGTGCACACGAATATTCATTGCAGCACTGTTTATAATAGCAAAGACCTGGAACCAACCAAAATGTCCATCGATGATAGACTGGACAGGGAAAATGTGGTACATATACACCATGGATTCTTTTTTTTTTTTTTTAGACAGAGTCTCGCTCTGTCGGCCAGGCTGAAGTGCAATGGCGTGATCTTCCCTCACAGTAATCTCTGCCTCTTGGGTTCAAGCCATTGTCCTGCATCAGCCTCCTGAGTAGCTGGGATTACAAGCGTGAACCACCACACCCAGTTAAGTTTTGTATTTTTAGTAGAGACAGGGTTTCACCATGTTGGCCAGGATGTTCTCAATCTCCTGATCTCGTGACCTGCCTGCCTTGGCCTCCCAAAGTACTGGGATTACGGATGTGAGCCACCGTGTATAGCCCAGGAGAAGATTCAAAAATATTTTGCAATGACTTTAATTTTTACATGGTATGGAACATTCAATATGATGGGAAACATTATCAATTAGCACAAAATCTCCAAAATTATTTTTTACAATTTAACGTCACATTGATTTTATCACTCCCTTATTACAAGCATTTCTATTTAAGCATTTCAGGTTAATTAAAATTTGATAAGTAAATCTTTTAATTTAAAGGTTAAAGTGTTTCTTTTTATTACACTGATATGCACACTCCTTGAAGAATGAAATATTATAAGTATTTTAAAACAAGTCTTACTGATGTTGTAGATAAATAGCTTCCTACTCCAACCTAAGGATAACAATATACTCTGGTGTCAAACAAACAACTGAATGACCCTTCAGTTAATAACAGAAGAGTATCAACTTCACTAAATATTTATCTGACATATTTAGCTAGTTTAAATCCCTTAGCCTCTATAAAAAATATATATTCCCTCACGCCTGTAATCCCAGCACTTTGGGAGGCTGAGGTGGGTGGATCACAAGATCAAGAGATCGAGACCATCCTGGCCAACATGGTGAAACCCCCTCTCTACTAAAAATACAAAAATTAGCTGGGTGTGGTGGATTGCACCTGTAGTCCCAGCTACTCGGGAGGCTGAGACAGGAGAATTACTTGAACCCGGGAGCTGGAGGTTGCAGTGAGCTGAGATCTCGCCACTGCACTCCAGCCTGGGTTACAGAGTGAGACTCCATCTCAAAAAAAAAAAATGAAAAATATATGTTCCATCTCAAAATATTTAGTGTTTAAGCCAGACTAAATGATTAGATGGAGGACTTCTAATTCTAGATTGACTATGTGTCAAGATTGATGAGTTATTTCAGTGTTTTTAGTTAGACAAATCCTAACTTATACTTAATAGGGTCAATTTCTCAATCCATACCATTTGAGATCCCCACAAAAACAAAACAAAACAATAACAACAACAACAAAAACAAAACAAGATTTTACTCAGAAAAGCATCTTTAGGGTATTTGTTTCTAAAATTATGTTCTTAGAAAATATGACAATTAGAAGGTGTTTATAATACGGAAGCTGTGTGGCAATAGGAAACTAGAAAAATGTTTGCATATAAAAGAAACATTTAGACAGTAAGAGAAATCTTAATAATTCTATAAAGTGAGATAAAGTATAATTACAATTATATAATATGTTGTGAAACTTTTTGGTTACCTATTTTACAACTCACTTAAAACCCAATTCAGCTTGCTTACACTGTGATGATCTTTAACTTATGAAATCCTCAAATTTATGGTCATATAACCTCAAATTTAAAAGGGATTTGGACCATACATTTCTTCTATTACATATCTCATTGGTGGTCATAAACCGTTTTCTTTGATGAAAATTTATATTAACAAGATAAATTTTTCTACTTGAATGTCATCTACATTTATGATAAAGCTCATGTATAGTTGGCCCTCCATATCCATGGCTTCCACATCTGTGGATTCAACCAACAGTGGATTGAAAATATTTTTTAATTGTATCTGTACCTAACATGGACAGACATTTTTCCCCTTGTCATTATTCTCCAAGCATTACAACTATTTATACAGAATTTACATTGTATTCATATAAATCATCTCAAGATAATTTAAACAGAAAAATGTGCATAGGCTACTATGCCATTTTATGTCAGGG
Source organism: Cebus imitator (assembly GCF_001604975.1). NCBI lineage: Eukaryota > Metazoa > Chordata > Mammalia > Primates > Cebidae > Cebus > Cebus imitator. The sequence continues at coordinate 3,317,753 of NW_016107337.1, forward strand.
ACTTGAGAGCACCTGTGGATTTTGGTAGTGCCTGAAATCAATCCCCTATGAATACCAAGGGACAACTCCATATATATAATGGTTTGGTCTGGTCATGTGATTACTCTGGTTGATAAGCTGTGGGAAGAAGTGAGGTGTGGCCTTTTGGGCCAATGCATTGAAGAGCTAGTGCATGCCCTTCAACCTTCAACTTCCTCTTTCTCTGTTCTAATGACCAAGATGTCACTTTTTGTAAATGATGTGTCCACAAAATGATGAAGGAACATTCATCAGTAGTAGTTTCTGAATGACTACATGAAGCAGACCCTACATAAACATGCATGGACAAATATCATGAGCAATATATAATTTTTGGTTGGGTTAAGCTACAAAGATTTTAAGGCTTTTTGTTACTGGAGCATATATTAGCCTATCCTATGACCCCTTACCTAGGACATTTGCTGAAATCTTAAAATGAAGTCTAACAGTTTCTCCATTTGACACTCATTCATATAACTGGTATAAACAATCCTTATAAATATCCTGTTTTCTAGTAAAACAACCTTAAAACATTAGTGAAATTTTACTAGGTTTGGTGCCATAACAAACAGCTCTTATATCTCAGTGTTTTGAAACTGTGAAGATTTATTTCTGTCATATAATATCTGTTAGCTTGGCTGCACGGTGGCAATGGCTCTGATGCACAGGTGTTCTTCATTGAAAGAGCAGGTTCTTTAGGGACAATATGGCTGAAGAAAAGGAAAAAAAAGGTGGAATCACCCAATGGATTTTAAAGCTTCTGCTCTGAGGTTGCACTTGACATTTGCATAGGTCATTTCCAGAGTCAAGTGGCTAATGATGAAGAAAATGAAAAAGAAAATACAATCGTTTTGCAAGGGGAGGCAAAAAAAATAATTGAGAATAATAACCAAATATACAACACTTACTTCCTTTAATTGTTTCCCTCCATGGTACATTGCCTAGCATTATACTTGGAATATGGTGGTAAATATTTTGAGTCAGTGACTTTTATCTCTAAACATTCTGCTTATTCAAATATTTTTCCTTAATAATTTGTCTCAAGAATGAAGGTAATTCTCCAGCCATTGTACTTAGGAATGCACTTGTCAGAGAACAGTAGAATAAACCCAGAGATTCACTCCTCTCAGACTATACACTGCCTTTTAATGCAATTTAAGATCGTATTAGCTTTTTAATCACTTGGATCCTATCACTGACACACTCACAACTATAAATTCAACTAAAAAGCTTAATATTTTATACTCTTCTCATATGGCATTTCTGCATATAAATTATTAATTCTTTAAGAGCAGAATGTAACATGTGTCCATGTTAAACTGTATCTAGTTACATTGAACCCATTTATCCAGATCATGCATAACTTTTAGCGTACTTCTGTGATCCACCATACCTCTTAATACTGAATCACAGCCCTTCTGTTTGGTGCATGAACCCGAAGCCTGATAGGAATACAAAATCAAATCCTTGTCCAAGTTTTTCCAACACAGGAAATTCTCTAAATGATGGCATCAGCCAAATGTGTTCCCAAAATATTTTAGATATTCCCCAAATACAGCTGCTTTTCTCTATCTGCATAGTAGGTGAATATAAGTGAGGAAGTAGCTAAGGGTCTCAGAAATTTGGTTTGCTATCAAATTTTCTTGGCTCTGTGATGAATTTTGGACAGGTCTCTAGCCTTTTAGAAATCTGCAGGAGTATCGAGAAATGTAAAGAAAGGAGTTATGGATTAGAAATACATGAAGCACTTTGGAAATGACCTATATGTGTTTTTGTTTATAAAGTAAAACTGTAATATAATTGTACATGTGTATAGCCAATTATTTGAATGCCACCCATAAACTAATCCATGATTTTTCTACTGAATTGAGATTTGAGATAACATCTCTATGCCATTTTTATCTTGATACACCCTGGGTATAAAGAAGCATGTATTAACATGCTCCAATGATCAAGATGTGAACATCTTGGGTGAGGGAGCCTTATTCTGTCAGTATTTTGTAAGCCTATTCAACATTACACATATTACTTTTTGCAATTGCTTTTCTTATTAGTCAAAAAAGCAGGGGTGAATAAATATGCAATCATACTGTCTTTTGTAATTATTTACAGGATTATTTCTATTTCTCTGTGTGTACAGGTTTGAATTATACACTGTCTGGTTCCAATTGTTTTCAGTCTGAAGAACTTTCCTTAGTATTTTTGTAAGGCAAATCAGTTTGTAACAGATTTTCAGTTTTTGTTTATATGAGAAAATATATCTGGCTTTTATTTTTGTGAATTTCTTTGAGCTTATTCTCTTTGGAGTTTGGTGAGCTAACTGGATGTGTACAATACTTTGTAATAAATTTAGGCATGATTTTAAGTGTGATTTTATTCCAACATTTTTCTCTCCTTTCTCTTGCTACCAAACTGCACTGGAGTCTGCTTCCCTCATGCAGTAAGGCCAAACATCCACACTGAGGTTTTATAGTGGGAGAAAGAAAGGTGTTTATTTACAGGGCACCAAGCAAGAAGAATCAAGCAGCATAGGCTAAAGGCTCAACGTCTCAGATCGTTTATAAGCAAGGGTTTTAAAGGCAGGGTACATTTCAGGAAAGCAGAAGTTACAGGCAAAATTGTGAATCAATACATGAAGGTTATACATTGCTTTGGCCTAAAAACGTGAGATATCTTAAATCAAGGGGGTTATGGTCATAGATGGAGTTAATGATTCTCTGGTTTATAATTGGTTAAGGAAGCAAAGCTTTGTATATAAACTTGGGGTCAGCAGAATGAAATGTCTAGCCCATCATTAAGACTTCTTCCAGGTCTGTCAGGAAGAAATGCAGAACAAAGAATGGCAGCGAGAGTTCAACTCTCAGCTCCCCTTTTCCTGAGGTCTATAAGCCAGTGGATCCATTTCGTGGTGGGATCTGGATTTCTGAAAAATAATTCAGGGACATATCAAGATGTTATCCTTAGTTTCTTTAGGGAACCAAACATCTTGTGGTTTTAACTTATTTGGGTGACTGTTGATTTAAGCTACTGTTTAACTTGCTCATCAAGTTGCTCACCTACTTTTTCAGCATAGTTACATGTCTGTAATTTTCCTTAAAAATTTTAAGATTTTTATTCATTTTCATGCTTACCAGGGTCTCACAGGGGCCTGCGACGGGATACTGCTCTGTCTGACTCTCTTCTCATTTTTTCATAATATAATTAAATGTATGTCAGTATGCTTCATGGTGTCCCAAATTTTCATGAGTCTTTCTTCATTTATCTTCACTCTTTTATCTCTCTGTTCTTGGGCTTGCATGCTCTTTATCAGTCTATCTTGTAGTTTGCTTCCTCCTCCTTCTGTCAGGTGAAATCTACTTGTGAGCCACCCAAGAGGTTATTTTTTGTTTTGTGTTTAGTTATTATATATTTCAAAACCACATTTTCTTATATTATATTTCAATCGCTTTATGATAGTCTATGATATATTATCATATTTTTCTTTATTTATTTTTATAATTTCTATCACTTTATTGATATTCTCTATTTGATATATTGTCATCATATTTTTATTTATTTCTTAATCTTTTTAGTTTTGTGAATCTGTTTATAATGGCCATTTTGGAATTTTTTTTCTTATAAATCTGACATCTGGTGACTCCCACATCTAGTTTCTGTTGCCTGTTGTATTTTGCTATTTCTTTGTATGCCACATAATTTTTTCTTGGAAAGTGAAAACTTCGATTGTATATATTAGCAACTCTGGTTATTGGTCTCCCATTCCTCTATGTCTTTCCAGTGTTATTTTATTATTTATTACCTTAGTGATTCACTACATTATTTTAGTAGGTTATTTCTCCTTCCACCTTTGATATTACTTCTCAAGGAGACACAGTTTTGTGTATGCTCAGTCATCCTGAGATGACAGCTATTTCGATGGGGCTTCTTTCCTTTCTTTTTCTGTCCTATCTGAACCTGGTGTTTAACTCCACGTGTTAGTCTGTTCTCACACTGCTATAAAGGTCTACCTGAGGTTGGGTAATTTACAAAGAAAAGATGTTTAGTTGACTCAGTTCCACAGGTTGTACATGAAGCATGGCTTTAGAGGCCTAAAAAACTTGCAATCACAGCAGAGGAAGAATGGGAAGTGAGCACATCTTTACATGGCAACAGGAGAGAAAGAGACAGAGAGAAGGCAAAAGTGCCACACATGTTATATCCGAACGAGTTGTTAGGAAATCGCTACACTCTGAAATCTGATTGTGAGTCCTTTATCGCTGGCGACAGAGTCAGCTCATGCTCAAAATCTCTCGGCCCCAAGGAAGGGGCTTGATTTTCTTTTATACCGTGATTAGGGTAGAGGATTGGGGAACCTAGCTGAAGCAGAATTTTACAGAAGCAGAATTGACAGGTTAGGGGAGGAAGCTGGTAATTAGGAACCAGAAGGCTCCCATGATTGTTGATTAACTAAGGAGGGTATACACAAGTGGTTCCCATGATTGCTGGTTGCCAAGGTGGGCACTGGGTACTTTCCATACAGTCAACCAAGGAGGTATTCACAGTAGCAAGGGGGCTTTTCAAGCAGCATATGTTTACAACGGTTATATTATATGTTTCTATGGTTCTAAGCACAACATGACCCTGCACAGTGCACTCAAGGGAGAAATGGCAGGTGGAGAAGCTAAGATGGAGTCAGTCGGACTCACAGCTAAGATGGAGTCGATTAGGCTGGCACAAGTTAGGTTGTCAAACACACTTTCAATATACTAGATCTTGTGAGAATTCACACACTATTATAAGAACAGCAAGGGGGAAATCCACATCCCAAATCCAATCACCTCCCACCTGGTCTCTCCCTCAACATTGAAGATTACAATTCAACATGAGATTTGGGTGGGGACACAAAACCAAGCCATATCACCCCACTAATTGCCAAGTGATTGGTAAAATGTCTTAAAAAATGCTCTGGTGTATAAATGGTTCTACAAAGGAATCCAAACAAATTGTGGTATTCTTAATAGAATGTTTTCTGTGGTCAGTATTTGATGTTCTTTCTGACCTTAGCAGGTCTTCCCCTAATTGTCTTACTGCCAGGGACTCTCATTCATACTAGCTAGCCTAGAGTTTATCCTATATCTTAAGAAATAGGCTCACCCAAATACATTTCATCACCACAACCTCTACTTAGGCTTCAACTTAACCAAGCTCTGTTGCAAAAGATATTCCTTTGGAAAGAGATTAGGAACTACCTGCTGCATGGCCTACTGCCCCATATCCCCCTAGGGCTATGGAGCTTGAGGAAAGAACACTAACAAATTTCTGGTTGAGTGACACTCCCACTGAAGGAGCTAATTGCTCAGTGATAGGTGGAAAGGCTTTTGGCTTGCCTCCCACAGCAGGGAAGCACTGCCTCATGAACCTGATGGGTAATCAGGGCTCCTAGTATTCCTTGTGGTGCCATGCCCAATGTAAATCCTTCATTGCCTCAGTGAGGGGTAGGCAGGAGAATAGAGCTCCATTTCTCAGTTGTATTCACCCAAGACTTAAGCCTTGGCAATAGGTAGCTGAGAGTATACTGAAAAATGCTGATGTCCTATTCTTCTTGGGAAGAGAGCCCACCAAATGACAAGTGAAAAGATGGGGATCCAGTGTTCTTGGCAACAGCAGTCTTGAGTGGAGTCTCTACCTCCCTGAGCTGGGAGGTAATGAAAAACGAATTATTCTTTGTTCAAATATCATAAACTGCCTTTTTTCTTAACACATTGTCACAGAATTTCTTGAACAGATGTTTCCTTGCTTGCTGTTTACCTTTAGAATGTTTTCCAGTGGCTTCTGGTCATTGTTTTTTTGGAATTTACATCAGTTTCACTGGGAAGTTGTTCAATAGAGCTTCTCATGCTGCCAAATGGAAGTTGGCTCCCATGAACACTATTTTAATACTGTTTTCTCTCTCTTTCACACACACATTTCTCATTCTTTCCCTATGCCTTTTTCTGTGCCTCTTTACCTATTTCAGTTTCTCTTAAATTTACAAATGAAGAATCTCTTCTGGATTCTATCTAACCTTCCATAAAACATAGTACTCAAATAGATCTTATATGGGTAGTTTAGCATTTCTGTACCTTCTTAATATATGAAATTAAGGAAAAGAATATAGAAAGACCAGAAAAGAGAAAGAGAAATGAAGAATGAACAAATACCAGTGGAAATGTTACCAGGAAATTCAGAGTCCTTGTTTCTTGCCTTCTTGGAAGAAAGAATTCAGCCAAGAGACACACAATGAGAGTTAAGCAGTAACAAAGTTTATCTAAACTGAAAGACACTGAAAGCAAAGTCAGAGTGGCCACCTGAGAATGAAACAGACCTGACAGTGAACATGAACGTGTGCTCTGAAAGCTGGCTCAGAGAAAGCTGCTACAGAATGAAACAGCATGACTGGCACTGGGGAACTCCCTTTATGGGAGTCTTACATGAATATTCATAAAGGTGTGTGAAGAGGTATTACTATTAGTAATATGCATTTTTGGATGGTCACCTAGGCATGCATGCACTGTAGCTGTACATGCTAGCACAGATGTTGCATGTCTCATTCATATCATCAATCTCCACCCAGAGGTGTTATTTCTATTATTTAATAAGCAAAAGGCAAGCAAAGTGAAAGCATGCATGCTCACTGCTGGGGAAAGTCCCTACTCTACCGAAGTTATTATTTTCTAGGGCCAGATAAGTCTCAGTTAGAGCTAGATAAATCTTACCACAAGTCCACATGTGGCTATTGTTTTTGTTGTTGCTGTTCGTTTGTTTTTGTTTCTGTTTTCCCTAGTGGAGCATTTATTACTATTGGGGCATGGTTTCCAGGGCTTCCTTCCTCTGGGGGTCCCTTTCCTGCTCATGTCTAGCTCTCTGCTTACTTTAACAGGAAGCTTGGCTCAGGTTTCAGTTAGAGGAATGTGTCTACAATCTCTTGTCCTCTTAATTTATAGCTTCCAGACACAGGTCAATGTCAGTCTTTTATTATCCCTCAATTTAATAAAAGTGGGATATTTACTTTATGCTCCAATTTTATAAAGCTTTTCTGATTCTATTTGTCCACTTTATGTAGGCCATTTAATTCTTTTTATTCAACAGAATGAAATTGCTTGAGTTTCTCTGTTAGATTTTAGGCCCAGAGCCCAGGAGTCATGTAAATTCTACATCATTTGGTCATTTGTTCAGCTGTTAGTAAAATTGCATGCCTTTTATTTCACTCATTTTAATATTTTGACATGCTATGTGTAGAGGATATTAAAAAAAATCTGAACACATAAACTTAAATAATTTTGTGCAGATAAATTTTAATTTTACCCTTTCTTCAATCTTATATACGATGTTGTCATTTAAAGAATTGTAGTAGTTTTGGCAAACTTTATGTATAGAAGAATAATGTGCCCTTGCTCTCTGTGGGATTTTATAGAACTTTTCATTCTTGTTGTTTATACAATTTGTCTTTCTTTCCCATAAATTTCCACCAGTATAGAAAATTCATTGACAACTTTTCTAACATTATCTATAGCATTTTCTAGTAAACCTCAAATTCAATGTTCTTTATCTCTTCAGTTCTTTCACCCAACTTCCTTACTTTATTCATCCACCAGTATCATTAAAATGGGCATTCATTTGTGCCATCAAAACATTTTTATTATTAATTCAATCAAACTGTCATGATTAAATCATCCACTCTGTTTCACACATATGTTGTCTTTTTTCTCTACTCCAAGCATTTACCCATAAGGTTCTTTAGGGGTTATTTTCCTGAATAACTTCTTTTTTTTGTTTGTTTTAAAGACAGGGTCTCACTTTGTTACCCAGGTAGGCTGAACCACAGTGACATAAAAATAGCTCACTGCAGTCTCCAACTTTTGGGCTCAAGCAATCTCCCTACCTCAGCCTCCTAAGTACCCAAGACTAAAAGCACACCCCACCATGCTCAGCTAATTTGTAATTTTTTTTTTTTTTTTGTAGAGATGAAGCCTCACTATGTTGCTCAGGCTGGGCTTGAACTCCTAGACTCAAGTGATTCTCCCACCTTAGTCTCCCGAAGCACTAGGATTATAGGCATGAGCTACCACACCCAGCCTTGAAACTTCTACGATTCTACTTATCCAGAAACCACGTATAGAGATATACAAAGCAATTAAGAATTTTTTTTTTCAATTCTGAAGTTCCTATGTCCATTATTTTCATTGTATTTACAATGACACTGTCTTTTTTTTTTTCTTTTCAGACAGTCTTGCTCTATAGTTCAGGCCAGAGTGCAGTGCTTCAAGCACGGCTCACTGTAGCTTTGACCTGCTGAGCTCAAGTTATCTTCCCACTTCAGCCTCCCAAGAAGCAGGTTCTGCAGGCATGTGTCACCATGCCCTGACGATTTTCTAAAATTCTGGGGGTAAATGAGGGTCTCCCTATGTTGTCCGGGCTGTGACACTTAAAATAGGTATTATTTCCTCTCACTTTCTCATATTAACTAATCAAGACTTTGCCTTTCTTCTGTAATATTGTCCACAGTTTTAATAAAGTGATCTAATTTATGGCCATACAAAGCATGACAATATGAACTGAACTTAAAATTTAAATGTTTAACACAGATGATCTTTCTAAAAAAAATTTGTTTGTTTTCATTTTTAAACGATTTTTTTTTTACACTAGTTTTAGGTTCACAGACAAATTAGGCAGCAGATATGGAGATTCCACATATACACTCTTTCTTGATACATATATAGCTTCCTCAATATTATCAATATCCTTTTCAGAGTGATACGTTTGTTACAACTGATGAGCCCACATTGATATACTGTCATGCAAAATTGATACTTTACATTAGGGTTCACTCTGATTGACCTACATTCTATGGGTTTGGACAAATTTATAATGACATGTGTCTGCCATGTATAGTATCATACAGAGAATTTTCACTGCCTTAAAAATCCTCTGATTGTCTTTTTAAATTCTCCCTGAAATGCCATGAGATGAATGCCATTATTAAGCCTATTTTTAAAATGAGGAAATTAAGACTTATAAAGAATAAGTAACTTGCGTAAAGTCATAGAGATTGTTAAGGTCTTTGAGTATTCTAATGACAGCCTTCAAATTAGTTATGTCTCTCAGCCACAATTAAATGTTTACATTTGTGTGTTTTTGTAAATTTGCTTTGTATTTATTTTAATCCTTTATTACATTCTCTGTTATTGTGAAATACTCGTGGCATACACATTCTATCCTTTAAGAGTATAGCATGCAGTTGATGAAGGCAGAAATCATATATTCTTAATACTTACATTTTGCTCAGGGTTTCTCAGTAAGAATTCATTTAGCTAAAGAGTCTTCAGCATTAAAGACATTTTAAGACTACTAATTAGCTGCTTAACTATTTTCTAGTCTCCTGATAGTTGAATAACTTTTTCTTCAAATGGGAGAGACATTAACTTCATCATTTTGGCATCTTTCTAATTTGTATAATTATTAACTTCCTGCCCAAATCTAGCCTGAAGTTTTAGGTGGTTAAATATGTTTCCTAGTTTTCCTAATTAAAGGCTGTTAAATAGGAATCCCTGAAGTAACCACGATTCAATGGTGGGTAAAGTGATACGCAAGGGCTGACGTCTTTACTCCTGTAATTGGTATGCAGATTTTAAAAATATTTATTAATAGGAAAATTATCTAACTTCATTGTTTCTATCTACTTATCAATTTCTATATCTCAGTGCAGGTATCTTTTACATAATAAAATTTCTTTTCTGGAGCTAAATAATTTGTACTCGTGGAAAACAGAATAATAGAAAGCAGAATAATAGACCTTGGAAACTCAGAAGGGTGGGAAGGTACGCATTGAGGGATGAAAAATTAATTAATGGGGGTACAATGTACATTAATCGGGTGATGGCTTCACCAAAAGCCATGATTTCACCACTATGCAGGCTATTCATGTAATAAAATTGTACTTGTACCCCCTATATCTATAAAAAATTATCCATATAACTATTCCTTGTTTAAGTAGGTATGAGGATACATCTGCTAATTGATTGATCTATCTACCTGTTTTGCTAGATGTAGATATAACATGGCATAAATTTTACTTGTCCATGAAAGTGAGGGAGAAAGAAAGGAAAAATCATTTGGCAAAAATTCAGACTGACGAAGTGGCCTGCCTGAAAAATCCCAGCAACAGGCAAAAATAAAACCACTTGGGGAAAACAAAACAAAACAAAACAAAACAAAACAAAACAAAAAACAAAAAACAAACTCAGGCTGCACCTGCACACAAACGAGCAAACAGGGTTCAGCACATAAGCTCTGTTTTCTTTGTATAATTAGTGAGCTCCCAGGAAAAAGTTTCCTCCCTTTTCATGCATATACATGGTGGGAACTTGCACAGGCAGGAGGGGGTTTACCTAAAACAAACTCACAGTTACCTAAACAAGAGCAGTAGCACTTTGTACTTGCCTAAAGACATGCACACAGCTGCATAAGAGAAGGGGAGTTGGACAGACAGCTTTACCGGTAAGAAAAGTTACTCAAACAGTTACAGGGAGGAGAGCAGTTTCTTATAAAAAACTTTAATTCAGCTGTAACCAGGCGATCCACTTGGACTCCCCTTTCCGCTGTGGAGAGATTTATTTCTTCACTTAAACTTTTGCTTCAACCTCACCTTTGTGTTTATATTCCTTAATTTTCTTGGACCTAGGACAAAGAACCCAGGGTACCAGTTCAAACAATGAGAAACTGCTACATTAAGGTTCACTAGGTGAAACTGCAACAAAAATCTAAACAAAATACATTATAAAACTTATTTCTTCTCAATTAAGTTAAAATGACAGAGAGCCCTTATTCAATTCATTATGAAGTCAGCCTCAAAGGTCAAGAGAGCTTCCATAAGGTATACTGCAGTCTAGAATATTTGGTTAGTGCTCTCTTTATCTTGTTTCAAGCAGTAATCAAGGATAGGCTGTCTGAGCCTATGTGATTCTTAAAGATTAGAAGCCCCGTTTCTTGTGTTTATAGGGAGTGGAACTTTTTGCTGAGACCTAAAGTCCTGGATCTAGGCTCATACTTCCCTGGAAGACATGTTCCTCTGTGGTCTTTTTTCTCTATAAAAATCTGCATGGCAGTTGCGTTTATATTACTCATTCCTCAGAATATCAACAAAATTTGGGGATAATTCCAAATTCTTGCTATATTCTTAGAAAACTTTTATATTTAAGGCAGCTTCTACATTTATTCTGATCGCTTTTCTGTATAATTTTCCAATCAGGAAGAATTTTACATAGTTTTCTTCAAAGGACTTGGAAACATAACGTTGACCTCTTTCCTGTGGGTAAAGGTAAGAGTAGGTGAATGTGTTAGAGGAATCCCTGCTTACCAGGGCTCTGGTTTAACAGAACATGATTACAGTGACTCTATCTTGAAGTGAATAGCTAGGAACTCTACTTGCAGTCTGAAAACAGTCACATGATAAGCTGACCACCAGTTATAACTGTAGAATATTTATGGCCTTACAGTACATCCCCGACCAAACCTGTAGAATGTCCAGATATCCTAAAAGTGCAGTCAACTTTACTGAGATAACATTAATGAGCAGGCCTAAGTTGAAGGACTAGTAGTTATTGATATCACCAACACCCCCTACCTTTAGTACACAGATCTCTACATTCCACGTTTAATTACAGCTCCTTAGTTTCTGATAAGTAGAGACACTAACAAAAGATGGGAAATCCCTCTTCCTTCTTTCTGAGGATGCCCTACTCTGTAACGGAGTAGTTTCTAATGAACTTACTTCTTTCGCTCTGCTTTGTCATTTGTCTTGAATACTTCACCAAGCAAGATCCAAGAGCCTTCTCTTGATGTCTGAATTGGGACTTCTTTTTCTGGCAATAAATGGGAAGCTCAGATAAGTTAGCTTTTTTCTTATGGAGTCTCCCCCTTATATGTATATGCATTTTAATATTAATCAGTATATTATTTTGGAGTCATAAAATGCATTCATAAAATGTCTACTGTGTGATATGTATGTGCTATGGTTTTAATATGTTCCTCCAAGGTTTATATGTTGAAAGCTTGATCCCCAATGCAACAGTGTTGAGAGGCGGAACCTCTAAGAGATGATTAACTCATAACAGCTATGACCTCATGAATAGATTGATGCTATTATTGTGGGAATGAGTTCATTATTGTGAGAATGGGTTCTTTATAAAAGAAAAAATTTGTCCCTCTTCTCTCTCTCTCTCATCTCTGTGTTACCTTCTGTCATTTTATGATGCATCAACAAGGCTATCAACAGATATAACCCCTTAATCTAGTACTTTCCAACATCTAGAACTGTGAGCCAAATAAATTTATGTTCATTATAAATGTTCTAGTCTGTAGCATTCTGGTATAGCAGTACAGAATGAACTATTAGGTTGCTGCAAAAGTAATTGCAATTTTTGTCATTAAAATTAATGAATGTGTATGGGTGTGTTACATATAGCACTCTGGTGGAAATTTGTATAGGCTAGACACAGAGGCAATGTGTAGATACAGAATACACACAGTGGACACCCAGGTGTTCAGAAGGTCTCTTGGTAATTGAGGTAAAGACAGTAGATGTAGATCTAGAGTAGTGGATCAGTGTAGACAAGAGGTGAGGAATGTGACGGAGGTGGTTATTAAAAAGTGGAGCATGATGTTAAATGGTTTAACAGAAAAGATGGTGGCTAAGGTTTTAGAGCTATAGGTTGCAGTTTAAAAATAGTGGCAATAAAAACATTATGGACTGGATTATACCTCCCCAGCCTTGTTATGTTGAATCCCTAACCCTTTGTTGGACTGGGTTTGGAGACAGAGCCTCTTCAAGAGATAATTAAGGTTAAATGAAACCACAAAAGTTGGGCCCTAATCTGTCCGATAAAAAAGAGGAACTCAGAATGTTCCTGTCTATCTTTGCACAGAAGAAAGTCTATGTGGAACAACAGCCAGATGGTGGCTGTTACAAGCCGAGAAGATAGGCTTCATTAGAAACCAGCCCTCCCAGCAACTTGACCTTGGACTTCTGGCCTCCAGAACTGTGAGAAAATAAATATTTCTTGTTTGAGCCAGGCATCTGTGGTATCTTGTTACAGCAGCTTAAGCAGACTAATACACAAAGCAAAACAGCAACACCACTATTAGAACAAAGAGACGGAACTGCTCTCACCATGGAAAAATGATGGAGTGCTTAATAGGTAATCTTGGGAAACCTCCCAGTTTGGGCAAGGATGTGCATATATGTTCAGTAAAAGAAACATTACAAGTGAAATGGATATTAAGATTTAGTGAATGGGATGATACAATCATTCTCAGCTAGTGAAATGAGAAATAAATGGCAAAGACTGTGATTTTTAAAAACAAAAATCTAAGGTTTTTATGTATATTTCTTAATATATGCATGTGTATTCGTGTTCTGTTGTTACATTACAAATTACCATAAACATTGAAACTGAAAATTTATTTTCTCACAGTTTCTATAGGTCAGAAGTCCAGGCACAGCATAACTGGATTCTGCTCAATCTCTCACAAGGCTTTAATCAGGGTGTTAGCTAAGATTGCAGTCTCACAAACTCATTCAGGTAGGTAGCAGAATTCAGTTCCTTACAGCTGTAAGAACCATGGCAGCTTCTATTTCCTTCAAAGTAAACAAGAGAAAAATCTCAATCAATTATTTATCATGATTTTTAAGAGGTCCCACCTGATTAAATCAGATGCACCCAGATACCGTCTCGTTTGATTTACTCCAAAGTAACTGATTTGTCATCTTAATGGCACATGTGAAATCCCTCTTCCATATAATGTTACATAACCACATGAGATCTATCATATTTACAAGTTTCTGATTGCACTCAAGGGAGGGGATTATACAGGGCATATATACCAAAGGATGGGAATTTTGGTGGCCATTTTAGACTTCTTTCTACAACGCTGTTATTGTCGTTTGTTGTTCACCATGATCGCCCCTCCCATGTCCCTCAGCATTTGCTGTTATTCTCCTGCCTGTAGATATTGTCCTACTGCAAGCACCTTCTCTACCACGGGCTCCACTTCTAGGTTCAGAGGCTGGAGAGATCACAAGTCCTAGGACTAAACAGCCTCCCTTGCTGCTCTCAATAAATAAATGAGTAGAAGTACAAATACTCTTATTTCTGTGGCCCTCAGATATAACTAATCAATGTTCCACACTGTTTCCCACAGATGCCTAAAGGTGATCAACTCTAGCTGTCCATACAGAGAACTTTCTTAACATTACAACCTGTATAGATTTTCTTTTCTTTCCTGTCTTATTTTTTTACTCCTCTCACATATTTCACAGGATCATCTCCCTCCACACCCCCAAAAAACACACTTGCACTCAGATTCTTATTCAGTACCTCTTCTGGATGTAACAGTTCAATTCAGTAAACAAATGTTATGTTATTGTAAAACTCGTTGCTCTGATAAATAACTTTATGTATGTGAGCATGTGTATATAATACACACTGTATTAAATATCTATATCTATATATATGTATCCTGTACATTATATTTAATATGGCATATATATTAAAGATAATCAACATGTTAAAATATATAATTATAAAACTATATAGTTAAATATGTTGTAAAATATATTTTAAAGTGTATTTTAATGTATTGTCAGTAGAAAATGTTTCTTCTTAAAAGTTGTTTCATTGCTTTCTCACTTAATGTAATGATGTGCAAAATGTAGGACACATCAAATATTGTTTTTTAAATGTCATCTATTTTCCCAAGTATTGGTATTATTTTACTATATAAATAGAAGTAAATCTAAAGCTATGTAGGAACAATTAGAAGCATAAGCACTTTTTAAAATTACCTATTTTTCTGAAGTAGCATTTTTTTATGTACTCTAAATTTCTGAAATACATTTTCTTAACAAAATTTGTAATTTTATTTTTATTTATTTATTTATTTTTTTGACACAGAGCCTTGCTCTGTTGCCTAGGCAGGAGTGCAATGGCTTGATCTTGGCTCGCTGCAACCTCCTTCTTCAAGCGATTCTCCTGCCTCAGCTACCAGAGGAGCTGAGATTACAGGTATCTATCACCACACCTAGCTAATTTTTGTATTTTTAATAGAGATGGAGTTTCACCATATCTGCCATGCTGGTTTTGAACTCCCGACCTTGTGATCTGCCTGCCTCAGCCTCCCCCAAATTTTTAAATTTTATATAAGATTTGATATATATAATTATCAAGGTACATATTCAATCTATTTACTAAAAGTCTAAACAAAAACAACATGCTATTCATATTAAATTAGTATTGCACGGTTCAACATGTAAATAAGCAAAGTGTCATGGTAGGATGCAGAATGCTGTGTCACACGTAAAATAGTTTACTTTACACATGTTTTTCTACCAACTTCACCTTCTAATATTCATAGCATAAAATTTTATGGTAGCTATGTGCTGCACAAAGTAAGTGCTTCGTGTATGCCTATTGGTTTAATGGTTATTCCTCTTGTGCTAAATACATCAATTCATATATTTCCTTATCATATATGATTTCCCTTATAAATGTGATATTTTGTTTGCTGTTTCTTAGCATCATTTGTGACCTAAGATGACAAATTTGTTCCTACTGCTTCCTAAATACTTACTGGACATTACTTATAAATCATCTTCCTGGAAATTAAAGAATTGCCCAGAGAAATATGCTATGTGAAATAATAATATTATATATTTATAAATCTGTCATGAGTTAATACAGAAATCTTATATACATATACATATATATATATATATATATATTTGCCTATTCAAGCAATAACAGTTTGAACACATACAAGTAAATAATTCAATTATTATCATAAAATTTCTACAAGATGTTTCAGCATCCTGAAAGTGGTAGACATAAAGAACTATTTATTTATTTATTCTGGTTTCAGGAACAATAAGGAAATCTATAATAAAAGATGCTGTTACCTCAAAATGCTTTTTTATGTAAGTCTATTAAGGTATATAATTCTGGCATATGACACATTGTAATATTATAGTCTAACAATGCAAAAAAAGAGCTAAGGTATGTTTCAGCTGAAAATATTTAATATAAGAATATATTGTCATGTTATTGAAGTATTTCCCGTTTCACTGGGAAGAAAAAACTGAACAAGAAAATTCTGCCATTCAATTCTTCAGAATCAGCAAAAATTAGACTAAAACTAATGTCTGTATTTAGAGTACCATTCAATAACAGCAATTTAATCATGATGGTAGTTTTAGGGCAGACAAGAAAATATTCTACCATCCACATTTATGATATAAATGTATTTAAACAGGAATCTATTAACTATGAATCTGTATATATTATTACGACATTTGATAATTAACTTGATATTTGTCAAGAAACAAAGACCAATTTCAAATGTCCATGTTTGTGTAAGTCAGGGTTATATTGATTGCTTCTGATTCCATTATGTGCCTTACACATATGTAATTTTTAAGAGGGAATTTGTCATAAAACTAAGAAAATTAGCAGATTATTATATATTTCCTTTTATACATGTTTTATGAAAAGAAGCAGCAGCATTCAGTCTATAGGTGTTGTACCACTATTTACTTCCTTTTAGAGACAGTCCCTCAAAAAGGAGCTATTCCCACCCTGCCCACTTTATCTTGTTCAATTCTGTTTTTCTCCTTAAAACTTATTTGGAATTTTATGAATATTTCATGTAGATGAATATTTTATATAGATGAATAAGATGTGTTTGGGCTTTGTGTCCCAACCCAAATCTCAACTTGAAATGTAATTCCCACATGTTGAGAAAAGGACCTGGTGGGAGGAAATTGGATTGGATCATGGGAATGGTTTCCACCTGTTGTTCTCATGATAGTGAGTGAATTCCCATGAGATGTGACGGTTTAAAGTGTTTGGTAGTTTCCCCTCACTCTCTATCTCTCCTGCCATTGTGTAAGATGGGCTTTTGTTCCCCTTCCACCATGACTGTAAGTTTTATGAGGCCTCCCCAGCCATGCAGGACTATGAGTCAATAAATCTCTTACCTTTATAAATTACCAAGTCCCAGGTCATTCTTTTTAACAGCGTGAAAATGGATTTACACTATATATATGGAGCATATATATATATATATATTGAGAGAGAGAGAGCAAAATACAGAAATATTAAAGGTAGAGTTTACAGAATTTTCAAAGAATGAACATACCTGCAGGATAAGCACACAGATTAAGAAGCAAAACATTACCACAAAGCCAGAGCCCCTTGTACTAGTCATTTCCTTTACAGTAAAAGCAATAGTTATTCAGACTGCTATGACCATAGGGCTGTCTATTTTTTATGATAACTAGGCAGATACCACCAACCTTGGAAATATAGTGTATTTGCCTGGATTCTTTTGCTAATATCACATTATTGCATATACATATAGCTCATTTTCTTTGCTGTTTCCTAGTCAATTGAAAGAATATTCCACACTTTCTTTGTTCACTTTACTGAGGATGGGTATTTGACTTGTTTCCTTCTTAGTTATTTTGGGAGCTGCTATGAGTTACATTACTATAAACATTCTTACACATGTATGTAGTGTAGGAAAATGTATGTTTAGGTTTAGTATACGCTGGCTGTTTTCCAAAGTAATTGTACTAATTTAAACTTCTCCCAGTAGTGTGTGAGAACTTCATTTGCATCACATCTTTGCAAAAATAATACTGACTTTCACCTTAGGAATTTTAATAGGTTTGTAGTTGTTTTAAATTATACAAGTCTTAAAAATGCAAGTTTTAATTTGTATTTTCTTGATATTAAATAAAACAGAGTGTTTTTCTTATAGTTTTTAAATGAATTTGGACATTCTTTTTGGTGCAGTGCTGTTGAGGACATTTTATGAAACAGACAAGTTTCCTCTAAAATTAACATGAACATTCAAACAGCAAGAGTACTCAAGGCAGTCTTCAAAATTAAAAAAAAAAAATAGGAAATGGACAATAGGAGAAAAAGACAAGAAAAAAAAAAAGAACAAAATTTAAAGATACAAACTTGTTATAATCAGTACTAATTAGATTAAGGTTTTATTGCCAGAGGGGTACGTGTATAGATGGGCCTATATTACAGAATAGGAGTCCAGAAATACTACACTTACATGATTACCTGATTTATTAACAAATCTTAGTATAATAATGAGAAGAGATTATCCTTTTAAAAAATAAATTTTACTGGTTGAGTTTTTATATTAAAAGATGAACTCTAACCTCTACACCACTGTATATATATATATATATATATATATAATATATGTATTATTTTATTATTTTAACATTTGGTTTTAAATGTACATAAATATACAATTGATATATATATAATATATATATATTTTATATAACATATATATTGAGATATATAATATATATAATATATATATAATATATAATATATATTATATATATAATTATATAAAATATATATAGTATATAATATGTATATATTATATATATGTCTCAATTGTATATTTATGTACATTTAAAACCAAATGTTAAAATAATAAAATTTTAGAAGAAAACATTGATGAATGTTTTCAAAATTATAGTAAACAATGATTTGTTAAATATACACAAAAATATTTTTCATAGAGAAAAATTGATGAGTACGTTAAAGTTAAAAACTTTTGTTTAGAAAAATGACCCATTAATGTAGTAAAAATAAATTTAAAATCAACAACGGGGTGAGTACTTATATTATCTAACAAAGCATTCATATCCAGAACCTCTAATAAAATATTATGAATTAATAAGCAAAAAGCAGGAAGCTCAAAGAAAATATGTTTAAATCTGTACATTTTATACCTTTAAAAGTATTTTTGTTCTCTTATAAAATGATTTCCCAAATCTCAAAGGTATTTGCAATATACTGACAGACTTACGTTAAAGACCTACCAAAACTATGCTTCCCTACGTGAGACATATTTTAGATGAAATTTGGACTGGCCTAATCCCTGTTAATTTTCTCCATTACTAACATTACTTTATTTCCTTTGGGTCATAATGTGATTCTAAATTTACCATGTAAAATCTTGAGGTTTATATTAGAACAGGATGAAACTGATGACATCCAGGTTTATAAATTTCAGGTTATCAATAAGGTAGTTGGAGCTTCTGCTGTATTTCTGAGATCTGAGAAGCAATCTTTCAAAGTGTGTTTTTTGTTTGTTTGTTTGTTTGTTTTTAGACAGAGTTTCACTCTTGTTACCCAGGCTGGAGTGCAGTGGCACAATTTCGTCTCACTGCAAACTCCATCTCCTGGGTTCAAGTGATTCTTCTGCCTCAGCATCCCGAGTAGCTGGGATTACGGGCGCCCAACACCACGGCTGGCTAATTTTTGTGTTTTTAGTAGAGACGAGGTTTCACCATCTTGGCCAGGCTGGTCTGGAACTCCTGACCTCAAGTGATCATCCTGTCTCGGCCTCCCAAAGTGCTGGGATTACAAGCATGAGCCACCACGTCCTGCCTCAAAGTGTGTTTTAACTAGGCTATTGGAAGTGATATGACCACTGTTTTATTTCTAGAATTCTACTTAGTACAGAAATCAACAGAGCTTTATTCCCTGCAATGCATGCATAGGAGCCTACTCAACAATAATGCCAGTAATCTTGCTTCTCCTTATTGTTGCAAAAACTCAATGGTACAGAGATAATTCCATTTTGCCAATTTTGTCCTTTTAAAAACATTTTGTCTTATTCCCCCTCTTATTATCCCGTAAAGAAGAAATCATAAAGCAGTCAAATAACCAAATCAATCTGTTCTGTAAGAATGTGCAAATACGTTTGAATCTGTTAATATGATTCAGGCTTGGTGAGATGCATAATAAGTGATGCTGTGAAAAATTCTACACTGAGATAGATTTGACTCAATGTTTTCTATTATTTAACTACCTTAAACAGACTTTATGATTGTTCAGATCATATGTTTTTTTCCCCAAACAACTAAACTAATTATAGTCGAAAAATAGAATTGATTCAGAAATGTGTTCAATATTCACAATATATTCATGGGCTATTAGAATAATAATTTATGGACATTTAACCATTTGGGGATAATAGTAAAGCTTGGAAAAAAGAGAACAAGTAGATTAAAATGAATATCAAGTTCTGAAATGTCATCAAAACAATTGAATTTTCTACTAAATAAATGTGCTATAACAGACATACAAACTAAAAGTTATATTGTGTATGATGAATACCAAGAGTTTACTTATAAGGTTTTTCCAATATAATGTGTAACAATATTTTATTAGCAGTATTGTCTGTTTCCATTTAAGGTCAGGTAATGTTTAGGGTCATAATGTATGCTATCGAGCTTCTCGTTTGGAAGCTATTTTTTGATTCAACTATAAATGAATGGATAAAAGCAATGGATTTAATGTTTATTGACCACCTACTTTGACAAAACACAGTGCTAAATGGTGTGCATTAATGATTTTCTTCCATTCTTAAAGCAACTAGATGATTTGAAGTATTGTTCCTATATTGTAGAGAAAGTAAATAAGAGAAAGATGAAGAGACTTACTGTATGTTATGCAATAAGTAAAAAAATGAATATTTCTGCTCACCTAAGACAAATTTCAAAACCTGTGGCCTTGATGCTACCAAACCATCGACTCAAATTTTTGAAAGATGATTATTTGGCTGCTTAGCAGGAGTGATTTGGGGTCAATCATCACCAGTAATGTACAAGCACTTAAATGTATTCTAAAATGTGTCAAACCAGGTTTCTCTGTGGTTGACTTAGATACATGAATTAATGCACTACTACACTTTTCATACTGCTTTTGCCTTGACTTACAGAAAAAAACAAATTTAGAAGCTTGACATATTTATTAGTAAGTAAGGAAAAGAAAATAATTATTTCCTTAAGTAATTATACTCTTTAAGTAAATTCATAATGGAAGAAATTATGAGTACATAAGACTATAAAGATTTAATAGTAAGTACTTTGAGTTCCAACTACAACATATCAATATAAAGCCAACTTGTAGGTTCTTTTCACATATATATGAGCTCCAAGAAGCAACACACTGCTTGGAAAGGATCATTGATATAAAACCCATGCATATTAACAACCTCTACATATTTAAAGCATAACAACCTCTGCTTTGCATTTTACACTTATGTGGTGAGCCATGTGGAATATTAAATTTTACTTAAAAATGTTGTAATATTCATCTTATTTTTGAAAAATTTCTTGTTTTGAAAATTTTCTTGTTTGTGTTTTATTCTGTTTTTGTGTTTCTATTTCAAATATACAGCTATTTTGTTTCTCCTAAAATAATAAAACAATTCTATATCTAGACAAAACTCTAGTCAAGAGTTTGTTTTAATTATCCAAGCGATTAGAGTCTATTTTATTATTCTGTTAGAATTAATAGTCTTAGTCCTAACATTTCAGTTTTCAAAAATAATATTTTCCTTCTTTAGTACTGAAAAATTCATACATTGTTTTGCTACAATAAGGACATGAAATAATGTACAGTCTCTGTAGGTCTACCAGATGGCTGATTGAGTTTCAGAGAGATGTGATAAATAGTTATAGCAATACCTTGTTAGGTTCTGAGTTTTAGCTAAATTATTTTCTTTAACACTCTGACAGCCCTATAAGACATGTGTTATTTTATTGTTGTTCTTTGTAGCCATTTATTCAACTAACAGTTACTGCCTTAATTAGATAAATAGAAAATAGGGAATCAAAATGCTTTTACAAAAATTGGAAAAGTGATCAATTGTAGCCTTATTTACTCTTTGTTTCTTAGGATTAGTAATTTCATCAGTCATCAAATAAAGAGTCCAAAAGGACACTGTTAATAAACCAAGTCAGTGGACTAACAAAAGTGATAATTAAACCCTAAGACAGTTATTTATTGAATATATTAGATTTAATATAAACTTAAGAGTATAGTCTATCTATATTACATATGTACAAACACATATACAGACAGACAAAACACACACATGGATTTCTCTTATCAATCTTACAGAACTGTTGTCAGTCTTACAGAATTTTCGATGGAAACTATCTTTAACTGGCATACATATCCTGGGAAAAATTACCATTAAAAATTCAAGTGATATAATTTATCAGGATATACCAATGAAAGAAATATAATTACTGGTTTAATAAATTGACCTTGTCTAATATTAAAAAGTATAACATCTTGAAAGATAAAGTGACGATATTGTATAAATTTATATTTAAGTGAAAAGGGGCAAGAATTGGCAAATAAATCTCAAAGAAGGACAAAAGTTAAAAATTACACTGGGTCCCAGAGATAGAGTTATTAAGATCTATATGGAGACAACACATTACTGTTACAAAGATAGAAAAATGAATCATTAAAAGAAAATAGTGAGTCCAGAAATGACCATATATGCATGCTTACCTGATATAAAAAAAATGACATTTTTCAAGATATTCTAGATCAATTGGATATTTTCATGAAAATTTTTTAACCTTATATCATAAACACATAACTTCTTGATATTTTGCTTATCTAAATGTGATCAGCAAACAATAAAGCCTCTAAAAACTAGGAACACATTGTGATTTTTCTTAGCAGAGGCAACAAAAATACTAAAGATGAAAATGTGGCCATAAACAACAAATTAATAAATTTGACACTAAAATTAAGGGTTTTTCATCAGCAAAATGCACTGAGTGAAGGATAAACAAAGAATCTAATAAAATATTCAGAAAATGTGTACCTGAGATAATTGTTTCCTCTGTGTGTGTATATGTGTCTGTGTGTGTGTGTAAAATCTATGAATCAATAATAAAATGGAAGTCAAAGCAATAGACTATGAACAAAAACTGGAAGAAGCACTTCCTAGCAGTTGATTCTGAATTGCCTAGTAACATGTGAAAAGTTACTTAAAGTTATTAATCATTAGGAAAATATCAGTTAAAACCACAATATGTTTTCAGGAATAAAAATGACAGACAACAACAAGATGAGGTAAGTATATGGAAAACCAAGGACTCTTAAGCACTGGAAGGAGTGTAGATTGAATAGTACAGACTTTGGCTTCTCTCTTAAAGTTTAACATAATTGTAGATCTAATAAACTCTGTTGGATGCCAATGTACCTTTCCTAAACGACATGCATCATAATGCTCATTGCAGAATCTTTTATATGGTCAGAAAGTAGAAACAAAAAAAAATTCTATAAACATTAGAATGATTAAATAAAGTATATTTTCTTTCTATGATGCAATACTAAATCATGGAAAATTAACAAACTATTACTGCACAAAAATACATGAATTGATCTCACAATCATGTCACATTAAAACAAATAAAAAGAGGGAGAGAGGTGGGAGGGACATACAAAAGAGCATATTCTGTATAATTCTAATGACAAATAGTTTAAAACAAGCAAAATAACTTAATTTTTTAGATCTCAGGATACTTATCCTTGAGGGTAGTAAATAGGAAGGGACAGAGGGCTCTTTCTGGTATTCTGATGATATTCCATTTCTCTATTTATATGCTGTTTACAAAGATGTGTTCACTTCATCATAATTAATTGATATTACATGTATTAGGATCTGTCTACTTTTATTCTCTGTATGTTGTATTTGCATAAAAAGTTTCTAAAAATGCTGTTACCAAGGTGTAAGAATATGCCTGAAGCCTGAATCATGGATTTGCTAAGGAGATGATACACCTGGTAATTTTCCATATTTTATAGTAAGGACTCACAAATGCTCTAGGGTTACTAGAGCCCTGATAAGTTACTTGCCCTGATAAGAAATCAGAAAATTGACTCGTGTATCCATCAGTATTGAGTAAGGCCCAAGAAAATGACAAATAGAGATATCTCAAAAGAGCTGATAAGATTCTCACCATGATCTGGAGGTTTCTTTTGCCACTGGACACCTCATTATAAACCTCAAGTTCAGGGAATCACATCCCTTGGGTTGCAATTGTAACCATATCCTTGGTCCTGCTGGAATCTTTTAGTTACATCATCATCACCATGTACAACTTCTCACAAGGATGATTTGAATGGATTGCAATGGAATAGCAAAACTAGCCATACAATGTGTATCTAAATTGAAAGTATAAAATGAATCTTAAAGTTAAAATGTGAAATATCTTCAAGAGATAAGTTATATTTGCAAAAATGTATAACTGACTGTTCTGAATGGCAACAGGCCTAACTCTGTTTTAAAACAAGCATATAATTAGTGTGTGTCTTTTAAAATACTTAATTCCTGTAATTCTAATTTTATGAAACAAAGTAACTTCTGCAGCCTCTTTGCATGGAAACAAAGAGGAGAAAAATTGTCCATGGTCCATGTTCTCTCTGCTACAGTGAAAGTCAAAGGCTAATATAGAATTTTCTATACAATGGGTGAGAAACATAATAATATTGGTTATCAAAGTCAGACAATCTATGGCATTACACTGTAATCTGGCTACAGGCAATTTATGGATGGATTCTAGTCAGTGGTTATGGATAGCAGGAAAACATCTACTCCTTTAAATTAAATTTTCAAAAGTGCTGTCAGTTGTTTGGGCTCCATGCCAAGGAGACTTACCAGTAGGACTTTCTGGAGAATTAGGAGGGCTAGGTACAACCAGGAAGGAACCGTGCCAGTCAGAAGGTTTGAAGAAGGGAAGGAAGGAAAGTGACAATTACATTGTATCAGAACATCTGGGGCACTTTGGGGTACATTCAAATCAGAAAAAATGCAGAAAATTAACTTTGAAAATCACTCATGCATTGAGAATTGGCTTCCTGAACAAGGTTACTACATGCCCTGGGTACGGGGGCCACAGTAGGATGTTCCCATGACTGGATGGGAGGAACTAAAACAATAGAGGGAAGGCACAAGCAGACACACACACACGCACACACACACACACACACACAATAATAATTTATATAATATTTTAAAGTTATAAATCATTTCTATAAGATTTTAAAGTTATACCTACCAGGATTCATTTGTTAACAAAATTGCAAGTATAGACATACCTAGTTTTATTACCTGTCACTATATTGTACTTTATGCAATTGAAGGTTTGTGGCAACCCTGCACTGAACAAGTTTATGAGCACCATTTTTCCAACAACATGTGCTTATTTCATATCTTCTTGTTGCATTTTGGAAGCTGCTGCAATATTTCAAAATTTTTGTTATTCTTTTATCTGTTATGGTGATCTGTGATCAGTGATCTTTGATATTACTTTATAATGTTTTCAGGCACCATGATCCGCACCCATATAAGGTGGTAAACATAATTGATAAATGTATGTGTTCTGACTGCTCTAACAACTTGCTGATCTACCATCTCTCTCCTTCTCCTTAGGCCTCCCTGTTTTTTGAGATGAAATAATATTGAAATTAGGCCAGTTAGTAGCTGTACAATGATCTCTAAGAGTTCAAGTAAAAGGAAGAATTCCACATCTTTCACTTTAAATAAAAAACTAGACATGATTAAGTTTGGTATTAAGATATGTTGAAAGATGATATAGGTTGAAAGCTAGAGCTCTTGCACCAATCGGTTAGCCAAATTGTGAATGCAATGGAAAAGTTATTGAAGTTACTCCAGTAAACACACAAATGTTAGGAAAGTGAAACAGATTAACTGCTGATTTGAAAAAATTTGAGTGGTTTGGACAGAAGAACAAACCATGCATAATAGTCTCTTAACCCAAAGCCTAATCCAAAGCAAAAACATAACTCTCCTCAACTATGTGAAGGTTATGAAAAGTAGAAACCTGCAGAAGAAAAGCTGGAATTGAGGGATGGTTGGCTCATGAAATTTAAGGAAAGAAAGGGTTTCAAAACATAAAAGTATAAGATAAAGCAGCCAAGGCTGATGTAGAAGCTTCAGCAAGATATTTCGAAGATTTAGCTGATATGATGGATCAAAGTCATTACACTAAAGAACAAATTTTCATTGAAGATGAAATAGCCTCATGTTGAAAGAAGATGGCATGTAGGACTTCCATAGCTAGAGAGGAAAAGTGAATGCCTGGCACCAAAATTTCAAAGAGCAGACTGACTCTTGTTGGAGCTAATGCAGCTGGTGGCTTAATTGGCTTTAAGTTGAAGCCAATACTCATTTACCATTCCAAAGAATCCTGAGATGCTTAGGAATTTTGCTAAATCTACTCTGCCGTACTATATAGATGAAACAACAAACCCTGGATGACAGAACATCTGTGTACAGACTGGCTTACTGAAGATTTTAAGCTCACTGGTTTTAAGCTCAGAAAAAAAAAAAAAAAAGATTCCTGTCAAAGTATTACTGCTCATTGACAATGCACATGGTCACCCAAGAGCTCTGATGGAGGTATACAATGAGATTAATGTTGTTTCTAGGTTGGCTAACATAATATTTCTTCTGCAGCCCATTGATCAAGGAGTAATTTTGACTTTTAAGTCTAATTATTTAAAAAATAATATTCAGAAAGCTACAGCTGCCATAGGACATGATTGTTCTAATGGGTCTGGGCAAAGTAAATTGAAAACCTTCTGAAAAGGATTCACGACTCTATATGCTACTAAAAATATCTATGATTTATGGGAGGAGGTGAAATATCCACATTAACAGAGGTTTGGATGCAGTTGATTCCTACCCAGATGGATGACTTTGAGAGATTCAAGATTTCGGTGGTGGAAATAACTGCGGATTTGGTGGAAATAGTAAGATAAACTAGAATTAGAGCTGGGGTCTGAATTTGTAAATTGCTGCACTCTCATAATCAAATTTTAATGGGCAAAGAGTTTATTCTTATGAATGAGTGAAGAAAGTGTTTTTTTTATATAGAAACAACTCCTGTTGAAGTTGCTGTGAACATTGTTGAAATAACAACAAAGGATTAAGTTTATTATATAAACTTAATTGATAAAGCAGAGGCAAGACTTTAGGGGATTGCCTTCAATTTTGAAAGTCATTCTACTGCGGATAAAATACTAGCAAAAAGTGTTTGATGCTACAGAGAACTCTTTTGGGAAAGGAAGAGTTAACCAATGTGGCAAACTTCAGTTTTGTCTTAGTTGCAAAAATAGCCACAGCCACCCCAGTCTTCAGCAACCACATCGCTGATCAGTCAGCACTCAACCATCTCAAGGCTGGACCCTCCACCAGCTAAAAAGATGAGGACTCAATGAATACTCAAATAATTGTTACCATTTCTTTAGCAATAAAATATTTTTAATTATGGTATATACACTGCTTTTTCTAGACATAATGCTACTGTACACTTAAGAACTACAGTATTGTCCACACATAACTTTTATATGAATTGAGAAGACAAAAATTTTGTGTGACTCGCCCTGTTGCAATACTTGCTTTATTGTGGTGGTCCAGAGCCTGGAACAGTGCCACAAGTTGTCAGAAGTATGCATGTATGCCATTGTGAATTAACTTTACAGCATTGCCATTCTCTTACGTCAATCTTCTTTCTGTCCTGTTTTCAAATGTCTCTGTCAATTTCAAAATATTATGCTTTATCCTAAGTGAGCTTAATTTTCTTTGAGTCCACCTTGTGCTCTTCTATTCTAAAGAGCTAACAGATAATAAATAAACGTCTTATTTTTCAGTCCCTGGACAATGTCAACAACAGCTTGAAAGAAGAGCAGCCTAAAGAATCACAACACAAAATGAAACACGTTGGCAAGACCATATGTGGTTACAATAAGCCTCAGAGAAATCTTGACAGGAAAGCTCATGTGCTTCCGTAAGGAGTCCAGCTGTTGCAATGTCAATACTTCAATAGATCTTGCCACAGGATAGGTACAAACAGAAAGAAAGGAGAAATTCACTTGTAGACTCAGAAAATGCTTAATTGTATCCCCTTTCTTGTTTTCCTTGGGGACCTAAAGTAACTTTTGCCGCTGTGGATACTTAAATTCAAATGGATGTTCGTGAGTAATGCTTTTCTTTTAGGCTTATTCGAAGCAAATGCATTTCCTGGAGGGCAGCTTTTGTTCATTTAATATCACTGGATTCTGCTTTGAAATCTAATGATCCAAGGATCACTGTTGTCATATTAGGATAATTGAGTCCAACACTAATTCTTCTGCTAATTAACTTTTCAAATTCACAAAATTCACTTAACCTCTCTGAGTTTACTCATCTCTAAATTCATGATCTTCGGGCTTTTAAAAATAATGGACCACTAATATGCAGTAGCAGCATGTGTTTTTTAACTTTAAAATATGCAGTATCAGCATGTGTTTTTAACTTTTATTTTATTGTTAAGGACACTTAAACTAACCAGTATCTGGGATTATTCATTTAGGTTCCTGTTTACCTCTTAATTTGTTACGCTATACCCATGTCGGGCCATAGATCAAAAAGCAAGCTACCACAATCATGTCAGCTTTACAGATAGTTTTCATGTTTGCCTTGCAGAGATTCTTCTAGTTATTCACTTGTAACCTAAATAGTAGCACAGAGTTACCATGTTAGCCATCTGCCTCCCTTTATTTTGCTATTCTTGTACAGGGGTAAACAGAGATCTGTCTGGTGAAGGAGCTGGCAGGGGTGAGAGAGAGAGCTTCAATGTTAAATGAAAGCAAAATTTCACCTTTTGTAATTTTATCTTTTTAAATTTACAAATAAATAGTTATACATATTCATGGGGTACATAGTGATGTTTTCATACATATAATGTACAGTGATCAGAGGTTACTTAGCATATTCATTATCTCAGACATTTATAATTATTTGTGTTGGGAATATTCATTATCCTGCCTCTGGCTATTTGGAACTACATAATATACTTTTGTTAATTATAGTCATCCTATAGTACGATAGAACACTAGAACGTATTCCTCCTAACTAGCTGCAATTTTGTATCCTTTAACAAATCTTTCCCAATGCCCCCACTTCTTCCTACCCTTCTTAGCCTCTATAATCCTCCCATAGATGGAATTTTTATATCTATGAGATAACCTTTATTTAGCTTCCATATATTAGTGAGAACATGTGGTGTTTAAGTGTCTTAAACCTTGGCCTTCAAATAGAATTAGGGTGAAATGATCTGAAAAAGCAAAATTATTAGGTAACGATTAGGTGTTTTGACATAATAAAAGGAAATTATACTGACGCAGGATTTCTCTTGGCCCCTTTGCCAGACTCATGGCAGAGGCACCCCATCTACTTCACCTACCATGCTCAACCCCTTGTGGGAGGAAGCACATGAGTGTTCCTGTGTGGCCCACGGCCAGAACAGGCGTGTCGCCTACAGCTGAATGCAGAAGCACCGATGTGAGAGTGCCCATGATCCCAAAGCCTGAGAAGTGGTGCTACAGTGCTCCTTTAGTTCCACTGTCCATACACAGTGCTGTGTTAGCAGCTCGGTTGGCCCCTTGCCTCATCATGTGGAGAAGCTGCCCTCCACCAGGGAGGGCAAAGGGCCAGTGTGACAGCCTTTTTGGGTACCTAGACTCAGAGGGTCCTGAGCCCTTGTCTGGCGTCCAAGAAGAATGAGGCCACATGGACAGTTGAAGGATGGTGAAGATGGAGAATTTTAATAAGCACTGAAAACAGCTCTCAGCAGAGAGGAGAGCTGGAGAGGGGACAAGAAGGGCAGGTCGTCTTCTCTGAAGTTAGGCCATCTTCCCCTCTAACAACTGAATGTGGGGACTTTAAAGGCACAGGATAGAGTGTGTAATGATAGGTTTATGAGTATACAAAAACAGTTAAAGTGAAGACACCTCTCAAAGGTAGGCATGACATGGTAGAAAACCAATTAGAAGAAGGTAGGTATATGTAAAACAGGTGAAGGGTAGGGATTAATCAGAAGAAAGTGCACCAAATAGGAAGACAAGTTCTCAATCCAGTCCAAGGATTTAACTTGTGGCTTGGCTTTCAGGCTTTAAACTGTCTTTGGCTGGGAGGTGGGGCTCACCAGGTACCCACTCCCTCTGCATATGCATTTAGCTGCCTCCTGTCACTATCAATGGTATCATAATTTTATTTTTGCCATGACTTTTATTTTTGCCCTGACTTTTATTTTCTGGAATATGAAAATTACAAATTCATTCAGCAGGTGGTACATACAGTATCTACTGTATGTTAGGCACAGTTGCTGACCAGAAAGTATGCCACAATAAAAAAGTTGTCATGCTGAGATTTTTTTTTTTTCATTTTCTTCTAATTTTATTTTATTTTATTTTATTTTATTTTATTTTTTTCCCATTTATTTATTTTATTGTATTTTAGGTTTGGGGGTACATGTGAAGAACATGCAAAATTGTTGCATAGGAACACACATGGCAGTGTGATTTGCTGCCTTCCTCCCCATCACCTACATGTGGCTTTCTCCCCCTGCTATCCCCTCCCAGCTCCCCACCCCCCACCGTCCCTCCCCTATGTCCCCCCAACTGACCCCAGTGTGTAGTGCTCCCCTCCCTTTGTCCATGTGCTCTCATCGTTGAGATTTTTTAAAAAAAGATATTTTTAAAATTGTCCTTTTCAGTAGGTGGTTAAAGTCTCATGGATGAAATAGCTCTAATACATTTCTATTATACATATGTATTTAAGAAACATATTAAATAAAAGTAAAGTTGTTTTAAAATAGCTCTATAGTAAGTAAATCTTTTAAATTATAATATTGAAAACTAATTCTGATTTCCTCATTAACAATGCAAAATAAAATGTGTTCATAGCCTCATTTCATGTTTCTGTTAAAGCCAGCTGTTCACATTAACCTTCCTAACTAGATTGCAAGCGTTAGGAAGTCAGGAGAAACTGCTGGTTGCATGCGTTTTTACCTAGTCTGTAGGCTATTTATAGTCACATAGCAGGTGTTTATAATTTTTGTTGTTGTTGGACAAATGGCCTTTTAATATTAATCTTTGAAACATCAGAACTTTTGATCTTTCAGTGACTCTATTGTGTAATATATATTTTATCTCCCTGCTGTATTATGAATTCTATCTCATGCCATACCTCATGTTTCCTAACACAGTTTATTTTGGTCTATTCATCCTGTCTCTTTTAAGGACCATTTTAAAACATATGGTAATAGAAAAGTTCAAAATATTTTGAGTTGTAATCCCTCCCTAGGTGTTCTATTCAGACTTTTAAGCAACCATCTGTAAAATGGTTATAAACACATATTCCTGATAAACCAGCAGGGAGCATATGTATATATTTTTAAATTGTAATGCAATAAGAAGTAAAATGGAAAGATTTAATAATATTCTTCAAATTGTTTCATGGGTACATTGCCAAAATACTTAAGCAAATGGCTTTTTGTATCCTTTTCTAGCGAGTCAATATTAGTAATTTTCATAAAAGCATCCTGCACAGTCAAGAGAGTCATGAAAGCATTTTTCCCATGAACAGAATGAGCTTATGTGGAATATTGATTCTTCATGTCAAACACAGCTGGAGTGTTTCACCAGTAATTCCAGATATGGTGCACAAAATAGCTTCACTATTCCCCATATCTATTGAATTAGAGTAAGATTGGTTAATAGGCATTTTTAAAGATGCTACCCAAACACAGGGCAAGAGAAATGGACAGGATGGTATTAGCCATGTTCTGAAATATGCTGCTGAGAACAAATCAAAGTTGCCTTCCTATTTCAATGCTTTGCCATGAACAATAATCCACTTCTAACAAGCCAGGTCACTGTTTTGTTCCCTTGGTCCCATTGCAGATGACTGTAGAACACCATTCTCTGTGATGGGATTAGGCATCTGTTACAAACAGATGGACTACCCCAAGTAATGCATAACAGGTAATAGCAAAACAGAATGGATATTCCCCAATTCTCAGAGTTGATTTAGTTGGATGTTCCTTCTAAGAATATGTTGCTTAATTTTGTGGTAGTTTATGGCATTTCAGAGAGTTGTTATGCTTCTGAGGACAGTTTGGTGATTCTTAATGCTTGGAGGTACATCAAAATTCCTTTATTTCTGGTTTATATTTTGTCTTCAGATTTTCCTTAATGTTTGCCTAGATCATAATCATTAACTCACAACTTACAGTCTTTTATTTTTCATGAGCTGTTTACTTTTTTCTTCAGATTTCCAAAGCTTATTTTTCTTTGAGACTTACAATTCCTTTATGATTTTTTTTCCTGGTATTTTCAGGCTTTGGCTTAGATATTTCATATATTTATAATTAAAATCCTGACACCACACTTTCAGTTGGAAGCTATTAAATTAATTGTCACATTGTATATACATACCACCACTAGCAAAGTATTAGGGGTTTTAGAGTTAACACACTAAAGTGACTTTGCAAATGTATAAGGTAAGGAGTTCACTTTGCACTTCTATGTTAATAAAATGCAGAACTGAATTTTTTATAAAAGCAGAAGGATATGAGTGGCATTCTTTATGTTATCTAGAAAAGCACTTCCTAAAGATTTTAAAGTGTATGAACTTGGGGAAGAAAAACAGATATGCACTTTTCTCTGGCATTCAAAGTTTGGGGTCATCTGTTACCACTGATAAAATACAGCATTGTGACTAGCAATGGATTATTCCAATTCCTTTCACACTGTCCTGTTTCATTTTTACTGAATGTTTACCATTATTTAGAGTCATGTAAAGATAAAATCTCAGTGGGCGAAGGTAAAGAGCATGAATATTAGAAAACATTTCTGTTGCTGCCAAATTCCGTATTCCCAGTAGAAATCTACTCTGAGGTAGAGTAGGAATAGTGACAATTGTGTTACCACATTACAATCTGCCACTTTATAGGAAATAGAAGGTGTTATTTTGAATCTACAATTTCATAAACTTTCCATGTTTTGACCTTAGAGAAACACATAAAGTTTGTCATTTGCTTGACACTGTAACAACAAATCTACATTTAATTGGATATATTTAGACTTGTGAATTTTGCCTCATTAAAAAAATATGAAAATAAAGTAGTTGTGACATATTTGGCCACAGAGAATTATGTATATTTTATTAACAGTTAATACTTTACACTTTCAACTTTGCCAATATACAAGTTCTAAATGAACATATTAAATTCATTTAACAAAGAGTTTAGGATTTCAAATGAAAATCTATATTTTTGATTTAATATATTAATAAATATGTTTTATAAACAGCTTATATGATTTTAACTGCCATTATTAACAGGTATAAAAAAGTAGCTATTAACAGGTATAAAAAAGTAGGTATAAAAAAAGTACTAGGGCAGGTATCAAAGGTAAACAGTTTCCTTAAATTTAAGCCCTTAAATAATAACACTATAAGATTTATTATATGCCACACACTGCTCTGTGCAATTTTACATAAATTTGCCAATTTATTTTATTTGCTATAGTCCTACAGGACTGTTATTTATCAGTTATGTGATAGCTGATAATGTTATTTTCACCTTTAAAGGTGAGCCAATGAGACAAAGGAGTGACTTAGCCAAGTTAATACAGCAGTTAAGCGACAAGACTAACTTGTGAATGAAGGCACCTTGATTCTGCAGCCTGCTCTATGCTATATCATCTATTCTTGTAGTTCTCTGTGATGACATGCTGTGTTTTATTTCTGAGCAATTTTTTAAATATATCGTTATGGGTTTAACTGAATCTGCCAAAAATATGAAAGATATGTTAAAATCCTAGGGTTGCATTGGAGTAGGATTGGCCCTTAATCTTATGAGTGGTGTCCTTATGAGAAGAAGAGACGCAGACCCAGAAACACACAAGGAGAAAAATGACCATGTTACAACAGAGGCAGAGATTGGAGTCATGCATCTACAAGTCAAGGATTACTGTCAAATATCGGGGGCTAGAAGAGACAAAGAACAATTCTCTCCTAGTTCTAGAGTCTAGAAGTCAAAAACCAAAATGTCTGTCAACAAACTTCAACCTGGTTTGTTGCAGTTTCATATGGCAACCACAGAAAACTATTTATAGTGACTATATTGATATTAAAAATCAAGGGAAGAAAACTATGATAATGAGATAAGCCAAAGTATAACTTTCAGAATGGCGGACCTGAAATTTGGGCAGAGACCTAGATAAACGTTTTGTGGCTTTCAAGGAACATGTGTTTCTTTTTCTGATATTGTCTAAAGGATTAAGACACAATTCAGTTGTGAAAATAAACTTGTTTCTGGATATTCTTTGCTGAACCATTTAGGTATGTGATGCACCCCCACATATGTATACCGGAAATACTAAGAATAGAGATTGCATGTGCTCTCTTTGATTGGTATCTGCACTCAATATCTAATAGGGCTCTATCCAGGCAGAATTTCATTGTAAATATGACACTATTATTGGCGCTGCTAATGTTACAATTCAGGTTTACCTGTAAAATGTTTCTA
>NW_016107337.1:3352964-3362641 GCF_001604975.1 Cebus imitator
ATATACACCATGGAATATTATGCAGCCATCAAAAACGATGAGTTTGTGTCCTTTGTAGGGACATGGATGAACCTGGAAACCATCATTCTCAGCAAACTGACAAAAGAACAGAAAATCAAACACCGCATGGCATGTTCTCACTCATAGGCATGTGTTGAACAATGAGAACACATGGACACAGGGAGGGGAGCACTACACACTGGGGTCAGTTGGGGGGAAAAAACAATGTAGGCAGGACATACCATTATTATTCCATAAGTCTCAGGACCTATGGCCAGCCACACCCAGAGCCCCATGGTTCATTGCCCTGTTTGCCCTCAGAAAAAATCTAGGGGCATGGCGAGGCTGAGGTTGAGTGTCTCAGTTATCCTGGCACACAGTAACCCCTGGACACCAGTCACTCGGATGTCCTGCTTCCTTGTAGCCATTGACCCTGTTGGCCACCCCTGTCCATATTGGACGATGTCAGGGACAACTATGACACTAGCCTGAGCTCCTAGGCCTCCAACAGAGCAGCAGATCAGGCTGGATCTGATCAGTTTTATACCAATTTATAACTTTTGTTGCTTTTTTGTTAACATGAAGAATGTCTTTGTGTATTTAGGATCTGAGTAGTCAAATATGCAATGCAAATGTTTTATCTCATTCATTGGCTAACATGTTCATTTGTTAAGATGACATCAGCAACTATTTCAGTTTTGATGCTTTGCAGTTCATCGTTTTCTTCTTTAATTGTTAGTTCTTTTGTGAAACTAAGAAAACTATGTCTACCCAAAGTGCGCAAACATGTTTGGCTGTTTTCTTATAGAAACTCTATAATTTTAAATTCATGTAAGCCTTTGCATAACCTCTAAATGTTTTCCTTTGAAGTAAATTAAAGGATAAGTTTCTTTAAATTTTATATACAGATATCCAGGTGTTCCAAAACTATTTCTTGAAATGATGTCCATTTTAATGTTGAATTTGCCTTAGTAAAATTTATAAAAATTATATATATATTTGAGTCTATTTCTGTATTGTATATTTTGTTCTGTTGTTCTGTTTTTCTTTATTTTCCCAATAAAAATCATCTTCGTTACTCTAGCTTTATAGGAAATCTTGAAATTATGTAATCTGAGTTCTTTAACTTTAAGGCTGATTTTTTTTCCCCATTTATTTTATTGCATTTTAGGTTTTGGAGTACACGTGAAAAACATGCAAGATTGTTGCATAGGTACACACATGGCAGTGTGATTTGCTGCCTTCCTCCCCATCACCTACATCTGGCATTTCTCCCCCTGCTCAAAAAGCAGCTTTACTATGCCTCCTTAGTTGTGCCCCCGAGACCATCTTCTGATTGGTTTTTATTCATCATTTATGTACAATTGAAGTGACCTAATTTCTCTGCATTTTTAAGTTGCTTTGTTTTCTATCCCCAGAATGAATCATTTAGATAATTTAAGTTATTCTCATATGTCCTGGTATGCTAGAAAGATTCAATTAGAACTTTTGATTCACATTTCCAAAAAGCAAAAAAATAAATAAATAATTAAAAGTATTTCAAGTTAATAATTTGTACTGGCTTTTCGATAAAGTTCAGAAATATTTCTAAATAGGTTATAAAATGCTACATATTAATGGGGCTAATCTATGTATTTAAAAATATCAATCAACATCAAATTTTGTGTTTGTTTAGTATTTTAAAATGTGTGTGGATGCATGCATATTTGATTGAAGGTTTTGCTATCTCGAAAGTATTTTTTCTTATTAAATATATTTGCCAAAGTGTTAAAAATTTTACACATCCATGAAAGTAGATACAGAATTAGTTAATAAACACTTTTTGAAAGTGTGTTCAATACCCACAGTCATCCACTTAATGAAAAAAAGTAGAGTGGGACACAGTTTTACATACTGTAAAATGATTAAAATTAAGTAGCCTTAGATTACCTAATATTGGCAAGGATTTGAAGCCACTGGAATACTTACATATTGCTTATGGGAGTATGAAATAATAGCACCATCCTGGGGAAAATTATGGTGATTTACTAAAAAGTTAAACATATATCTGGCCAATGATTCAGAAATTTCATTTGAAATATTTTGCCAAGAGAATTAAAACATGTGCCAACAATAATGTTTGTAGCAGCTTTATATAGTACAAAAAGAAAAAGAAAAAAGTCATCAAGAAGAAATTGGTTAAATACATATTTTGATATATTCATTTAATAATAATATGA
The DNA here is from genome assembly GCF_001604975.1 of Cebus imitator. Taxonomy (NCBI): domain Eukaryota; kingdom Metazoa; phylum Chordata; class Mammalia; order Primates; family Cebidae; genus Cebus; species Cebus imitator. The sequence continues at coordinate 3,355,184 of NW_016107337.1, forward strand.
GAAAATTAATTGCTGATCTAGAGCAATAACATGGATTAATCTCAAAATTATTATGCTGAGTTTTCACTCAGAGAAGAAAACTCAGAGAAAATTGCACCCTATCTATTCCATTCTCGAATTCTAAGAATAACAAAAATTAATCCATGTGGTACAAATCACACTGTGGTTGCCTCTTTGGTTAGAGGTAGGTGAGAATTGACTAGAGACGAGTTCAAGAGATATTTTTAGGTGACGAAAATGTTATACATCTTTAATCGGGTGGTGGCTTCATAGGTTTATACAACTTCAAAGCTCATCAAGTTGAAAACTTAAGACCTCAGCATTTTATTATATAAAAAGTATGACTCAGTTAAAAATCATAGAGCAGAGTAAACTTCTTCCATCTTTTTATTTTAGTGCTACACTAGAGCCCGGAGCATGATTTAACAACTCTAAAAGACAGATAAAAGTAATTATTTCCCTGGATCCTTAGCTGCAAGGAGCGACTTTATTAAAACAGATAAAGTACAATAGATTTGGTGCTATGGACTTGCCCAGATGAACATCAGCCACTTCAGGAACTTGGAGTGTTACATGATTACTTCGGAGACTCTGCTTGTCATTTTTTCATTCAGAAGACAAACCTAGACCTCAAGTACCACTTTACTCGGTTAATGCGTACCTTATAACTTGCTTGATTTTGCTATTCAGTATTCTATTAAGTTTTAAAGTATACCCAAAATAAATAACTACAAAGTCTTGTTCACTATGTATATATCTGGCTCCCTTCACTCAGCATTTTAATTAGAACAGGAAGAAAAAAAGGGCTTAGCTTAATTTTGGAAGAGTCCACAGAGACATTAAATAATTTATGCAATTTTTCTGGTGCTGGCACATTATTTTCCAGGCAGGCAAAAGCATCAGTAAAGCCAGAAACAGCTCCCAAATGTGACCAGCGAGGCACGTTAGATCTTAAATAACAATCGTGCCCTGCTGTTGGAAAGCCTCCCGAATGTGACCAGAGGGGAACATTAGATCTTAAATAACAACCATGCCTCTCCATTTAGAGAATAAATCAGTGTTTAAAAGAAACCTGTCCATGCAAGTATACTGTGATTAATATTAAGTGAAATTAAGTGGAGTGTGATTGGATAAATTTTTTTTTTTGGCAGTTTATACAAAATAGCAATTGTTGGTGCAACCAGGCTAAATGTACTTTCTTTGGACACCACGCATGCAAGAAATGTTCTGGCCACTAACTATCCTAGGGGTTTTTAATTCTACAGTACTTACTGATTTACATAGCAAATGTTATGCAGGTTGGGTGTATTGAATACAAGACTAATTTGCATATAATTATTGATTGTTGCTCAATCTAAGCTAAATGCAGATATTTTCCTGGTCTTCACTGCTTAAATCCATGTATTTTTATTGTATGTCTAATGTCAATTCATATAGATCATTTTTTCTGAGGAGCTAAAACTTATTAATATGTGATTATCACTATTTTCTCTTTTCAAAGGAATAGTGATCTATATATGAAAAACATATTTAAATAATCTCAAATCAGTGGGAGTATAACAAGATCCCCTTCCCAAAGAGCACATCTGAGAATATTGCATTGCTTATTGGATATAAAGTCTATGCAGCTCAAATACAGCTGTAGTTCTAAGCATGAGCAACCTCAAGAGCCTCCAGGGGTAGCTGTGTCAAAGTTCCCACCTACAGATGAATATCCATAAACTCTAAAGAATCATGGACTCCACTCACCTGAAGCACTACAAAGGTAAACAATGTTGTAGAAAAGAATTTTGATGAGGAGTTGAGGACTTTGGAGAGACTCCATATGTTTTCATGTCTTGATGTGGTACAATTGATGCTTATCTGGTGATAGAGCCACCATATCCACCATAGATTTCACCCAATTAAAACTCAGCTCACTAAAGGATAACGTTACCCCATGATAAGTCTGAAGAATAGGATGGAATCCCAGTACAGATAATTTTGATGTGTGTCCAGGGACAGTGGGTCACATCTTTAATCCCAGCACTTGGGGAGGCCAAGGTATGTGGATCAGTTGAGGCCAGGGGTTCGAGATCAGCCTGGCCAACATGGCAAAATCCCATCTCTACTGAAAATAGGCAAATGTACTTGTGGTTTCTGCATTGTTGGAATTTGTCATTTGATCTTGTAAATCATCCTTAAATAAATGTTGTTATACATAATTTTAATGAAGATTTCTCACTTTATGTTATTTTACTAATGACTTACTACTTGCTGTTTATTTTATGCCTATTTTAAACTATGGAAACGATGTGAGACAAAAAGCAATTTCGAGAGATTTCCTTTTTTTTCTTTTTCCTCTTGTACTTTGAGTTCTGGGATACATGTAAAGAAGGTGCAGGTTTGTTATATAAGTATATACATCCCATGGTGATTTGCTGCACCCATTAACCTGTCATCTACATTGAGTATTTCTCCTAATGCTATCCCTCCACTAGTCCCACACCCCCTGACAGGCCCCAGTGTGGGGTGTTCCCCTCCCTGTATTCACATGTCCTCTTTGTTCAACTCCCACTTATGAGTGAGAACATGCAGTGTTTGATTTTCTGTTCCTGTGTTAGTTTGCTGAGAATGATGGTTTCCATCTTCATCTATGTCCCTGCAAAGAATATGAACTCATCCTTTTTATGGCTGCATAGTATTCCATAGTATATATGTGCTACATTTTCGTTATCCAGTCTATCATTCATGGGCATTTGGGCTGATTACAAGTCTTTGCTATCGTGAACAGTGCTGCAATAAACATATGTGTACATGTGTCTTTATAGTAGAATGATTTATAACCCTTTAGGTATATGCCCAGTTATGACATTGCTGGGTCAAATGGTATTTCTGGTTCTAGATCCTTGAGAAATCACCACACTGTCTTCCACAATGGTTGAACTAATTTACTCCCACAAACAGTGTAAAAGTGTTCACATTTCTCCATTTCCTCTCCAGCATCTGTTGTTTCCTGACTTTTAAATGATTGTTATTCTAACTGGTGTAAATTGGTATATCATTGTGGTTTTTGATTTGCATTTCACTAATGACCAGTGATGATGAGCTTTTTTTCATTTTTTTTGGCCACATAAATGTCTTCTTTTGAGACGTGTCTGTTTACATCCTTCGCCCACTTTTTGATGTTTATTTTTCTTGTAAATTTGTTTAAGTTCTTTGTAGATTCTGGATATTAGCCCTTTGTCAGATGAATAGATTGCAAAAATTTTCTCTCATTCTGTAGGTTGCCTGTTCACTCTGATGATAGTTTGTTTTGCTGTGCAGAAGCTCTTAAGTCTAGTTAGATCCCATTTGTCAATTTTGGCTTTTGTTGCCATTGCTTTTGATGTTTTAGTCATGAAATCTTTACCCATGCCTATGTCCTGAATGGTATTGCCTAGGTTTTCTTCTAGGGTTGTTATTGTTTTAGGGCTTACATTTAATTCTTTAATCCATCTTGAGTTAATTTTTGTACAAGTTGTAAGGAAGGAGTCCATTTTTAGTTTTCTGCATGTGGCTAGCCAGTTTTCCCAAAACCATTTATTAAATGGGGAATCCCTTTTCAACCGCTTGTTTTTATCAGGTTTGTCAAAGATCAGACACATATATATGTGTGGCATTGTTTCTGAGGTCTTTGTTCTGTTCCATTGCTCTATATATCTGTTTTGGTAGGAGTACCATGCTGTTTTGAATACTGTAGCCTCATAGTATAGCTTGAAGTCAGGTAGCATGATGCCTTCAGCTTTGTTCTTTTTACTAAGGATAGCCTTGGCTATATGGGCTCCTTTTTGGTTTCATATGAAATTTAAAGTAGTTATTTTCTAATTTTGTGAAGAAAGTCAATGATAGCTTGATGGGGATGACATTGAATCTACAAATTACTTTGGGTAGTACAGCCATTTTTCTGATACTGATACTTGCTGTCCCTGAGCATGGAATATTTTTCCATTTGTTTGTGTTGTCTCTTATTTCCTTGAGAAGTGGTTTGTAGTTCTCCTTAAGAGGTCCTTTACATTCTTTGTGAGTTGTATTCCCAGATATTTAATTCTCTTTGTAGCAGTTGTAAATGGGAGTTCAAAACTGCTTCAAAGAGAATTAAATACTTAGGAGTTCATGATTTAGCCCTCTGTTTGTCTATTATTGGTGTATAGAAATGCTTGTGATTTTTGCACATTTATTTTGTATCCTGATACTTTGCTGATGCTGCTTATTAGCTTAAGGAGTTTTTGGTCTGAGACAATGGGATTTTCTAAATATACAGTCACATCACCTGCAAACAGAGAAAATTTGACTTACTCTCTTCCCATTTGAATACGCTTTATTTGTTTCTCTTGCCTGATTGCCCTGGCCAGAACTCCCAATACTATGTTGAATAGGAGTGATGAGAGAGGGCAGTCTCATCTTGTGCCAGTTTTCAAAGGAAATGCTTTCAGCTTTCGCTCATTCAGTGTGATATTGGCTGTGGGTATGTCATAAATAGTTCTTATTCTTTTGAGATAGTTTCCACAAATACCTAGTTTTTTGAGAGTTTTTAGCATGAAGCAGTGTTGAATTTTATCCAAGGCTCTTTTTAAGATGGAGTCTTGCTCTATCATCCAGGATGGAGTGCAGGGGTACCATCTCTTCTCACGGACACCTCTGCCTCCCAGGTTCAAGCGATTCTCCTGCCTCAGCCTCCTAAGTAACTGGGATTTCAGGACCCTGCCACTTCGCCTGCATACATTTTTTTTTTTTTTTTTGTATTTTTAGTAGAGATAGGGTTTCTCCCTGTTTACCAGGCTGGTCTCAAACTCCTGACCTCAGGTGATATGCCCACCTCGGCCTCCAAAACTGCTGGGAATACAGGCATGAGCCTACACACCCAGCCACATTTTCAAGTTCAAAATGGGACGTAAAGCAGTGGAGACAACTTGCAACATGTACAGCACATTTGGCCCAGGAACTGCTAATGAATGTACAGTGTAGTGGTGGTTCAAGAAGTTCTGCAAAGAAGACAAGAGCCTTGAAGATGAGGAGCTTAGTGGCAGGCCATGGGAAGTTTACAATGACCCATTAAGAGCAATCATTACATGAGAAATTGCCAAAAAACTTAACATCGATCATTCTATGATCATTCAGCATTTGAAGAAAATTAGAACCATAAAAAGCTTAATAAGTTAGTGCCTCATGATCTGAGCTAAAATAAAAATGAATTGTGATTTTTGAAGTGTCATCTTCTCTGATTCTGTGCAACACTGAACCATTTCTCAGTTGGATTGTGACATGCAACTGAAAGTGGTTTTGATATGACAATTGGTGATGACCAGCTTAGTGACAGGACTGAGGTAAAGCTCCAAAAGACTTCCCAAAGTCAAATTTGCACCAAAAAAAAAGGTCATGGTTACAATTCACTGGTCTTCTGCTGGTCTGATCCACTACAGCTTTCTGAATCCCAGTGAGATTACATCTGAGAAGTATGCTCACCAAATCAGTGAGATACACTGAAAACTCTAATACCTGCAGCTGGCATTGGTCAACAGAAAGCGCCCAATTCTTCTCCACAACAATGCCTAACTGCCTGTTGCAGAACCAATGCTTCAAAAGTTGAACGAATTGGGCTACAAATTTTGCCTCATCCACCATATTCACCCGACTTCTTGCCAACTGACTGCCACTTCTTCCAGCAGTTTGGCAACTTTTTGTAGGAAAAATGCTTTCACAATGAGCAGGATACAGAAAAGGCTTTGTCAAATCCTGAAGCACAGATTCTTAGGATATGAGAATAAACAAACTTATTTCTTATTGGCAAAAATGTGTTGATTGTTCTGTTTTGATTAATAAAGATGTGTTTGTGCCTAGGTATAATGATTTAAAATTCTCGGTCAGAAGCTGCAATGACTTTGGCGCCAACCTAAACTGGGTATGATGGCGCACCCCTGTTAACCCAGCTCCTCAGGAGGCTGAGGCAGGAAAATCACTTAAGCCTGGAAAGCAGAGGTTGCAATGAGCGTAGATCATGTCACTGCATTCCAGCCTGGGCAACAGAGGGAAACTCTGTCTCAAAAAAACAAAAAATGATTAGTGATGTGATAATGTAGGAACTGAATGTGGGCAGATTACCCTTGAGGACATTACCATGTCTAAGGAACACTAGGATGAACTAGATGCCAATGATTTGGTAAACAGTTAACTACAGGGAAAAGTGACAAATGTAAGAAATAGCTTAGCTAACATGGCACATTTGTCAGAACTGGCCTCCTTAGTTAATGTTCTCTTCATTGGTTTTGAGTTCTCAGAGCACTGACTATATTTGTCCCCATTATCATATGGCATGCTTCCTATGCCTGTCCCTACATTTCTCGATCTCATTCTAAAATAGGACAAGTAAAATTTGTAAGTGGTCATTACAGCTATCTAAATAAAACCGTTAAGTAAGAATAATTTCTAAACAAATGGACCTGCACATATAGCTGAACTTTTGAGATTATGAATCTTTAAATATATTTAATGCCTATGATGTCTCATTATTCTTAAAATCAGTATGCATAGTGCCACACCATAAAGAAGAAAAAAGATAATTATCAAGAGTATTTACAACTTACTGTAAGAATAATTTCATAAATGCAATACTTTTTTCTCTTCTAAACTCGTTGGCAGTTGGACTGTAGAGTATTGATTTATTGATTCAAATATATGGACCTATATTGCTTATTCTGATATTTGATTTAATATCTATTATGATTAGAAAAGCTATTCTACAACTATATGTAAATTCTACTGAAACAAGCTTACCGTTTTTGTACACTTTATGAATTATAACATTCTGTTGTCCTTTCAGTCATTATACACAGTCTACGAGTGAGCATTTTTTCAATAACTTGCCTAAAATGATGTGGTGAATACATTTCATTGGTGGTTCTAGATCTGAAAACTTATAATAGAATTCTTTATTGTTTGTTTGTTTTCCTAGTTTTTCTTTTTTTAAATTCCAGTCAAAGCAGTCATACCATTAATGGTTTCACTTTTTTTAACTTCTCCATAAGATCTAGTTATTATTTTAAAAAAGTGATTTACAATTGGCAATATACTTTCTCAAGCACATCTTTTCTTGAGAAGCATATAAAAAGTAGTTTATGCATTTTCAAAAAGCATCATCAAATATCATAAAATTCCAACAACATAGCAAACCTCCACTCTGTTTAATTCTTTAAAAACATTCAAAAGCAGCATAAAATATTTTTTAACTAGTTTTTATATGGTTATAAAAAATATTATTGCCAGGTGTGTTGGCTCCTGCCTGTAATCCCAGCACTTTGGGAGGCCAAGGCGGGCAGATCAGGAGGTCAAGAGATGGAGACCATCCTGGCCAAAAATGGTGAAACCCCATCTCTACTAAAAAAAAAAAAAACTGGGCATGGTAGAGCACACCTGTAGTCCCAGCTACTCAGCTACTCAGGA
>NW_016107337.1:3362780-3383508 GCF_001604975.1 Cebus imitator
ATCAAAATCATTTATAGGGAATTAGGTTTTGTATAAAACAAATAATTAGATAATGTACTAGTAAAGTAATTATGGTAGGTTTCAAATGTTACCTTAAGGTGGTTAACACCAATCAAATTTTTGCGATACTGTTTCTGTGAATAAATCATGCAATATTTTGAATTTTGTTTTAAATATTTCAGAAAACAATGGTGACAAAATAAAAGTAATGTTGAAGGCAGATCATGATTTTCCTGAGATCTTTACTTTCATCAATATTTACAATTTTTCATTTTAAAGATTAAAAAAAATTTTTAAGTTAAAAATAAATCGTTCTACATATCCTAGGAGGTTGCAGACAAAATAATATACACATTCTGCTTGTTTATTTGTTTCTTTTTGCTGTTTGTTATTTTTTTCCCTATTATAAAATAACTCAGACTTGCTGAGTCACTTAAGCTATGAAACCTTTGGTCAAGTCTTAGTGCTGATTGACCACTTGCTAAGCATCATTCTTTGATGTATAAGTAACTGAGATGTAGACATTTGTTTATCACTTTCTTCATCTTCTTTATGTAACTGTATTTTACCAAGTGGATTTCCTAATGGTTAGCTTTTTTTTTTTTTTTTTTTTTTTTTTCTGATATCTACTACCAGCTTCACATTCAAATATATACTTAGGTTTTACCTTAAGTTGATCAGACATTTGATCATTGAGTTAATAGAAAAGACTTATTAGACATTTCCATTTTGGAATATTTTTCTGCATCTAATTCCAAATATTTTCCCAAATTACAAAGACTCCATATTTAGATGTTGGCCCATTCTTTTGCTGTTTGAGACCATCAGATTGGATTTATTTTCTTTTGTTTTCTTTATTTTTTGTAATAAATAAAGTACTGCAATCTTAGCTAGGGAGGGTTTTAGAGTCAACTCTTCATGCTACTTCAAGAGGTCTTAGCACAGCCCCTATATTCCCTGGGTTGCTCAATTCATCATAGTACAGTTTATTCACAGAGCAGCTATGGAAGTGTCAAGACACAAGATTTCATCTGAGACTAGGGTCATAAAGTCATTTGGATCTCAAGACAAAATTTGTTTTCTTGTGTCCGTTTATCATCATTACTCACTATGAAATACACATGACAATACAGAAAATTTACATTGTTTCATGAAGAAGAATTTGTCTACTTTGGAAAGCAGAAACTTTCAAATCACCTAGCTGTGGTAAAATATTTCTGCCATGAAAAATTCACATTTAAATATTCTAAGCAGATTTTTTTAAGGTGTTTGAGCAAAGTAAGAATTAAACCTTCAGTTTCCAAAATTACAGGTTTGTATATTTCCTTGCTAAAAATTTCCCCTTAGAAAGCAGTCAGCAGTTTTTAAAATTCAATTGATTTAGCATCAAAGAATATCCCTCATGTCCTGTACATGAGTTTATCTTAAAATATGAGAGTGTCACTTATATAACAAGCTTCTGTAGCACTTTACATTTTTCTTTCCAATAAGAGCTTAACCTTGGCTTCTTTTATCTTCACATTATTCAATATGTTATATATTTTTGCAATATGGAATTTCTTCTACTAGATAAATATTTCCTTTAAGGAGATCTCTGACAGGAACTCCTAGTGACATTATAGTGCAAAATAGGAATGCAAAAAGAAATTTAAATAATTTATATATGTTGATGTAATGGGTTTTACCAGGACCAACTTATTTGTTAAACACATAAAGTTTTAGGAGCCTATGAAATTGTTTTAATTTTAAATTTTAAATGCATAAGAAACATGAATGAAGAGTAATGAATATTTAATAATGAATCTACACTGGACTCCATTTGTATAAAAACATTTATAAATATAGAGTTTCAATACTTTTTTACAGAAGAAGGGGTCTATAAAGGCAAAGTGCTTAGAGTCTGTGAAAATTGTAGTGTGACCTTGGGAATGATAATGGTGCCTTTAATATCAATCTCATCATACCACTCAAGGTGCCACAGTGATGGGGCTTGTGACAGTCCCAGGAGACCTGGATACAACCTGCCTGACTCAAACTAAGAGGTTTTGACTCATTACCTACTCCCCTCACACACCTTCCTGCTGGCTGCTACAAATCTATATAGTCATGTGTCACTTACTAACAGAGATATGTTCAGAGAGATGCATCAGGTGATTCTGTCATTGTGCAGACGTCATAGAATGTACTTACATGATCCTGCATGGTAGAGCCTACTATGTACCTAGGCTATGTTGTGTAGACTATTGCTCTAGGCTACAAACCTATACAACATGTTACTGTACTGATATACTGTAAGCAATTGTAACACAATGGTAAGCATTTGTATATCTAAGCATACCAAAACAGAAAAGGTACAGTAAACATATGGTATAGAATGGTTTTTAAAAACATTATGTCCCCAGCTTGAGTAACACAGAAACTCCATCTCTACTAAATAAATTAATTACTTAATTAAGTAATTCAATTAAAAATTATTTTGGCATACCTGTAGTCCCAGCTAGTTGAGGGATTAAAGCATGAGGATGTCTCAAGTCCAGAAGTTCAAGGCTGTAGTAAGCTGTTGTGATCATGCCATTGCACTCCAGCCTAGTGACAGAGTGAGACCACATCTAAAAAAAAAAAAAAGTACACCTATAGAGGACATTTACATGAATGACACTTGCATGACTGGAAGTTGTTCTTGTGAGTCACTGAGTGACTGGTGAGTGAATGTGAAGGCATAGGACATTATGTATACTACTAGACTGTGATACTTTTCCTTTATAAACTTTTAATTATTTTTAAATTTTTTGTCTCTTGTAATAATAGCTTAAAATACCAACACATTGTACAGATATATATTAATGTTTTCTTTCTTTATATGTTTATTTTATAAGTTTTTTTTATTTTTAGATTTTATTTTTATTGTTTTTACTTTTTATTTATTTATTTTCTTAAATAGGGCATACACATATTAGCCTAGGCCTACACAGGGTCAGGATCATCAACATCACTCTCAGGGTCAGGGTCATTAATATCACTGTCTTTCATCTCTGTATCTTGTCCCACTGGAAGGTCTTTAAGGGCAATAACACACGTGAAGCTGTTATCTCCTATAACAATGACTTTTTCTGAAACACTTCCTGAAGGACTTGACTGAGGCTCTTTTAGAGTTATCTTTTTTTTTTTTTTTTTTTTTTTTTTTTTTTTTTTTTTTTTTTTTTTTTTTTTTTTTTTTTTTTATATGTAGAAGGATAGCACCTTAAATGCATCAACCAGTAATATGGTCATTTATTATCATTATCAAGTACTGTATAGAGAATTGTATGTGCTATGCTTTTATACCACTGGCAATGTAGTAGGTTTGTTTATACCAGCATCACCACAAACATGTGAGTAATGCATTGTTACAATGCTACCACAGCTAAGATGTCACTAGGCAATAGGAATTTTCAGCTCCATTATACTCTAATGGGGCTGACGGTATAAGTGATTTGTTAGTGAGCAAAATGTTGTTATGTAGTGCACGTGTATTGTTATGTAAGAGTCAGAAGGCAAGTTTCTATGTATTTGAAAGTTATTATCTTAGGTAGTGTCCTAGAATGCCTTTTGGCTATTGTGCTCATATTAAGCAATTTTCTGCAAGAGGTTGGAGACATCTGAAAATGGTGCCCAATTCAGAAGTTCAACATTTCAATTGACTTACAGGGAATAAAAGAGGGATGAATCATGTGGTCTTCGAAAAACAAGACAAACTACCAAAAAATATTCTGGAGGAATCAGACGAGTAACACAGTAAGGGTAGACAAATAGTTCATTGTAGGTGAAGAAAAATATTTTTAGAAATTACTTTGATGTCCATGAATTAACTATAAACTTAAATTATTATTTGGTTCTATTTAATGTAAAATAAATTTTCAGTATAAAAATACTTTTAGAAATCCACATTGAATTTCAAAACAAAATCTTTGTAAAGACAGTATACCAGAATAAAATAATTGTCCTAACAAAACAATGTTAAAAATCATATAACAAACAAACAAAACAATTGCAAAAATAAAAGTACAATTGAAAATGATTCTTTGTGACAGAGAATTTCAAATGTTTTTTATGTCTTTTATGTTTGTGGCATTTTCTTTGACCAGTATGATTTTTCTAACTTTTCCTCCTCTTTTGGATTGCAATCGATAGGTATCAAGGGGAAAAGTTATGATACTAGTTAAACATGAGCTTTATATTTTATGTCTATGTTGAATGCTATTCTTTTTTTTTTAACTACACACGTTCCATGACAATTCATAGCTTCTCACTTCTTCAGAAAATAGTGCTTTCTCAGGAGCCATCTTACCTTACCCAGGAAGTTTTCATGCTAAATTCTATCTCAACCAACACTAACTGAAATGCAGGTTTTGTTGTAAAGCTTTCCTGTATAATCAAACTGAAAATAGTGTTAATTCTTGCCACTCTTCAGCCATGACAAATTTTCTTATGGACCCATTTTGTGACCACTGGATTTCCCAAGAAGGGAAGTTGGCTGGCATGGATACGCAGCATGAATCACACTGTCCACCTAATTTTTGAGAAGGTTCTTCAGTGGCTCATCTTCTTAGGCTTACTCCGTTTTGCCCATCTGCAGTTCTGTTCTTCAGACTTCCTTGTCCCTGGTCTCCTAGTAGTGTTTTTTCCTGATTCCTGACCAAATGCTCAATTTCTGCTTCCTGGAAGTCAGTGTACATCCATGTAGCAAACCATTTCTCCTTCTTAGACTTTTGGATGACCATAATTACTGTTTGCAGCACTGTCTCACGAAGATTTTCCTTCAACACTGATCTTCAGGGTATTGAGAAGTATTTTGATGTTATATGTTCATTCTACTTTTAAAAGATTAGTATTACGGTTAGGTCAGGGGATGTAATAGGGTAAGTGCCTATTTCTTGCTATTGTCAATATAGGGTAATGGCATATCTGTGAACTAGTCTCCAGTCATTTTCCTCTCTATCACTAATTCAAAAGGAACCTTACCTTGACCCATAAGGTTCAGGTTAAACTGAGGGATAATTATCAGTATAACACATAGACATGGTGTAAGAATTTGTGTTCTCTCAGTGTGTTTAAACTGAAGGAGAATTATCAGTACAATACATAGATTTGGTGTAGGAACCTGCCCTGTGCTTCTCTCAATGTGTTTATTCATTCCCTCTGGATCTACTTGAGGCTGATCTTGAATATACTTTTTCTAGTACATGATGAAGTTTTGCAATGCTCACCTTGTCATGCATTCAGAATCTCTACGGGTCCCAGTCATTTGTAACTGCTATCTATTGGATGTCAATAATAGAATAAGAGGTTTGTTTTTTTTGTTTTGTTTTGTTTTGTTTTTTGACAACAGAAAAGAGCACTGCTCCAGAACCTTGGAGTTATACATTCCAACTCACCTGTTGCTGTTTACCAGAGACTTCATGGGACATTTCTGTCTACTCCAAAGTCTTCCGGAACCTTCAAATATGCTGAAGAACAATTTGTAGCTTGGACCTGCCATTGAACTCTCTCCTTCCCTGAATTCTATTTGGACAGGAAACTTCACCTGTTAATTAAGTCAGAACAGCATTCCCAAATATTATATGTTCTGCCTACAAGCTCAAAACAACTTCGTTATGCCTTATTATTTTTCTTAGTGGGTGGGGGTGTGAGTGTAGCAACCTGTCCTTCATTTCAAAGGGAAGGTCCTGCCAGCAACAGGCCCTTGAGAGTTTACAGCCACTTAACTCAAAATATTCACCAATGTACTTGGTCCCTAAATCTTTAATTACCACCTACCATGTGACACATATATATCCTGATGCAGCATCTAGTGTACTTTACACTTTCCGCTTATAGGATTCAATTACCTTATATCATTAATATAATGAACAGATGTAATATTATGGTGAAATTTAAGATGAATGAGATCTCTATGACTCTACTATGACAGAGAAATGCAACTTAAGAGAGCCATGAAGCAAGAGGCAAAAGAAGTGCTATTCTTCTTTCAAATTAAAATTTAACTGCTTTTGATTCTCCCTTCCTGATAGAATCAAGGAAAAATATTTGCCAAATCAAGAAATGTATATTAAGCGCCAAGAGTTTAACTGTTGAAGTATTTGATTGCATTAGGTGTGGCAGAATTATAATCTGGTTAGGCTTACAAAACTCTGCAGCTATCTGCTGTAGCCTAAATAGTGAGTTGATATGATGGAACCTACCACAATTCGATCTTTCAAGTTTTTATTGATGAAATCAGCATATGCAATTTTTTGTAGAATATTAATTTTGAATTTACTATCTTGGATTGATATATTGTATATACACACATACACCAACCTGTGAATATATGTGATATAAATATATATCACATACACATACACGCACACACACCTGTGAATATATATTTATATATGTTTGTACATATATGTATATATGTATGTATATATATATTTTAAATTATATATTTATAAACTGGCAAAATATTCACACACTGGGTTCAGAGACACAATGTGATAGCTTTGAAGTAGTTTCTATTTATCATTTGGTCTCCATAAGCTTCTACTCTAACTCTAAGTCTACCCTGGCCCTTTGGGTCTCTGTTAGTGTCAATTCAGAACTCCTATCAAAAAGAAATAAAAAATGTGGCTATTCTCCCTTTCTTACTACTTAGTTATTCCAATAAATCATTATAGATTCTTTTATTTAAAAAATTAAAGAATTATTTATCATTTCTACTTGTAGTAGAATTATAGGATTCTTTCCTTCATCAAAAGAAAAACAATCTCAATATCAGTGTCTAAATCTCTGAACTTACTTGCATCTGAAAAATGTGTGAAGGACAGCAGCATCTCATATCAGCTTCTGCTGGCCATAATCAATTGTATTATTATGTAAATTAAGCAAATTTCCAATTGGCTAACACTGTATCTTGCCCTTCATGACACCATGATCTATTGGCCTTTACCCTAAATTGCTATAATTTCCACTCTTTGTTGATGCCTACTATCAACAACTAGACTCTCCCACTGCAGAATGCTATGCACAATTCTACAGAAGTATCTCCCACTTTCTCCAACCTGCAGAGGACAACTAGTATCACAAAGGTGTCAGTATCTCTTCACCAGTGCACTTTTTAGTAATCCAGGGAAATTACTGTGCTCTGAGTCCTCCTGGAGAACAGTCAAATATTGTGTTCTCAGGTCCTACAAAATAAATCCACGGCAACACCCCCACCTCCCTGAACCTTCTGAACTCATCTTCAAAGAGATATCAAAAATCTACTTGGGCCCTCTGCCTAAGTTATCATAGGCCATTGCTACATCCAGTCTTCAAGGAGCAAGGTGATTTGAGGCCAAACGTCTTTGTCAGAATATTAAAGTGCCAGTCATTAGCTTTTTTTCAATGTATTCTTACCTATCTAGCATTATGATCTTAAATTTCCAGTCTTGTGGCTGTTTCCTTCATTATTGTCAGAAGTTATTAGCCAATTCCTACAGTTCCCTTGGCATAAAGACTATTTCTTTATAGATCAAAGTCTGTACTTCTCTAACCAAATCATGCTGAGACCTGACTCTGGTTGTTTGGCATAGAGGCAATTAGAAGTATAGGGGCTGGATATTGAGGCAGACAAGGCTCATCATGTGAGGCACCTGCTTCTGATGAGGCCGTTGCAGGATCCCTAAGCAGGAGGGAGATTGTTCTACTCACGCCCAGAAATGACTGCATTTACAAGCAAGTAAGTTTCAAGAAAATTTGAGAATATAAGATTTTCAGGCTTCCCATGTCTAGGTTCTGAGCTTCCTTTAGGGGCCTATTTTAGTGATGACAGATTTTTAAGACTCAGTTGAGTATCTGCTGTCCTTTGAATCCCTTTCAGTTTTTGTTTGTTTTGAGATAGGCTCTCGCTCTGTTGCTCAGGCTGAAATGGAGTGTTATGATCATGGCTCACTAAAACCTTGACTTTGCTGGCTCAGGTGATCCTCCCACCTTAGCCTCCTGAGTAGCTGGGACTGCAGGTGTGTGCCATCACACCCAGATAATTTTTGTATTTGTTTAGAGATGGGATCTCACTATGTCGCCCAGGCTAGTCTTAAACTGGGCTCAAGCGATCCTCCCACCTTGGCCTCCCAAAGTGCTGGTATCACAGGCATGAGCCACCATGCTTGGATCCCTTCAGCTCCTGGGTCTGAGTCTCCTTAATGTATTCCATGGCTACCAGGGAAAAAATTTTACTTTTGAAACCTCATAAAGAATTTGTGGTTTTCACAGCTTAAGTTGGGAATTGATCTCCTAGGATAAAAAGTTTATTTTTCAGTGTTCCCCAATGCCAGCATATTTAAATGTTTATGTAAGAAGCAGCAAAGAGGATGAGATTGAGCATAAAAGGGAGAACAGAGTTCTTGATGTGGTATCTACATAGAACGCAGATGTTTGAATACAGGTGAAGTTAATTAGATTCTATAGGAAGCCAAACATGTCTACGTTTTGGAAGAAAGAAGGTGACAAGATTAGCAAACATGCAAGGATGGTTTAGTTAAAGTATTAGGAAAGAATGGGAAAAGTTAACTGCTTGGTGAACAGGGGCTGTGAACTGTGGAAAATGATTCTGGATTATTAAAGGTAATGATGGCAGAGAAAATTTTAAAACATTATCAGACTGTTAACATTAGTTCCTTTTCAGAATCTCCAGCAATGGAATTGCACCTATTTGTGTTAGACGAAACAATGTGAATATTAACAGGGATACTTGTTCTTGACCCAGATCTTGGAAGGTGTCTGATTAAAAGGAGCGTTAAGGAAGACTTTACAGATGAGAAAACTGCAGCTCTTCATGTTCTATATATATATATTTTTACAATTAGAGAAATAATTAGCAAATGGGAAAAGGAAGAAGCAGCCGGCAGAACAGATCATAAGAACAGTAGATAAAGGCCTACTTGTTGCTGATTATAGAATTGCAGACTGATTCCAAAACAGAAAAACTGATTCAACCATCACATTAAAATTGAGATTGTGTTTATAACAGAATTTTAAATTTGATATGTTTGTCAAATTTATTAGGTATGTCTCATATTTGATTTATTTGATATTTATTTGATATAAAATTTATTATATGATATGTCTCAGAAATGCAGCCAGGGCTCCACAGCTGAGGACAATAGGCAAATGGACTTAAACTGTACAAAGTAAACTGGGAGAAATCTTGTCCTTACTCCCAATCCAGTCTACATATAAACACTAAAATAAAGGCCTCAAGGGAATTGAATGAAAGAGCGAATTTTCCAAGTCTTGTGCTATTAGCTTAGAGGGTTTCCTCTGATATCTCTACCCCACCAGAAACAAAGTGAGAAGGCCAAGGCAAAAAATAAAAAAAAAAAATTAAAAAAAACCCCACATATATAGAAATTAATATGACTAAAAGAAGGAGAAATTGAGCTTCAAAAAGCAGATCTCTTCTAAGACAATAAAACAGAGTAGTAATGAGAGAGTAAAACAAAAGTTTGATCTTAGCATCTGTCACAAGGAGTTTCAACATACATGAAGAGGCTAGGCATGGTGGCTTACACCTGTAATCCCAGTACTTTGGGAGGCCGAGTTAGGTGGCTCCCCTGAGGTCAGGAGTTCAAGATCAGCCTTGCCAACATGGTGAAACCCCATGTCTACAAAAAATACAAAAATTAGCTGGGCATTGTGGCAGATGTCTGTAATCCCAGTTACTTGGGGGGCCGAGGCAGGAGAATGGCTTGAACCTAGGAAGTGAGGTTGCAGTCAGCAGAGATTGCACTACTGCACTCCAGCCTGGGCAACTGAGCGAAACTCTGTCTCAAAAAAAAAAGAAAGAAAGAAAGAAAGAAAAGAAAAGAAAAACCAAAACCAACCAAACAAAAATATGTGAAGTAAGAGATTTATACCTACTTTTTGTTGAGAGAATTGTGAAGGCAAAAATCTTACTGAAGCGGTCTACATGGGCTTGCAGAAGGGCAAAGGCAGCTGTGAAAGAAACCTGTACTCACAGTTCTTGGCATGACTAGGAGATGTGAGTGTCCACTGACTGACACAAAAAGGAGACTGACACTGCCACGAGTGTACATATGCAACAATTTTGCATGTTCTTCACATGTACCTCAAAACCTAAAATGCAATAAAATAAATAAATGGGGGGAAAAAAAAAGAAAAAGTAATGAAAGAAAAGGAGCCTGGCTTATGCTTTCTTAATGGGGGCTTTTTAAGGGATTGTTAGCTTCTAGCAGCCAAAGCTCACTGAATTTCCAAGAAGGTCAGCCTATGTAACACCTGGTTCAGAAAACCATGTGGTACACAAGGCCACATGGGGTTTCAAAAGAATCCACCAATATTCTGCAAGAAAAACCTAGTGTTCCAATGCCCATTCTAACAGCAACATAAAAAAGCCAGTTGCTACTGATCAGGTCCTGGCCTGTTTGGTCATCTCACTCTGCTAAATTTATAATTGACTAATGAAATCAGTAGTATGCAAGGACTCTTCTTGCCAAGTTTCTTCCCAAGAAAAATGGTACATAATATTTTAGTTTTCTTCATAGAGAGGACTCTGTGGAAAGCCAGAACAAAAAACTTTGGATAATTGATCATGCCTTGTTGTGCTCCATGCATGCACATGGGCATTCCTCTGTCAGGTATTTCTATCATTTCTCATTTAGGTGTATGATTTTATTTTGATTTAGGAAACCTAAGGGAAATTTTGGCCTAAATGGTCCAGGGAGAGATATAGTAATTTGGATATCAGAAATAGCACTTGAACCCATTTTAAACCCAGGGTAGTTGCCAAGACTGAATGGTTCAGATATAAACTAAGCACTGGAACTGGGTTTTAATCATGAGGTGCATACCAAAGTCAAAGCGCTTTTAACACCACATAGAGACTTTTGAAGTTCAAGCGAACTACATATTTGTAAACTCTTCCCAACTACAAGCCTATTAGGGATTATGGTACAAGAGATGATGACTTTTGGACTAATGGTGTTCTTTGATAGCCAAAACTGCAATACAATAGAAAAGAAGAAGGGTGGTCATTCAGGATATCTAAGCATCTTAGGTACCATTATTGTACATTTAAAACCTCTGAAATGTAGTGCTCTTCATATGCCTTCCTGTTTCTTTTTAATTTTGGAGGAAATATGATGCCCAGTTTAATGTCCTTTTTTCTCCCCTCCACATTTTAAAGCATCGTTGGTTAAATTGACATGTCTCCTGAAACAGTGTTTTTATCAACAATCTCTTACATATACTATTGTTTCCCCAATTGTGTTCACTTAGACCTTCTCATATACTATTTACCTATTCTACTTATTTTCCTTAATAAGCCCTGGCTATATTAATTGTTTTTTAGTCAATTGTGCCTACCAGAAAAAATAAACATTTATTCTTGAACTTACTAAACTGGAATCAACTAAAGTTGAGCAGTTAACTGATAGAATAGTTAGGAAAACTAAAGTAATATCCAAACTAATATAACTTTAAAACATGGTTAGAAAAAAATTGCCATAGTAAATTAAAATCAAGAGCAAAAAATACTGCTTTTTATTAAAAGTACATCTCAAACTATTCTACAAGTTTTTTTAAAGTGACACATAACATAATAGAAAAATTATTTATACTGAGCTATGGAAATAAATTTTGATGTGATTTCATACAGTTGCTTATAAGCAGAAATAAATTTTATTATCCTATAATAGATCTAGTTACCTGTGGCATTTTATCTGTACAAGTTATACATTCATCTCTATTGACACCTAGAAAATGTATTGTTAGATAGCTGCACAGTAATAAATGAGTTTTATTAAAAGAAAAATAGAGTACTGAAGTCTGCAACAATTATTATATTAATTCTTCAAGTTTCATGATTTATGAAGAATATCCGATATATACAAACATTTCTTTGCTTTTCTTTCTGTGTTATTGTCATTGCTTAATATTTACATCATGGTAAATGAACAGGTGAAAACATAAAATAGATGTTAAAACTCCATTTATAATATGAATACACTAAGAGATCAGAGGTTATTGGCTGTAGAATTACTTCCTACTTTCTTTTTCTAGATTCTTCAACCTTAGCTTAAACATTTCCAAATGTCAAAGTTCCTCTACACATTTATATACTCTTCTTCACATGGATCTTAAGCTTATTAAGAAATGAGAATGTAGCTTAGAGCTTTTAGACTACCTGTGATATCTGCCACATGGTGATCTATAAAAATAATAACATTTGTGGAATAAATACATGTAGATGTAAGATATTAATAAGCATGTTAACAAGCTTCTGACATATACATTTATTTATTCCACAAACATAGTGTTTCAATAATGGTCTGATGGCCCACTTTGAGTTAGATGGTGCTATGAACATTTCCGTAGATCTTTATTGTAATTTAAAATAAATGTGACTTTTAACATCTGCTTTTGCTGGGCACGGTGACTCACACCTGTAATCCCAGCACTTTGGGAGGCCCAAGTGGACGGATCATGAGGTCAAGAGATCGAGACCTTCCTGGCCAACATGGTGAAACCTCGTCTCTACTAAAAAATATAAAAATTAGCTGGGCGTGGTGGTGCGCACCTGTAGTCCCAGCTACTGGGGAGGCTGAGGCAGGAGAATTGCTTGAACCCAGGAGGTGGAGATTGCAGTGAGCTGAGTTTGTGCCACTACACTCCAGCCTGGTGCCTGGCAACAGAGCGAGACTCTGTCTCAAAAAAAAAAAAAAATCTGCTTTCATTTGTCTATGACTGTAATGATACAAAAAGTGAAAGAACTAAAATAAAGATAATTAGAAAAAAGTGAAAAAGAATTACTCTCTAAAGTATCTTTTTTTCTTATGGTTCTATTTTATTTAACAATAAAGTTATATTTTAAAAATGTTAATTACCCTCCTACTAAGAAAGCACAGACACATTATTCATGGATTTCCATAGTAACTCTCTTCAATATAAATTGTGTATGTGTATTTTGTTAAACAGCCTACAGTACTGCAAAATGGAAAACTTTTAAGTTTCTGTATATCCAGAAAAGAAGTAATTTAATTTGGTTTTATTTTTAATTTTCATTGACTAATAGAATTTGAAAATTAATCTGTTAGGAGTTTTAGGGAAAAGAGATGTCTTCAGAGCTAAGCTTTTACTTAGTGGAGGCAACACTGTATAGTTGAAGGGAAAATTTTCACCCCATACATCAGGCACCATGAAATTTTTTTAAAGTGTTTCTGCCACATTGTGATGGCTACATAGCAAATCATTAGACTTTTAATTCTCATTCAGCAACAAACAGATATCCTCAGCTTAAGTAGCACATTGCCTTCCCTGGAGCATTACTTTATCAACTGTCTCTTTGATCACAATATTGTCAAGTTTCCCCCTCTCTATTTGGATATTCCCATCAACAAGAAAGAGTGGCATTATTGCTGAGTTTTTAAAAATACAAAACAAAATTAAAACTCCTCTTTTGAATGCCCCATTACATAAAAACTACAGAAAAATTCCTCAATAGAGTTGCCAGTGCCATTTGTCTCTTTTCCCTAGATTCCACTCCTAGCTTTCTGCTTGCTCTTATCAGATTAGCAATGGCCACAGTGGAGTAAACAACAGAATAATCCTGTCCTGTTCTTCACTGAGCAATCCCAGGCAGCAACAGCTATCTGCTAAGCTGGCTCTCTGCTAAGCTAGGGAAGGAAATGAACCTCAGACACAGTGGCTAATGCCTTCCCCCTCTGCCAGTACTTTCACTTAATCCCCCTGTTACAACACTTCTGTCTTAGGCCTGTCCCATGTTCCCTCTGGATGCTTCCCAGATAAAAGGGAATGGAGACAGTGGATACATGGCCCACCTTCTCTTCTTTGTAAAATGTTTTGGAAATATCTGTGTAGCCAAGCCTCTTCTGCCTATAAATAACCTCAATAACCAATGCTTGATTGGCTTTCCCTCCTATTTCAGACTTTCTTTACTCATCACTCCTCATTACTAACATCACCTTCCCCCAGTTCTGCCTTACCAAATTCTTGTGTCAGATTGTGTTTTCAAGGGAACCCCAAAGTGTCATATATACTCATCTCTCTTCACTCACTAAATATTTAATTAATGTGTTTTGTCTAATTTCATCTCCTTTCCTCTTGGAGGAATGCAAGCTCCATAAGGGAAGGTTTATATGTTTTACTCTGTGTAATAATAGAACCTGGCACATTGTAGCTTCTAATTTATTAAAGGAATGAATAAAACTAAGTTACACAGACATGGATATATCCTCAGCACCCTACTAGGTAGGCACTGTATTTATTTTTCTTAAAACAGGACCTCTTATGCTATGCAGAATACTGATGTTTTGTCAATATATTTTTATTTCATGAAAAATTTAATATCAGTCACACCTCTGAAACAGTAGAAAAGTAATCTAAATTAAGAGAGTTTGTTTTCACTTTATTTTTTTTTAACTTTTAGTAACTGTAATTGTGCTCTAAGTTAACGATGTCTTGTTTTGCAAGTCTAAAGTTTATTTAGGCCTGCTATTTCTCTGCTCCTTTTTCTCTTCTTGGAATGACTTATATAAATGAATACTAAAAATATTTATTTACAGAATAAAATTAAGTTGACTTTGATATTGTACCAACTACATATAATAAGTGTGTGTGGGCAATGTTTTTATAAATATCAAAATACGTTAAATTTTTAAGCCACATATAATGCAATTTGGATTTAATGCACATTTAATGAAATCTTATTAATAGCTATTTAGATTTTTTCCCATTTATAATACTGGTACACATGCACTCCAATACACACCTTCATATATTTACTCTTGGCACTTAAATTATTTTTTAAAAAGTATTGTTACTGGGGTAAAATAATTTAAATTTATATTTTAACAATCACTGTAAAATTGTCCTTTGAAAATATCATACACCTTTGTGATACCACAAACATTGATCTCAACAGTACTGGCTAAAATAATTTTTATTATTTATTTGTCAATATCATGGAAAAAAAAAACTTTTCTGCTATTTTAACTTAAATTTAATCAATCACTAATAATTATGTGTTTTAAATATTTAGCTGCAATTCATTTTCATGGAGTAAATGCTGCTTGCT
Source organism: Cebus imitator (assembly GCF_001604975.1). Taxonomy (NCBI): domain Eukaryota; kingdom Metazoa; phylum Chordata; class Mammalia; order Primates; family Cebidae; genus Cebus; species Cebus imitator. The sequence continues at coordinate 3,377,893 of NW_016107337.1, forward strand.
AAGAGCTATAAACTTTTTAAAAAACTATTTCAATTCTCTCACAACTCTGTAAAATAGATGCTATTATAATCTCAATTTCAGTTATTGGGAAACTGGGGTAAGTAAATTGTTTAAGGTTATACAGTTGAACCTACCACCCTAGTTCTGGCATCTAAGCCCTTACTATGTTACATTTCCATTTTTCTATTTGATACTTATTTTTCTTATTGATATATGTAACTTTAAAAACCATACAAAAGATACAAGGAAAAAAAACAGTTTTTGAGGGAGAAAAGACTACTCACTGATGCTTTGCTTGCATCAGTAACTATTATATTTGATCTTTTTTGTTTTTCCTCAAGAGATATCAAACAGGATCTTAAATTAGCTAGAATCAAGTTTTCTGTTTCTTTTGTGTAATTAAAAAATTATTATTATTGCCACTGTTTACAGCACAGTGATCATTTCTAAATAATCTCTCTGTACTCTTCAACTGCCAAGATTCTGGAGACTATTCAGAAATTTGCATAATAAATAAGGTCTTTCCAAAGAGAATAACCCATTTTAAAATCTTTATGTTCTAAGTAAACGAAGCCATATTTCTTATCTTTAAAATTGTGATTACTGTTGGCATCATCTATCCATTGTAAAGGTACAAATAAGGACTACAACAATTCACATTATAGAGAAAAGTTGAATGCGATGGTATTTAGTGGTCTCAAAAATTGAGAAGACCAAAACAAGAATCATTGAAATAGCCACACTGATTCTTCATTGCTATATTACTTGTGTTCAACTTATTAACTCCTTGCTTAAAGCTAGCACAGATACACAGCCTGTGGAGCCTGAAGCTTATATAATTTCAGAAATCCTCTTTAATTAAAACAGGCATAAATAAATACAAAGTTAAGTGATAAAGTGAATATGTATTCATAGGGAAAAAGACATAACATCACATTACAAGAGCTGTGAAATTACAGCCGTTTCCCCTTTCGTATAACCTAAGGACATTTTTGATAACACAAGAAAGGTTGGCATTGAAATGCCTCTGGACTATAAGTTGTCTTTCCCTCCTGGCCTTGGATGCCATTCCCAGCGGCAGAGAGCTCTCACAGTGTCCCCAGAAGTGAGAGGCCCTGGACCAGAACTTTTATCAGCTTTGCAGTAAAATTATCTCTGCTTAAAATTAATTCTTTGGGTTACTAAAAAGTGTCCTAAAACCTTGAATCTCGGTTGTCACACCCATTGCTCTTCACCTCCCATATCATCCTACAATTTTATTTTTCACCTTGTTAGATAATTCCAGTCACAAGTGAAATACTTAATCAAAGGTTTTCTCCATCTCTCCTGTTTGTACTAGAAAAGTGCTCTTTCCATGTTTCTGTAACTCTCAGCCCTTGCCTTTCTGCTACACACTTATGTTTACTATTTTGATAAAGATATTTTCTATCACACATAAGTTTATCATAGAACCTCTCCATCTCCTGCACATTATCTTATATACAGTAAGAGTCTGAATCAGTGCTTTGAAATTAATTAAATGTTAGTACTAATTAGGCTAAAGGAGTGGCCCTTAGGAGATCCCCAATATAAGATTTAATTCCTTTGCCTTTTTCCTGATTTTCTGAGGGTCTTTATTATAATCTGCACAGTAAATATAATGAAAAGCCTTTAAAGCAGAGTATTACTCTCTCTTACTCAAGGAGAAAGCATAAGCCATTTAGGTAGAAAACTCAAAGGAGGCTATGTGCTTCTTTACCTTCATTAGCATCTTTATTTCAGTCTGTAAGATGATAATATGCAGCATTTAGGATAAAATAGAGAATATGGGGAGATGTTTAGAAGAATCATGGACTATTCAGTAGCAAGCAGAAGCTTACTGGTAAGGATCCAACTTGATTTCAGGGTTTGACTTGAATTTTACTTATTCTTGAAGCGTATGACATAGGTGTCCTCTAACTTAAATATGTGTATACTTTTACCCATTTTGCATTATACACACTACTGCTCCTCTCCATTAACATAGATAATTGAGAAGTGACATACATATTTAAAGCCTTCTCTTAAGGCATTTTGAAGTCTAATGATGAGATTAAACTATCTAGAAAATGTATTTGTCTAATAACTTATTAAAAGTAGTACTACTATGATCTTTCCTTTCGGCCTTTGTGTCATCAAAAAAGAACCCGTGAATTTCTAGGCTGTCTAGTTACCAAAGGAGTGCTAATTCACAAGAGAACAAATTCTCTGTAAATTCTCTAGATTTACAGAGAATTAGAATTCTTTTGTTGTGCTAAATGGAGTGCATCATTAATCGCAATGAACCTTAAAAAGAAATGAAGCTGAATCAAGATTGAGTAATGAAAAAACCAGGAGAGTATGGCTTCCATCCTGAATAATTAATCCGCAAAGAACTGTTGCCAGATTTGAAAAGTATATGGGATGAAATTAATGTTTTGTGATTGATTTTTGCTTAGCTATATACATAGGAATGCGTGTACACACATATATGTACATATATGTTAACTCTACTCATTTATACTTAAAACCTTTTCAAAAGTTAATGATGAACTCTCTCTTTTGTGCTTCTATTTTTGGTTTTCAGTATTATTCCACAGTGTGTTCACGGATAGAAAAAACACTTTGAGAATGTGTAAATATTACTAACAATGGAAAACTCTACTGTCGTCAATTACCAGAAAATCTTGCAAGGGGTCTAAGTAATATCTAACTTATATAAACATTTTTAAAAAGGGAGTAAAGGTGAAATATTTTTACCAAGTGCCTAGAATAATTCCTGGCATATAGAATGTGCTCTATATGTAAATGTTAAGTGGATAAATTCAGAAACTGAGAGTGCTGTATGTAAAATATTACCCGATATAAATTCAGATTCTAGTCTCTTCACTAGTTTATTCCGTATAGACTCATAGATAAATGGCTTTTCTAAGGGCAAGCAGATCTCCTTTTAACCTCACTTCCGGCTCTTATGTTTGTGAACCATTCTGAATCACAAGCTTAGTGTCTCTCATTCATAAGTATAACACCTTCCTCATAACCAATCTTCTCTAGTAAAAAAGAACATAGTTTTAGCCCCAAGAAGCTATAGGTCTAAATTGTAGCTATTTTTCTTAGTAATCCTGATCTTATATATTTTTAATAGCAGCTTTGTTGAGATATAATTAGTGTATTATAAAATTCACCCTTTCACAGTATAGAATTCAGTGGGTTTTAATATGTTTGCAGAGTTGTGCAATAATCAACAATATCTGATTCCAGAATATTTTTATCACAAAAGAAACTCTATCCTCCTCTGAGCCCCTGGAAAATACTAATCTACTTTCTGTCTCGAAATTTGTCTGTTTTATACATTTTTGTGAATTTCTTAGTACTTTCTAAGTTTATGTTATCTGCTAATTGAAATGGTTTTTATTTCTTCCTTTTCCATCTAGATGCCTTTTATTTCTTTATCTTTGCCAATATTTCAGGATAGAATCTACAGTGAAATATACAACAGAAGTGGTGAGAACCTACATCTTTGTCTTCTCCTTACCTTAGGGAAAAAGCATTCTGCCTTTCACCATTAAGCATGATGCTAACTGTGGGTTTGTCATAGATGCCATTTATCATGTTAAGGAAGCTCCTACCTGTTGAGTGTTAGTATCATGAAAGGTTTTTAAATTTTGTCAGGTGCTTTTCCTGTGCTTAAGCTGATCTTTTCAAAGAACCAACATTTGGTTTAGTAGATTTCTCTACTGTTTTGCTATTTCTGTTTCATATATTTCCACTGTGTATAGTTTCTTTTTGTTGCCTTGGCTTTAGCTTGATCTTTTTTGAATTGTGACGTAGAAAATACACGTTTTTAGATTTTAGATCTTTCAGTTTTTGTTTTATTAGCAGTTGTCAGTAGTATGCTTCCCCCTATGTACTGCTTTGATTGCATTCCCTATATTTTGATATATTGTGTTTTCATCTTCATTAATCTCAAGGTGTGTTTTAATTTTCCTTGTAATTTCTTCTTTAATGTTTGTTTACTTAGGTCTGTGCTATTTAATTTCCACATATTTCAAATTTCTCAAATTTTTGTTACTGATTTTTATTGTATTGGGGAAAATACACCTTTTATAACGTCTACCCTTTTATATTTTTCAAGGCCTTTCTATGGCCTAACATATAGCGTATCTTGGTGAATGTTCTAGGGTTAGTTGAAAATAACATGTGTTCTGCTGTTGTTGGGCATTCAACAGGTCATTCTTAGCTGTAGTTGTTTTATAATGTTAAAATATCCCATTTTCTTACAGATATTATATATGTATGTTATTTTATCATTGAAAGTTAGGTTTGGAATCTTCAATTATTATTCCATTCTCAATTTCTCTCTTCATTTATATTTATTTTGGCATCAAATATTTTAGAACTCTCTTATTAGATGCATATTTGTTTATAATTGTTCTATCTCCTAGATAGACTGATAGTTTAATCATGAAACCTTCTTCTTTGCCTACAGCAACTTTTTTCTTAATGTTGATTTTGTTCTGCAGTGTATTCACTCAAGTGCTCCTTTGTTTTTTATTTGCATGATATGTCTTTACTATTCTTTCACTTTCAAACTATTTGCATTAGTGAGATGTCATTTATTTCTAAAATGACCTGTAATCCCAGCACTTTGGGAGGCCATGGCGGGAAAATCACCTGAGGTCAGGAGTTTGAGACCAGCCTGGCCAACATGGTGAAACCCCGTCTCTACTCAAAATACAAAAGTTAGCCAAGTGTGGTGGTGGGTGCTTGTAATCCCAGCTACTCGGAAGGCTGAGGCAGAGAATCACTGGAACCCGGGAGGCGGAGGTTGCAGTGAGCCGAGATCACACTGATGAACTCCAGCCTGGGTGACAGCGTAAGACTCTGTCTCAAAAATAAAAAATAAATAAAAATAAATAAGTTAATAATAAAAGATTATTACTATCATGTTTTATTTTTGATTGGTGTGTTTAATCCACTAATATTTACTGTAATTACTGAAAAAATTAGAATTTCATCTGCCATTTTACCACTTGTTTTTGTGTGTGTCATATTTTTGTTCCCCTTTTACTCCATTACTGCTTTTCTCTCTGAAAATAGTTACTTTTAGTGTATCCTACATTTCCCCTAAACAAATAAAAAATTATTTTATTATTGAGTTATTTTCTTATTAATGGATCTAGGTATTACAGTTAACTCAAATTTCAAATAAACCATTTTGAATTAGAACCAACTTAATTAAATAGTATAAAATCTTTGCTCCTATATAGCTTCCTTCCCCTTCACCTTTTCCTTCGTGCTTTTATCATTATTCAGATTATATGCTGATACACTATAAGGTCATCAACCCACTTTTATAATTATTGCTTTATGCATTTGTCATTTTAGTCAGAGGGAGAAGCAATGAGTTACAAACTAGTATGCATTGATAAGGGATTTTGTATCTACCTATATAATTATCTTTAATAGTGTTACCTATATTTTTGTGTGAATTTTAGTTGGTGTCCATTTTTCTTTCATTTCCATTTAAATTACTCCCTTTAGTATTTCTTCCCTGGCCAGTATGGAAGCAATTAATTCAGTTTTTTTTTTTTTTTTTTTTAACATCATATATAAGAT